>NC_134357.1:469456568-469756568 GCF_048569485.1 Anomaloglossus baeobatrachus | reverse complement strand
GCTATCCTGTGTGATACTGTCTGCTGAGCTGTGTATCTAATCCTATATTGTGTGATACTGTCTGCTGAGCTGTGTATATAATCCTATCCTGTGTGATACTGTCTGCTGAGCCGTGTATCTAATCCTATCCTGTGTGATACTGTCTGCAGGGCTGTGTGTCTAACCCTATCCTGTGTGATACTGTCTGCTGAGCCGTGTATCTAATCCTATCCTGTGTGATACTGTCTGCACAGCTATCTATCTAATCCTATCGTGTGTGATACTGTCTGCTGAGCCGTGTATCTAATCCTATATTGTGTGATACTATTTACTGAGCTGTGTATCTAATCCTATCCTGTGATACTGTCTGCTGAGCCATGTATCTAATCCTATCCTGTCATACTGTCTGCTGAGCCGTGTATCTAATCCTATCCTGTGTGATACTGTCTGCAGGGCTGTGTATCTAATCCTATCCTGTGTGATACTGTCTGCTGAGCTGTGTATCTAATCCTATCCTGTGTGATACTGTCTGCTGAGCCGTGTATCTAATTCTATCCTGTGTGATACTGTCTGCAGGGCTGTGTATCTAATCCTATCCTGTGTGATACTGTCTGCAGGGCTGTGTATCTAATCCTATCCTGTGTGATACTGTCTGCAGGGCTGTGTATCTAATCCTGTCCTGTGTGATACTGTCTGCAGGGCTGTGTGTCTAACCCTATCCTGTGTGATACTGTCTGCTGAGCCGTGTATCTAATCCTATCCTGTGTGATACTGTCTGCACAGCTATCTATCTAATCCTATCGTGTGTGATACTGTCTGCTGAGCCGTGTATCTAATCCTATATTGTGTGATACTGTCTGCTGAGCTGTGTATCTAATGCTATCCTGTGTGATACTGTCTGCTGAGCTGTGTATCTAATCCTATATTGTGTGATACTGTCTGCTGAGCTGTGTATATAATCCTATCCTGTGTGATACTGTCTGCTGAGCCGTGTATCTAATCCTATCCTGTGTGATACTGTCTGCAGGGCTGTGTGTCTAACCCTATCCTGTGTGATACTGTCTGCTGAGCCGTGTATCTAATCCTATCCTGTGTGATACTGTCTGCACAGCTATCTATCTAATCCTATCGTGTGTGATACTGTCTGCTGAGCCGTGTATCTAATCCTATATTGTGTGATACTATTTACTGAGCTGTGTATCTAATCCTATCCTGTGATACTGTCTGCTGAGCCATGTATCTAATCCTATCCTGTCATACTGTCTGCTGAGCCGTGTATCTAATCCTATCCTGTGTGATACTGTCTGCAGGGCTGTGTATCTAATCCTATCCTGTGTGATACTGTCTGCTGAGCTGTGTATCTAATCCTATCCTGTGTGATACTGTCTGCTGAGCCGTGTATCTAATTCTATCCTGTGTGATACTGTCTGCAGGGCTGTGTATCTAATCCTATCCTGTGTGATACTGTCTGCAGGGCTGTGTATCTAATCCTATCCTGTGTGATACTGTCTGCAGGGCTGTGTATCTAATCCTGTCCTGTGTGATACTGTCTGCAGGGCTGTGTGTCTAACCCTATCCTGTGTGATACTGTCTGCTGAGCCGTGTATCTAATCCTATCCTGTGTGATACTGTCTGCACAGCTATCTATCTAATCCTATCGTGTGTGATACTGTCTGCTGAGCCGTGTATCTAATCCTATATTGTGTGATACTGTTTACTGAGCTGTGTATCTAATCCTATCCTGTGATACTGTCTGCTGAGCCATGTATCTAATCCTATCCTGTAATACTGTCTGCTGAGCCGTGTATCTAATCCTATCCTGTGTGATACTGTCTGCAGGGCTGTGTATCTAATCCTATCCTGTGTGATACTGTCTGCTGAGCTGTGTATCTAATCCTATCCTGTGTGATACTGTCTGCAGGGCTGTGTATCTAATCCTATCCTGTGTGATACTGTATGCTGAGCCATGTATCTAATCCTGTCCTGTGTGATACTCCTGCTGTCCTTGGTGACACTTTAGACATTTGTGGTCACCAACAAAATGGCTCTACACTGTGTCCCTACATTTCATCTTCCCTTATCCTTTGGAAACACCCAGATTAGGAGGGGGAGGTGTGATATCACACACAGGAGAGCAGATTCTGCCCACTTTACTGCAGCTGTCATCCAGCCTATTTCTACAGTAGGATTTCTGTAGGATTTCAGCAGCTGCTCCCCCTAGTGTTTAACAGTGGAAAAGATCAAACTTTTTAACTTTTTTTTTATATTTTGCTCAATTATAAACAAATAATAATATTATAAATTTGAACAAAATACACATCTCAGTCATTTTTAACTATGTCTCAAAAAGACCACTCCATAATAACATAAGAACCAGAAAGACCAGGAGTTTTTACAGGCAAAAATAGACAATTTTTATTAATACAAAAATGCACACATATAAGAAAATACATGAAGATTAAAATAGTGCTATAAAGGGGAAAACACCCAAAGACGCGTGGGACAGAGAAGCACGCTCATGTAAATATCAAAAAACATGGGTATATAGGTCAGGCCTCAATAGATTATCAAATGCAATCATGTAATAGACCTAAAATTCAATTGCTTACCCATTGTTAAAGGAGCGTCGCTAATGCGTCACTAATGCGTCCCACAGGTCACAGAACCCTTACTCCAACGCACGTTTCGCGTCATATATCTCAGCTTCCTCAGGGCGGGTTTGACTCATGATCCCAAAAACAGATCTTATATAGAACCCAAAGTGATACGATTGGATGGAATATGATTGCGACGCATGCGCATCGCACATAAGATGACCACTTCCGACCGGCAATGCACAAAGAGGAGGCGCCGGAAATCTATGTAACCAAGAACGCAAGTGTGTTGCCAACCTCATGGCGCATGCGCCGGGCTGGTCAAAGGAGACCTTTGAATAAAACACAATAACGGCGCGTGCACATCGCATGCGAGATGACCACTTCCGCTCCGTCCGGCAGTGCACAGATGAAAAGGCACCGGAAATCTTGGTAGCCAGGGACGAAAGTGCGTCACTAACCACATCGCACATGCGCCGGGCGGGTAGGAGGGACACGTCATACATGCGAGAAGCATGCGCACAGCGTAATAATCCAAATATGGAGAAATATTAACCCTGAATTAATGTCCTAGAAGGGAACACGGGACATTAGTGCGGCACTATTTACCCACCACATTTATATAGTAAGACAAGAATTGATATAATAAATGGAATCAAAATCCACATAATGAGGAAATCACATCAAAATTAGTGACATCATAGAAACCATGGCAAAAAGGGTCAAGTAACTAGCACATTATATCAAAGATACATATCACAAGAAATAGTTCAATAAATCAGTCTCTTTTGTTCTCCTCCAGAAAGTCAGGTTATATTCATAGATGATAATTATATATATCTCTTATGTTCCCCATGGCTTTTATCACTCTTCCGTAGTTGAACCATGTTATGGATCCTAAGGATTGGGATCAAGAGTATAGGTTTTAGACTAAAGCATAATTATAACACCAAATAAAAACAATCTAAAAACTGGCAAAACCGTAAAACACATGATAGCAAACAAGGAGTTCGGAGTAGGAGGTTTCAAAATAGAAGGACCCTCATAAGGACTTTATAGGAAAGGCGCAAAATTTGCCGCTTCATTCAGGCCCAAAGGGGCAACCGTATTCAACATAATAATCCATTTCATTTCTTTTTGCGCCAAAAGTTTCTTAACATTACCCCCTCTTATCCCAAGATGAATCACATCTATCCCTCTAGCCATAAATGTCTTAGGGTTACAAGAATGAAATTGCTTAAAATGGCGAGGGATAGTTTTGAGTTCGGTCGTGTCAGTCACTGTCCCCGCCGCCACAATGTTCCTCACATGCTCTCGGATTCTGACTCTTAGCTCTCTAGATGTAAGGCCGATATAGAGCTTATTACAGCCACATGTGGCATAGTAGATCACATTACTTGTGTCACATGAGATGTGTTCCCTAATAGAAAAGGTCTTCATACCATCACTAGTCGTAAAATCCGAGCATCGAGAGACATTCGGGCAGGAGAGACAGCGACCGCACGGAAAACAGCCCTTAATCGGACAACGTGAACCAAAAATGAAGTCTTGCTGTGGGGCGACATAATGACTTTTAACTAAGAGATCCTTCAAGTTTCTGCAGCGTCTCGCAGTCATCAAGGGCACTGCTGGTAGAAAAGATTTGATAGAGGGATCTGACTGAAGGACATGCCAGTATTTATTAAAAATTCGCCTCATATCATACCATTTCTCATTAAATGTAGAGATGAACCGTACATTCTTTGGTTCATTCTGCAGTGCCCTTTTTGAATGTCCACCTCTTCCCTGCAATAACTCACTCCGGGGGGCTGAATTAGCCCTCTGATAGGCCCTCTTTACACATCGGCCACTATATCCCCGCGCTCTAAATCTCATCCTCAAATCATCTGCCTGATCATGAAAAGAGTCATCCTGAGAGCAAATCCGCCTGATTCTTAGGTATTGTCCAATTGGGATAGCTGAAATGGTAGAATTAGTATGTGCCGAAGTGGCATGGAGCAATGAATTCACAGACGTCGGTTTTCTAAAAACATCCGTCTGCAATGCCATCGCCCCATCCACGAAAACCTTAATGTCTAAAAAATCAATTTCATTAACACTGTAACTAAAAGTCAATTTAATGTTGAATGTATTGTCATTGAGTTGGTCCGTGAACTCCCCGAGCTGAGATGATGAGCCATGCCATATGATGAATAAATCATCAATGTACCTCACCCACAACTGTGCCATGGGAGCAGCCCACGTGCCTCCGCCCTCAAACAAACCCCTCTCCCAGTACCCGAGAAAGAGGTTTGCATACGAAGGCACACAGGCCGCGCCCAAAGCAGTCCCCCGCCTCTGCAGATAAAATCTATCTTTGAAGACGAAGAGGTTGTGGGTGAGTACATATTCAAGGAGCAACTCGCAGACATGGCTATCCCAACACCCAAGAAAAAGCGGACAGCCCTCAAGCCATCATCATGCTGAATGCAGGTATATAGTGACTCAATATCAGCTACCACCAAGAGGGTTTCAGAGTCCACATGGATCCCGTCAATTCTCTTCAACACCTCAGTTGTGTCACGTACATAGGATGGAAGGGTCTCGACTAAAGGTCTTAAATAATGCTCAATGAATTGGCAAATCGGACTACATAACCCTTCCATCCCAGACACAATTGGTCTTCCAGGTGGATTGACGGGATCCTTGTGGACCTTAGGCAATAGATAGAATGTAGGGATCTTAGGATACTTAGTAAATAATCCATCAAAAACCCTCTTGGTAATAACACCCTGATCATAGGCATCATTGAGGATGAGGTAGAGTTCGGCTGAGAATGAGACCAAAGGAGAGGAATCCAATTTCATATATGTTAACTTATCACGCAGCTGCCTGTGGGCCTCCCTCTCATACATATCAATAGGCCATATCACGACGTTACCCTCCTTGTCTGCTGCCTTAAATACAACATCTTTCATGTTCTGTAGCTCATTCAGAGCCTTACGCTGGACCACTTTAAGGTTATCATGTGACCGGCATGTGGAGATCCCACGCAGCTCATCAGTGACAAGCTTGGTGAAAACCTCCACAGCCGGGCATAGTGACAAGGGGGGGGAACGTCGTAGATCTAGGCATTATATTAGGAGGGAACCCACCTGGCAGCTGAGTAGATTGTTCTTCTAAAAGATCTTCAAGATCCTGGAGTGTCCTCTGTTCGGTCTCATCCACAGCCGAGGGGACAGATGTTCTGGCATGCAGTTTCTTAAGGATGAGCTTGCGTGAAAAAAGGTGGACATCCTTCAATGCTGCAAAAAGGACACTCCAGGATCTTGAAGATCTTTTAGAAGAACAATCTACTCCGCTGCCAGGTGGGATCTCCACATGCCAGTCACATGATAACCTTACAGTGGTCCAGCGTAAGGCTCTGAATGAGCTACAGAACATGAAAGATGTTGTATTTAAGGCAGCAGACAAGGGGGGTAACGTCGTGATATGGCCTATTGATATGTATGAGAGGGAGGCCCACAGGCAGCTGCGTGATAAGTTAACATATATGAAATTGGATTCCTCTCCTTTGGTCTCATTCTCAGCCGAACTCTACCTCATCCTCAATGATGCCTATGATCAGGGTGTTATTACCAAGAGGGTTTTTGATGGATTATTTACTAAGTATCCTAAGATCCCTACATTCTATCTATTGCCTAAGGTCCACAAGGATCCCGTCAATCCACCTGGAAGACCAATTGTGTCTGGGATGGAAGGGTTATGTAGTCCGATTTGCCAATTCATTGAGCATTATTTAAGACCTTTAGTCGAGACCCTTCCATCCTATGTACGTGACACAACTGAGGTGTTGAAGAGAATTGACGGGATCCATGTGGACTCTGAAACCCTCTTGGTGGTAGCTGATATTGAGTCACTATATACCTGCATTCAGCATGATGATGGCTTGAGGGCTGTCCTCTTTTTCTTGGGTGTCAGCAATTGGGATAGCCATGTCAGCGAGTTGGTCCTTGAGCTCCTTGAATATGTACTCACCCACAACCTCTTCGTCTTCAAAGATAGATTTTATCTGCAGAGGCGGCGGACTGCTATGGGCGCGGCCTGTGCGCCTTCGTATGCAAACCTCTTTCTCGGGTACTGGGAGAGGGGTTTGTTTGAGGGCAGAGGCGCGTGGGCTGTTCCCATGGCACAGTTGTGGGTGAGGTACATTGATGATTTATTCATCATATGGCATGGCTCATCTCAGCTCGGGGAGTTCACGGACCAACTCAATGACAATACATTCAACATTAAATTGACTTTTAGTTACAGTATTAATGAAATTGATTTTTTAGACATTAAGATTTTTGTGGATGGGGCGATGGCATTGCAGACGGATGTTTTTAGAAAACCGACGTCTGTGAATTCATTGCTCCATGCCACTTCGGCACATACTAATTCTACCATTTCAGCTATCCCAATTGGACAATACCTAAGAATCAGGCGGATTTGCTCACAGGATGACTCTTTCCATGATCAGGCAGATGATTTGAGGATGAGATTTAGAGCGCGGGGATATAGTGGCCGATGTGTAAAGAGGGCCTATCAGAGGGCTAATTCAGCCCCCCGGAGTGAGTTATTGCAGGGAAGAGGTGGACATTCAAAAAAGGCACTGCAGAATGAACCAAAGAATGTACGGTTCATCTCTACATTTAATGAGAAATGGTATGATATGAGGCGAATTTTTAATAAATATTGGCATGTCCTTCAGTCAGATTCCTCTATCAAATCTTTTCTACCAGCAGTGCCCTTGATGACTGCGAGACGCTGCAGAAACTTGAAGGATCTCTTAGTTAAAAGTCATTATGTCGCCCCACAGCAAGACTTCATTTTTGGTTCACGTTGTCCGATTAAGGGCTGTTTTCCGTGCGGTCGCTGTCTCTCCTGCCCGAATGTCTCTCGATGCTCGGATTTTACGACTAGTGATGGTATGAAGACCTTTTCTATTAGGGAACACATCTCATGTGACACAAGTAATGTGATCTACTATGCCACATGTGGCTGTAATAAGCTCTATATCGGGCTTACATCTAGAGAGCTAAGAGTCAGAATCCGAGAACATGTGAGGGACATTGTGGCGGTGGGGACAGCGACTGACACGACCGAACTCAAAACTATCCCTCGCCATTTTAAGCAATTTCATTCTTGTAACCCTAAGACATTTATGGCTAGAGGGATAGATGTGATTCATCTTGGGATAAGAGGGGGTAATGTTAAGAAACTTTTGGCGCAAAAAGAAATGAAATGGATTATTATGTTGAATACGGTTGCCCCTTTGGGCCTGAATGAAGCGGCAAATTTTGCGCCTTTCCTATAAAGTCCTTATGAGGGTCCTTCTATTTTGAAACCTCCTACTCCGAACTCCTTGTTTGCTATCATGTTTTTTACGGTTTTGCCAGTTTTTAGATTGTTTTTATTTGGTGTTATAATTATGCTTTAGTCTAAAACCTATACTCTTGATCCCAATCCTTAGGATCCGTAACATGGTTCAACTACGGAAGAGTGATAAAAGCCATGGGGAACATAAGAGATATATATAATTATCATCTATGAATATAACCTGACTTTCTGGAGGAAAACAAAAGAGACTGATTTATTGAACTATTTCTTGTGATATGTATCTTTGATATAATGTGCTAGTTACTTGACCCTTTTTGCCATGGTTTCTATGATGTCACTAATTTTGATGTGATTTCCTCATTATGTGGATTTTGATTCCATTTATTATATCAATTCTTGTCTTACTATATAAATGTGGTGGGTAAATAGTGACGCACTAATGTCCAGTGTTCCCTTCTAGGACATTAATTCAGGGTTAATATTTCTCCATATTTGGATTATTACGCTGTGCGCATGCTTCTCGCATGTATGACGTGTCCCTCTGACCCGCCCGGTGCATGTGCGATGTGGTTAGTGACGCACTTGCGTCCCTGGCTACCAGGATTTCCGGTGCCTTTTCATCTGTGCACTGCCGGATGGAGCGGAAGTGGTCATCTCGCATGCGATGTGCACGCGCCGTTATTGTGTTTTATCCAAAGGTCTCCTTTGACCAGCCCGGCGCATGCGCGATGAGGTTGGCAACGCACTTGCGTTCTTGGTTACATAGATTTCCGGCGCCTCCTCTCTGTGCATTGCCAGTCGGAAGTGGTCATCTTATGTGTGATGCGCATGCGTCGCAATCATATTCCATCCAATCGTATCACTTTGGGTCCTATATAAGATCTGTTTTTGGGATCATGAGTCAAACCCGCCCTGAGGAAGCTGAGATATATGACGCGAAACGTGCGTTGGAGCAAGGGTTCTGTGACCTGTGGGACGCATTAGCGACGCTCCTTTAACAATGGGTAAGCAATTGAATTTTAGGCCTATTACATGATTGCATTTGATAATCTATTGAGGTCTGACCTATATACCCATGTTTTTTGATATTTACATGAGCGTGCTTCTCTGTCCCACGTGTCTTTGGGTGTTTTCCCCTTTATAGCACTATTTTAATCTTCATGTATTTTCTTATATGTGTGCATTTTTGTATTAATAAAAATTGTCTATTTTTGCCTGTAAAAACTCCTGGTCTTTCTGGTTCTTAAAACCAAATAATATTTAAACAAAACATTAACACATTAATGCTTTACATTTTTTCAGTTATTGAATGTTTTTTTTTTTTTACTACACCTTTCCTTTCAATCCTACCAGACATGTTTGCTCCATTATAATATCCCTGGCCTCTGCAGTCTCTGAGGTCAATGGCATGCTCATTCAGTTTTGATACAATCATGTTCACATTTTGTTCTCCAGTCTTCTGAAAAAAAAAAAATTGAAAAAATTCCAAAAACCTTTCTTGCACATGCCAAATTCCTGTTTGAGGATCTTTGGAGACATACCTGAAACCTATAAAGTTCTGTTCCGTACTTGAGACATCTGCAGTAGCATCACAAATAACAGAAAAATAAATAGTTTCTTTCCGCTCTGAAAGTATGGTATCTAGGACATGTTTTCCATAAATATTTATAAATTCATTTAGTGTTGCTTAGTTTAGGTAATGAGCTGGATTTTTTTTTCCACTTTTCTTGACTAACCTTGATCTTGTCTAGATGCTCTTTTAGTACACTATCATATTGTGAGATTTCCAAGGTTCAGAAAAAATTGCCATTAAGTAGGTCCAATTCTCTGCGACATTCCCCTGAAAGCCATGCTGCGTGAAACTAAATGCAGTGTCACATCCAACAGGCTTTCTAAAAGAGCCACAAGCTTTTCTGCTTCCTTCTCTAAACTTCTTTGCATCTCAAAGTCAACACCATTGCCATCTATTTTGGAATGTTCCCAAACTCCAGTTGTGGTTCCTGTGCGCTATGTTCATGCTCTGGTATTTTTCAATCATTGTCTACTTGACTGTTTATTTTTATATGATGGTAAGGTATACGTTCATACGATTAAATAAATAAATGCTCTGGTAACCTGAGTTACAGATGATGCCATTTGGAAATCAAAGGATTAAAACCGTCTTTCTGGCAAAGGATGCTGCCAGTTTTGATTCTCTGAGCAGCAGAAAATGCCATGCACGTTACACAATACATTATCTTCCTACTTGGGTTCCATCTTAGCCAATCGCTGATACACTCTTCATGCCCAATAGATGACTTGGTAAGAAGGAGAAACTCACTAAAGAAACGGTCATCAACATCCTTAGGCAGAGATTGTGCTATCTGCTTCAATTAATGCTTAAGGGGGCAGCCACCTCACTTGCTCAAACATTTGATGAGAAGCTTGCATCTGAGGAGTTCACAATTGCCAACATCACCACCCTTGGTGCTTTGTGGCTTTTTAAAGTAATGAAATAGAACGTTTTTCTTTTTAAGCCTTTTCTCTTCTTCATCACGCTCCCTTTTCTCCTTTCCTTTTTGAGAGAAGGATTGATGTTGGCACATTTTTCTGGATGTAGGTACACAATTTGTGCTTGCAAGGTAATCTGTAAATGAGTATTACATAAAATCAGAAAAATTTGGAAATCAACACTATATTATACTGGCATAGGGCAGCAGAAACAGTATAAAACATACAGGTAAGGCTGGTTTCACACCAGCTCTTTTTTTGACATTTATAAGGGGGATGTAAAAAGATCGAAAGAACAGAGTCTAAAAAGAATCAAAGATAAATCAGTAGTAACAAGAACGAGCGGAGGCACCGCTGTTCAGCTCCACTATGCAACGCAGTTGTCATGCTGAAAGCCTGAAAATAAAGCTGCATGCACCAGTTTTTGGGCTGCCAAAATATCAAGCCCCAAACGGACGCGTCAGCCATCACTATGTTAGTGAATGGCTGGAGATTCCACTTTTCACACAAGCGCTAAACGATTCAGCGCTTACTGCTGCTACAGAAACCAGTGCTGGATTAGAGCACTGGTGTGAAACTGGCCTTACTTGACCTGAGTTCAGTTACAATTTATGGTAGTTTAACCCCTTCACCCCCTGGCAATTTTTCCTTATCGTTTTTTACTCCCCTTCTTCCAAGAGGCATAACGTTTCTGACAATATAGTCATATGATGGCTTGTTCTTTACAGGACAAGTTGTACTTTGGAATGAAACAATTAGTTTTACCATATAGTGTACTGGAAAATGGGAAAAAAAAATCCAAGTGCAGAGAAATTGCAAAAAAAAGGACAATTGCATAATTGTTTTTGGGGTATTTTTTTTACCACGTTCACTATATGGTAAGACTGATGTGTTAGTATAATGCCTCACATTGGTACAAGTTCGTAGATACCAAATATGTATAGATTTACTTCTATCTAAGGGGTGAAAAATATTAAGAAGTTTGTTCAAAAAAAGAATAGCATTTTTGGAGACCCGTGGCGTCCTTATTTTTTGGGATCTACAGCTGTGTGATGGCTTATTTTTTGCGTCTTGAGCTAATGTTTTTAATTATAACATATTTGCATAGATGCGAAATTTTGATCGCTTGTTATTGCATTTCAATGCAATGTTGCGGCAACCAAAAAATGTAATTTTGGCATTTTTTTCTCACTACGCTGTGTACCGATCAGATTAATTGATTTTATATTTTGATAGATCGGGCATTACCAAAATATGTGTATTTTTATTGTTTTATTTCAATGTTGCAAAAGGGAGCTGATATTAACGTTTAGGCTTTTTAATTTTTTTTTTTTTAAAACATTTTTTAATTTTTTTTTTATTGCACTAGTCTCCATAGGGACTTTATGACCGTATATTCTGATTCCTTGGCAATTACTGGGAGGTACGAACTTGGACGTATATATACATCCAAAAGTGAAGAGGTTAAATGAAAGGGGTTCTTTGGTGAAAACAAGTTATCACCGATCCTCAGGTTAGGTGGGTGATGACTTTGATTGATTGATAGGTGGAATCCGACCATTGAAAACCGCACCTATTGGAAGAACAGGTAACTTTTATCTCTGACAGGACACTTCTATCCAAATTTTAAAATGCAGCGGCAGGTGAGATGTCTGACTGTGGCTCCCTTCATCCTCTTTAGGGGTGTCCGTAAAAGCCAATTACAGCGCTATCAGATACTGAGGGAATGAATGTATCAGCGATTGAGTTATACATGCTGCTCCAGTATAAGGCTATGTACGCACGTTGCGTTTTTTCCCGCGTTAACGCTGCGTTTTGAACTGCAGCGTTTCAGTGCCAAATTGCATGCGTTCTGCTTCCCCAGCAAAGTCTATGAAAAGTCCGAAAATTCAATGCGCACGCTGCGTTTTTAAACGCAGCGTTTTGGATGCCAAAAATCGCTGCAAAAAAAAGCAGAAAGTCACCACTTTTGTGCGTTGTAGCTGCGTTCTCCACCCATTGGAATCAATGATGTGGGTCAAAACGCAACCAAAATGCACTTGGACTGCATTTTTGTTGCGTTCTGCATGCTTTTTTGACAAGCAAAACGCAGGTCTTTTCAATCTCTCTCTGACGATGTCTGTCAATCTCTGTCTGTGTATGTCGGTCAATCTCTTTCTCTGTCAGTTGGTCGCTTTGTCTCTCTCTCTCTGTCCATCGGTCGGTCTCTCACCCTTCCTCATACTCACCAATCACTGGCACGGCGCTGCACGGCTGTCACAAAGCTCCGGCGACTTTTACTCTTTTGAAAATGCCGGCTGCTTATTATTCCATCTCGTATTCCCTGTTTTCCCTGCCCACCGGCGCCTATGATTGGCTGCAGTCAGACACGCCCCCACACTGGGTGACAGCTGTCTCACTGCAACAAATCACAGCCACCAGTGGGCGGCTCTATATCGTGCAGTAAAATAAATAATTAAAAAAAAACAACAAGCGGTCCCCCCTAATTTTGATACCAGGCAGAATAAAGCCACAAAGCTGAAGGCTGGTTTTCTCAGGATGGGGAGCTCCACGTTATGGGGAGCACCCCAGCCTAATAATATCAGCCAGCAGCCGTCCGGAATTAGATGCGACAGTCCCGGGACTCTACCCGGCTCATCCCAAATTGCCCTGGTGCAGTGGCAATTGGGGTAATAAGGAGTTAATGGCAGCAGCCCATAGCTGCCACTAAGTCCTAGGTTAATCATGGCAGGCGTCTCCCTGAGATACCTTCCATGATTAACCTGTAAGTTAAAGAAAATAAACACATACACCCGAAAAAATGCTTTATTTGGCATAAAAGGCTAAAAAACCATCCTTTTTCACCACTTTATTAACCCCGAAAAACCCATCCAAGTCCGGCGTAATCCACACGACGTCCCACAACGCTCTCAGCTTGACTACATGAAGCTGACAGGAGTGGTCACAGACCAGACATCTCTCTGTCAGCTCCACACAGCAACTGAAGTGAGCCGCACGATCAGTGATGACGTCAGTCAGGTTACCCGCGGCCACCGCTGGATCCTTCAACTGTGACAGCAAGTCGCCCGAGAGACTGAAGTGAGCTGCGCGATCAGCGATGATGTCACAGGTGAGTTGCGGTCTTGGGTGGAGGACTCCAGCTGGCCGCGGGTAACTTGAGTGACAGCAGCGCTGATCGCGCTGCTCACTTCAGTAACTCAGGGGGATTAGCGGTCACCGGTGAGTCCTTCACGAGTGACCGCTAATCAGGACACGATACACAGACAGAGCCGCGTTATGACAATCAATTCGGGTGAAGTTCATCCGAGTTCATTCTCATCGCACAACTCTGTCTGCTGTCAGCAGGCATGTAGCAAAGCTCAATTGCCGTGGGACCGCACTGCAAAAAATGCATCCAAAAAGCATGCAAAATGCATGCGTTTTGGATGCATTTTTTTGACAAACGCAGTGTTTACAGTTTAGAGAGTGCGTTCTTTTCCGCACTGTTATGAACGCAACGTGCGCACATACCCTAATGGTAATAAATCATGTTCCACATTTTGTTGATCAGTGCAGGTCCCACCCAGGCCCGGACTGACAGGCGGGAGGGGCGGGACTTCTCCCGGTGGGCTGGCCGGTGGAGAGGTGGGGGCAGGGCCGTATTTGCCACTAGGCACCCGTGGTCCATAAATTTTTTTTTTTTTGTTTTACATCCCCGCCCCCCGTCCCTCCCTCCGTTACACTCGGCTGTGTTCGGGGGGGGGGGTTGAGAGGGAGGAGAGGCGCACTTCTGTCTATTTAAATACATGGCGGGCGCCAGGCATAGTGAGCTGATTAACCCCGGAAGTTCCATCACCTGCACTTCCGGGGTCAGAGGCGCGCGGGCGCGACAATCAGCTGACTGCCCCGTGCTGCAGCGTCCAATGCTGCAGACACACGCCGCGGAGGAGGACACGTCTGAAGCTGGAGCCAGCCAGAAGAGGAGCCAGCCAGAGCAGGGCGGCGGGCACCGGAGCAGGTAAGGCAGAGGCAGAGCCTAGAATGTATGGGCTCCTTACAGGTTAGTTGATGATCGTTGCGATGCCTCTTTTTGTCCACTATAATCATGCAAGGGGAGGCTGGGGGGAGAGAGGCTGAGGCTGGGGGAGGCTGGGAGGGGGAGCAGGGAGGCTGATGCTCTGGGAGGCTGATGCTGGGGGAAGCTGGGAAGAGGGAGGCTGAGGCTGGGAGGGGGAGGAGGGAGGCTGATGCTCTGGGAGGCTGATGCTGGGGGAGGCTGGGAGGCTGATGCTGGGGGAAGCTGGGAAGAGGGAGGCTGATGCTGGGGGAGGCTGGGAAGAGGGAGGCTGATGCTGGAGGAGGCTGGGAAGAGGGAGGCTGATGCTGGAGGAGGCTGGGAGGAGGGAGGCTGATACTGGGGGAAGCTGGGAGGGGGAGGAGGGAGGCTGATGCTCTGGGAGGCTGATGCTGGGGGAGGCTGGGAGGAGGGAGGCTGATGCTGGGGGAGGCTGGGAGGAGGGAGGCTGATGCTGGGGGGAAGCTGGGAGCAGGGAGGCTGATGCTGGGGGAGGCTGGGAGGAGAGAGGCTGATGCTGGAGGAGGCTCATGCTGGGGGAGGCTGGGAGGAGAGAGGCTGATGCTGGAGGAGGCTCATGCTGGGGGAGGATGGGAGGAGAGAGGCTGATGCTGGGGCAAGCTGGGAGCAGGGAGGCTGATGCTGAGGGAGGCTGGGGGGAGAGAAGCTGATGCTGGGGGAGGCTGGGGGGAGAGAGGCTGATGCTGGGGGAGAGGCTGCTGCTGGAGGCGGGGGGAGAGAGGCTGATGCTGGGGGAATGGAAGAGAGGGGCCAATGCTAGAGACAGAGGACAAGGGTTGAGGGATAGAGCAATGACAATATCGATGGAGGGGGAGTATAAGGACTCAGAATAAGAGGGTCTCCTAGGGCTTACATGACATGTCACATGAGCCCTGCAGCCAATCAGCAGCTGCTAATGGACTGCTGAACTCTTATCCAGAGAAAGAGCAGCAGCACATCTGCTTATCAGTTTCCATGGTGGGTGTGAAGCAGCCCATTGACAACCACTTGTTAGCTGCAGGGCTGATGCAACATATTGTCATTCAAACCCCAGGTTACTCCATACCAAATTTGCTGAAACAGGGCCATCAGCAGAGGCGAGTATAGGTGAATATTATTTTACATGGGGTAATATATTAAGTGAGAATGGGATGTCTTGAGTAGTGGACAATCCTTGTATATTGCACATTTTTATGTCAATTTTTTTCTTTATGACATGCTGCACATATTTAATTGTTTTATTTTGAGAAGGATGATGTTAGTATATTCTATACGTTTAATAAAAAATATTTAAAACCATGACTCTTTTCTGTTATGGTAATTACACATATCTTTATGGCAAGTTCCAGCTACAGTACTGGTGCTGCATGCGTACAAGTATGTATTGCAGTGCTAAATTTACCACAATGCTAATGCAAATGGTTATTTTTTTGGAAAGCGATTTTTGCATGTGGGCTGCTTTGGTTTGAGTTCCAGGGCTGAATTTCAGTCCCAGTCGGGCCCTGGTCCCACCAATCCATAACTTATAATTTATAGTAAGGACACGTTAACAAGTTCAGTATTTTACATCACTTATTTGTAAGTTAAAACCAGGAATGGAACAATCAGGGGAAAAGTATAATGCAATAACTATAGAATAAGACATGACCCACACATCCAAAAATCATACTTTGATCTAATGACGCGAGGCAAAAATGTATATACCTGAACATTCTGATCACACTGTATGAAACCCCCTGCCATGTCACGGGGAACCTCTCAGGGAGTCCCTAACTTATTTGAAGCCTGAAAAGTGCGGCGCCATGCACCAACCACCGCCGCAGCGACAGTTCACCAGCAGGGCAGGTGACCTGACGCCTCACAACACCGTGCTGTAAGGCTGCGCACCCATGGCTCCAGCCCCCACCACCCCAACGACACAAGACCACCTCAGCAATGGCTGCCACACAGTACCAGCACCCTGTGAAAGGAGCCGGCTGACTCACCATCCACAAGCTCCCAGTATGTGAACTGAGAGCAAAAAGGCAAACTCTCCTTGCAGTCCTGCTAATTAAAAACGTCTGTGCAAAATGGGAGGAGTGCTGGTTCAAGTAAAAAAAATCAGAGGGGGACAGACAATGAAATATCTGTAGAAAAAGTATAATAGAAACACGGGCACCACTTCTCATTTTCACCCACTCCTGGCTCAGGCTAATAAATACTGAAGTATAATACTAACCAAATACTGAACGTGTGACTGGCCTTAGGATAGGCGACTACTTTTTTTACCGGAGAACCTCAATAAGTGTATAACTGCCATTGTTTAATAGTCGCAGGACAGGGAGGAATTAAATGTCCAAGTAATTATTCTGTATTGAAAAGAAAAAGAAACTGCCACTTATTGTTATGAGAGAGAACACAATCCACTATATCAAGACCAATAATACTACTTACAAGGGAGAAATACCAACACACCTTGACCAGACCTCCTATTACCACCACAGTGACTGAATAATACCACATACAGTGACAAATACCGCCACACCATCACCAGAACTCCTATTACCTCAACATAGTGACTGAATCACAACATATACAAGGGACAAATATCGCCACACCATGACCAGAACACAATACCACCACATGGTGAGTGAATAATATCAAATACAAGTAACAAATATTGCCACACTATGAAGAGATCCAGTCTATAAGAGCTTCGTTCAGGCCTAGTTCTGGCTCTCATTGACTTACATTGAGTGCTTGTGAGTGCTGCTTCTGACTTCCAGGAGAGATTTCTTTCGATCTATTATAGCGCATGTACCTGTATATACCTGATGAAAGCATATTGTCTGCTGAAACGCGTTGTATTAATAGGAGTTTGTAATTGAAAAAATAAAAATACAACATTTAATATCAGCTAGTGGTTCCTTTAGCGCTACAATAGACCGAAAGAAATCTCTCCTATATACCTACTCCCTACCTGGGATTTCGGTAGTAGCTGCAAAGGACCTGCCAACCCATTACAGAATCCAGCTGGAGACTGGAGGATAGTGGAGCAAAACCTGAATCCCAAGGTGCCAGAGGAGTTCAGGAGCTGACAACGATGCCAAAAGTCTGGATTCAATAAGTTTGGACACTGCATTCAGAACGGAGGATTACCCCGGACTGATACGCTTTCACTGGGGTTGTGCGGGGGCGCACAACCTGCAAAGGTGAGCAGATCTAAATTAAATTAATTATCTTGAACTATCCACGGATGCTTCTCATATTGCGCCTGTCTCTCTATTTCGCTTCTGACTTCCAGACAGCCAGAAGTTGCACTCGCAAAATGGCACCGCGCGACCGCAGCGCTGCGAAAAAATGGTAACAGTGAGTATAACACAATATACCTGCATTGAACGACATGGCCGGCCCAGGTTTTTGTGGGCCCCGGGCGAAGGAGTCTCAGTGGGCCCCATGCACACACAGACCTGCACATACAGATATGTACACACATTTACAGTACATATTTGAAGACAAATTCACATAAATACATATAAATAGACATAAATATAGACACAGTCATATACACTGACATAAATACATACACATATCATACATGCACACACAGACACATTACAGATATTTTTATAATGGGGAAGCTGGCAGCAGCCTCATTCACCTCCCCATTTGTCTCCATCCAGCTCCTCCTCTGCATGTGGCTGTGCAAACCGCTGCATGATGTCCATCACCGAGAGGGGTATACGAGGGCACCACAGCTGAGGTAAACGGGATCAAGCCAAAGGCACACACCTATATGATATAATCCAAAAAACAGAGAAAGGTGGTGTGCGACAAATGGGATGACCAAACGTTATGCAGAATGTCCATCACTGTCACTAACAGACATGGCCACGCACATGCACACCTACACTGCTGTATATACATCACAGAAGGACCTAGGGGGCTGCAGTATATACATCCCAAGAGGGGCTGGGGGCTACAGTACATACATCCCTGGAGGGGCTGGGGGCTACAGTACATACATCCCAGGAGGGGCTGGGGGCTACAGTACATACATCCCAGGAGGGGCTGGGGGCTACAGTATATACATCCCAGGAAAGGCTGTGGGCCTACAGTATATACATCCCAGGAGAAGCTGTGGGCCTACAGTATATACATCCCAGGAGAAGCTGTGGGCCTACAGTATATACATCCCAGGAAAAGCTGTGGGCCTACAGTATATACATCCCAGGAGAAGCTGTGGGGCTACAGTATATACATCCCAGGAGAAGCTGTGGGGCTACAGTATATACATCCCAGGAGAAGCTATGGGGCTACAGTATATACATCCCAGGAGAAGCTGTGGGGCTACAGTATATACATCCCAGGAGAAGCTGTGGGGCTACAGTATATACATCCCAGGAGAAGCTGTGGGGCTACAGTATATACATCCCAAGAGAAGCTGTGGGGCTACAGTATATACATCCCAGGAGAAGCTGTGGGGCTACAGTATATACATCCCAGGAGAAGCTGTGGGGCTACAGTATATACATCCCAGGAGAAGCTATGGGGCTACAGTATATACATCCCAGGAGAAGCTGTGGGGCTACAGTATATACATCCCAGGAGAAGCTGTGGGGCTACAGTATATACATCCCAGGAGAAGCTGTGGGGCTACAGTATATACATCCCAGGAGAAGCTGTGGGGCTACAGTATATACATCCAAGGAGAAGCTGTGGGGCTACAGTATATACATCCCAGGAGAAGCTGTGGGGCTACAGTATATACATCCCAGGAGAAGCTGTGGGGCTACAGTATATACATCCCAGGAGAAGCTGTGGGGCTACAGTATATACATCCCAGGAGAAGCTGTGGGGCTACAGTATATACATCCCAGGCAGGGCCGTATTTACTATTAGGCAGCCGTGGTCCGGTGCCTGGGGCGGCAGGTTGCGGGGGGCGGCACCTTCTGGCAGCAAAAAAAAAATTTTTTTTTTTTTTTTTTTTACTTTTTTTAATTTTTTTTTTTTTACAGATCCTCTCCCCCTCCGTTAGACAGTCGATTAAATCCGCTGTGTTTTCAGAGGGAGGGGGGGAAGGCGCATTTACATTTATTTGTGTCCGCGTCAATTAAGACGCGAATGCAAACAAACTGCAGCTGCCGAGCACAGGGAGCTGATTGACCCCGGAACTGCCGGCGCCTGCACTTCCGGGGTCACATGCGTGCGCCAATCAGCTCCCTCCTCTGTTCTGCGTCCACTGCCGTGTGGACATCACGTGCAGAGCTCACAGCGGGACGCCGCGATGGAAGCCGGTGTCAGAAGAGGATACTCACGTGAGCCAGGATAATGGCGGCGGGCACTGGATCAGGTAAGTGCTCGCAGAGCTGAAGATTCATAAGGAGCGTCGGAGATCTGCGCATGCGGGGGGGAGGCAGAGGCTTATACTGGGGGGAGGCTGGAGGGAAGCAGAGGCTGATACTGGGGGGAGGCTGGAGGGAGGCAGAGGCTGATACTGGGGGGAGGTTGGACGGAGGCAAAGGCTGATACTGGGGGGAGGCTGGAGGGAGGCAGAGGCTGATACTGGGGGGGAGGCTGGAGGGAGGCAGAGGCGGATACTGGGGGGGGAGGCTGGAGGGAGGCAGAGGCTGATACTGGGGGGGGAGGCTGGAGGGAGGCAGAGGCTGATACTGGGGGGGAGGCTGGAGGGAGGCAGAGACTGATACTGGGGGGGAGGCTGGAGGGAGGCAGAGGCTGATACTTGGGGGGAGGCTGGAGGGAGGCAGAGGCTGATACTTGGGGGAGGCTGGAGGGAGGCAGAGGCTGATACTGGGGGGAGGCTGGAGGGAGGCAGAGGCTGATACGGGGGGGAGGCTGGAGGGAGGCAGAGGCTAATACCGGGGGAGGCTGGAGGGAGGCAGAGGCTGATACTGGGGGGAGGCTGGAGGGAGGCAGTCGCTTATACTGGGGGGAGGCTGGAGGGAGGCAGAGGCTGATACTGGAGGGAGGCAGAGGCTGATACTGGGGGGGAGGCTGGAGGGAGGCAGAGGCTGATACTGGGGGGGAGGCTGGAGGGAGGCAGAGGCTGATACTGGGGGGAGGCTGGAGGGAGGCAGAGGCTGATACGGGGGGTAGGCTGGAGGGAGGCAGAGGCTAATACTGGGGGAGGCTGGAGGGAGGCAGAGGCTGATACTGGGGGGAGGCTGGAGGGAGGCAGAGGCTGATACTGGGGGGAGGCTGGAGGGAGGCAGAGGCTGATACTGGAGGGAGGCAGAGGCTGATACTGGGGGGGAGGCTGGAGGGAGGCAGAGGCTGATACTGGGGGGAGGCTGGAGGGAGGCAGAGGCTGATACTGGGGGGAGGCTGGAGGGAGGCAGAGGCTGATACTGGGGGGAGGCTGGAGGGAGGCAGAGGCTGATACTGGGGGGAGGCTGGAGGGAGGCAGAGGCTGATACTGGGGGGAGGCTGGAGGGAGGCAGAGGCTGATACTGGGGGGAGGCTGGAGGGAGGCAGAGGCTGATACGGGGGGAGGCTGGAGGGAGGCAGAGGCTGATACTGGGGGGAGGCTGGAGGGAGGCAGAGGCTGATATTGGGGGGAGGCTGGAGGGAGGCAGAGGCTAATACTAGAGGGAGGCAGAGGCTGATGCTGGGGGGAGGCTGGAGGGAGGCAGAGGCTGATACTGGGGGGAGGATGGAGGGAGGCAGAGGCTGATACTGGGGGGAGGCTGGAGGGAGGCTGAGGCTGAGACTGGGGGGAGGCTGGAGGGAGGCTGATGCTGAGACTGGGGGGAGGCTGAGACTAGGGGGAGGCTGGAGGGAGGCTGAGACTAGGGGGAGTCTAGAGGGAGGCTGAGACTGGGGGGAGGCTGGAGGGAGGCCGAGGCTGAGACTGGGGGGAGGCTGGAGGGAGGCTGATGCTGAGACTGGGGGGAGGCTGAGACTAGGGGGAGGCTGGAGGGAGGCTGAGACTAGGGGGAGTCTAGAGGGAGGCTGAGACTGGGGGGAGGCTGGAGGGAGGCCGAGGCTGAGACTGGGGGGAGGCTGGAGGGAGGCTTAGGCTGAGACTGGGGGGAGGCTGGAGGGAGGCTGAGCCTGAGACTGGGGGGAGGCTGGAGGGAGGCTGAGGCTGAGACTGGGGGGGAGGCTGAGACTGGGGGGAGGCTGAGACTGGGGGGGAGGCTGAGACTGGGGGGGAGGCTGGAGGGAGGCTGAGACTGGGGGGAGGCTGAGACTGGGGGGAGGCTGGAGGGAGACTGAGGCGGAGACTGGGGCAGGCTGAGGCTGGGGGGAGGCAGAGGCTGAGACTGGGGGAGAGGCTGATGCTGAGGGATGATAGAGGCTGATGCTTGGGGAGGCTGGGGAGAGAGGGTGAAGCTGAGGGAAGAGAGAGGCTGATGCTGAGGGAAGAGAGGCTGATGCTGAGGGAAGAGAGAGGCTGATGCTGAGGGAAGAGAGAGGCTTATGCTGAGGGAAGAGAGAGGCTTATGCTGAGGGAAGAGAAAGGCTGATGCTGGGGGAGAGAGCCTGATGCTGGGGGAGAGAGCCTGATGCTGGGGGAGTGAGGGGCTAATGCTAGAGACAGAGTACAAGGGTTGAGGCATAGTGCAATGACAAAATCGATTGGGTGGGGGGAGTGTAAGGACTCAGAATAAGAGGGGGGCAGCATTGGGAGCTCATTATGGAGAAGGGGCAGCATGTGTGGGATCAGTATGGAGTGGAGCAATGTAGGGGAGTCAATATCAAGAGTGGAGTAGTGTGTGTGTGTGTGTGTGTGTGTGGGGGGGGTCTCAGCATAAACGTTAGTGTGGTGGTCTTAGCATGAGTGGGGCAACATGGAGGTGTCATTATGGAAAAGAGGAAGGCAGCATTAGGAGCTCATGGAGAGGGGCAGCATGTATGGGACATTGTGAGAATGGGGCAGCATGCATGGGACATTGTGAGGAGGGGGCAGCATGCATGGGACACTGTGAGGAGGGGGCAGCATGCATGAGATACTGTGAGGAGGGGGCAGCATGCATGGGACACTGAGAAGGGGGAAGCATGCATGGGACACTGTGAGGAGGGGGCAGCATGCATGGGACACTGTGAGGAGGGGGCAGCATGCATGGGACACTGTGAGGAGGGGGCAGCATGCATGGGACACTGTGAAGAGGGGGCAGCATGCATGGGACACTGAAGAGGGGGCAGGATGCATGGGACACTGTGAAGAGGGGGCAGGATGCATGGGACACTGTGAGGAGGGGGCAGCATGCATAAGACACTGAGGAGGGGGCAGCATGCATGGAACACTGTGATGAGGGGGCAGCATGCATGGGACACTGTGAGGAGGGGGCAGCATGCATGGGACACTGTGAGGAGGTGGCAGCATGCATGGGACACTGTGAGGAGGGGACAGCATGCATGGGACACTGTGAGGAGGGGGCAGCATGCATGGGACACTGTGAGGAGGGGGCAGCATGCATGGGACAATGTGAAGAGGGGGCAGCATACATGGGACATTGTGAGGAGGGGGCAGCTTGTATGGGACACTGTGAGGAGGGGGCAGCATGCATGGGACACTGTGAGGAGGGGCAGCATGCATGGGACACTGTGAGGAGGGGTGAGCATGCATGGGACATTGTGAGGAGGGGGCAGCATGCATGGGACATTGTAAGGAGGGGGCAGCATGCATGGGAAATTGTGAGGAGGGGGCAGCATGCATGGGACACTGAGGAGGGGGCAGCATGCATGGGACATTGTGAGGAGGGGGCAGCATGCATGGGACATTGTGAGGAGGGAGCAGCATGCATGGGACATTGTGAGGAGGGGGCAGCATGCATGGGACATTGTGAGGAGGGGGCAGCATGCATGGGACACTGTGAGGAGGGGGCAGCATGCATGGGACATTGTGAGGAGGAGGCAGCATGCATGGGACATTGTGAGGAGGGGGCAGCATGCATGGGACATTGTGAGGAGGGGGCAGCATGCATGGGACATTGTGAGGAGGGGGCAGCATGCATGGGACATAGTGAGAAGGGGGCAGCATGCATGGGACATTGTGAGGAGGGGGCAGCATGCATGGGACATTGTGAGGAGAGGGCAGTATGCATGGGACATTGAGGAAGGGGCAGCATGCATGGGACATTGTGAGGAGGGAGCAGCATGCATGGGACATTGTGAGAAGGGGGCAGCATGCATGGGACATTGTGAGGAGGGGGCAGCATGCATGGGACATTGTGAAGAGGGGGCAGCATGCATGGGACATTGTGAGGAGGGGGTAGCATGCATGGGACACTGTGAGGAGGGGGCAGCATGCATGGGACATTGTGAGGAGGGGGCAGCAGGCATGGGACATTGTGAGGAGGGGGCAGTATGCATGGGACATTGTCCTCACATCATGCTGCTCCCTCCTCACAATGTACAGATCATATTTCATAATCGAGGAAGGTGTGGTGGGTATAATTTATAAGGGAGGACAGTGTGGTGTTTTAGTTTATTAGGGGCAGTGTGACAGTCACACTATATAAGTGGGGACAGTGTGGTGGGAATATTTTATACTCATGCTATGTTTTGATGTGCCTGTGGTGATCCCCATGGGGGGGGGGGTGTTAGTGCCCTTCTTTTCTCATTGATACTTTTTAAAGTGTTTTACAGAGTAGATCTGCCTTAAACAGATGTCGTGTGCGAAAACTAAGTTTTACGTTGTCACTAAGGGGCGCGACCACTTAAAGTGCCTAGGGCAGCATGAAGGCAAAATACAGCCCTGATCCCAGGAGAAGCTGTGGGGCTACAGTATATACATCCCAGGAGAAGCTGTGGGGCTACAGTATATACATCCCAGGAGAAGCTGTGGGGCTACAGTATATACATCCCAGGAGAGGCTGTGGAGCTACAGTATATACATCCCAGGAGAGGCTGTGGAGCTACAGTATATACATCCCAGGAGAGGCTGTGGGGCTACAGTATATACATCCTAGGAGAGGCTGTGGGGCTACAGTATATACCGTGTTTTTCCAAAAATAAGACACTATCTTATATTTTTTTTGCCCCCCAAAAAAGCGCTAGGGCTTATTTTTGGAGGAGGTCTTATTCTTGGAGAAACACGGTTGGGGGTAAGTTTATCCCCCCAAAAAGCAGACCCCCCCACTTCTCAGGAGACTCATACTCACCAAACCCGGACGTCTGCGTGGTTCCAAGGTCCTCCTGTGATCTCCGGTCAGTGCTGCACGCCGCCGTCCTAACCCTGCTGCTAGCTGACACGCTGACACACAGCAGATCACAGACACACACAGCAGATCACACACAGACACACAGCAGATCTCAGACACACACAGCAGATCACACACAGCAGATCGCAGGCACACACAGACGATCACAGATACACATAGCCGATCACAGATACACACACAGCAGATCGCAGATATACACAGCAGATCCCACACAGCAGATCCCAGGCACGCACAGCCATCACAGATACACACATCCGATCGCAGGCACACACAGCCGATCACAGGCACACACAGCCGATCACAGATACACACATCCGAACGCAGACACACACAGCCGATCGCAGAAAAACACAGCCGATCGCAGACACACACACACAGCCAATTGCAGACACACACACACACACACACATCACATCCAGCACTTACGGCAGCAGAGAATGAGAGCAAGTCACGTGTCCGGCCGCAGGTCCTGTTCCTTGCGCTGCACCGCACTGCCTCTCAGGATTCTCCCGGCGAGAAGAGATCGGTGTCACTGGATGAGGTGAGTGTGTATGCGATCCGATGTGTGTGTGTGTGTGTGTGTGATTTGTTGTTTGCGTGTGCGCCGATGTTTGTGTGTGCGATCTGACGGTGTGTGCGATCCGATGTTTGTGTGTGAGATCTGGTGTGTGTGTGAGATCTGATTGTGTGTGTGTGTGTGTGTGTGTGAGTGTGTGTGTGAGAGCTGATGTGTGCAGGTGTGTTATCACTGCAGGTCCTGCCGCTCAGTGTTGGGTGAATGTAATTGCCGGGTGCCGCTGTGTATAATGAAGTGTCCTGCAGTATCTGTATCTTTTTTAGCTGCACGGACACTTCATTATTGATCCGGGACTAGGGCTTATTTTCGGGGGAGGGCTTATATTTAAGCCTTTCTCCGAAAATGCTGAAAATCCCTGCTAGGGCTTATTTTTGGAAAAACACGGTATATATATATATTACAGGAGGGGCTGGGGCTACAGTATATACATCTCAGGAGGAGCTGGATGCTACAGTATATACATCCCAGGAGGGACTGGGGGCTACAGTATATACATCCCAATAAAGGCTCGGGGATACAGTATATACATCCCAGGGGAGGCTGGGGGCTATAGTATATACATCCCAGGGGAGGCTGGGGGCTACAGTATATACATCCCAGGGGAGGCTGGGGGCTACAGTATATACATCCCAGAGGAGGCTGGGGGCTACAGTATATACATCACAGGGGAGGCTGGGGGCTACAATATATACATCTCAGGAGGGGCTGGGGCAAAGACATTACTGGACAAGCATACACGTTACTGAGAGGCATACACATTATTGAAGATCATAGATATTACTGGGGTGGCATACAGCTCTGGGAAACATACATTTCTGGGTTGGGCGGCATACAGCTCAGGGAGGGTACATACAATTCTGAGATGGGGCACATACAGCTCAGGGTGCTGGGCTCTGCTACCTCCAAAAACTTCATAAGAATGAATGAAGCAGAGGCAGAACATGTAGGAGAGGTGAGTGCTGGGCTCTGCTACCTCCAAATGCTCCATAAAGAATGAATAAAGCAGAGGCAAAGCATATAGGAGAAGTGAGCGCTGGGCTCTGCTCCATTCTACAGGCTATAGAGAATGAATGGAGCACAGGCAGAACATGTAGGAGAAGTGAGCGCTGGTCTGTGCGCCATCTTTGCACAATTCATAGCAGGGTCTCCTCTCAGGATTAGTGGGGAGTCAATGAGGGGTTGACTGCTATCAATAAGTGAAATCTGTGTGCTAGGATTGCACTACTGGCCTCCGGGAAGATGGCGGCCACAGGAGCAGACACTTCCTAATGAGGAAACTTACCCCTATAGTCCCTGTGGTCATCACTACAGTGTGCCTATGGGTCATGCCCCGGGGGGGTCCATGCAGCTCAGGAGGGGTAGGGGCCAATACAGGTCGGGGGGGTATACACATTGCTGGGAGGACACTGGCAGCGCTGCGGCTCCTCTTTATCTCTGGGACTGGAGCACACTGAGCGCTAGCCCCACCTACAGATGAACTTCACTACCCCTGCACTTAAAGGGCCAGCAGCCAGCAAAGTGCAGCTGCAGCCTGAGCAACGGAATCCCTGGAACTCGGCCTGGGGCCCACAGAATAAATCACCACCCCGGCCGACTGCGAGGGACCCCGCCAGCTGTCTAGGACCCTGGCACTTGCCTGGGTGCTGACACCGGCCCTGTTGAGTGAAGCTGTGCTCTCTAGTCAAAATTCTGAATTTCACATACTTGCAGCCATATGACCTCTGCTCCCGGCTCGGACAACGGCGAATCCCCACAGTGCACAGGGAGTACACTGGGATGAGTCACAAGTCTGCAGTCACATAGAGGGACTGCAGATTTGTGGATTTAGACCTGATCACCCCTTTAAGGCGGGCTTTGCACGCTGCGACATCGGTAACAATGTGTTACCGATGCTGCAGCGATAGTCCCGCCCACCTCGCACGTGCGATATCTAGTGAAAGCTGCCGTAGCGATTATTATCGCTACGGCAGCTTCACACACACATACCTGCCGTGCGACGTCCCTCTGGCCGGCGACCCGCCTCCTTCCTAAGGGGGCGGGTCGTGTGGCGTCACAGCGACGTCACACGGCAGGCGTCCAATTGAAGCGGAGGGGCGGAGATGAGCAGGATGTAAACATCCCGCCCACCTCCGTCCTTCTCATTGCAGCCGGGAGGCAGGTAGGTGATGATCCTCGCTCCTGCGGCTTCACACACAGCGATGTGTGCTGCCGCAGGAGCGAGGAACAACATCGCACCTGTCGCTGCACCGGCATTATGGAAATGTCGGAGGCTGCAGCGATGATACGATAACGACGCTTTTGCGCTCGTTCATCGTATCAAATAGGTTTTACACGTTGCGATATCGACTGCGAGGCCGGATGTGCGTCACTTTCGATTTGACCCCATCCACATCGCACGTGCGATGTTGCAACATGCAAAGCCGCCCTAAGGCTTATTCAGTAGTCAGTGAAAATTGGTCTTCACTTAGACCGCAGTGCTTGGACTGGCTGCAGATCTCCTGACCTCCCAGTCCATGCACTGCGGTCCGAGCACAGACTGATTTTCACGGATGGCTGAATGAACCCTTATAGCAGGAGTGGGGAACTTTTTTTCTGGCAAGGGCTATTTGGAAATTTCTACTAACCTTATGGGGCCGCAGAAAATTATCAACTTTAAAATTACCCTGCTATACTTGATCAAACAATTAACTCAGCCTTACTGTGGAGGCTGGAGCTGCTTCTCTTTGGTGGGGCTGTGATGTTAGGTAATATTAATCATGTTTCTTTTTACAACTGCTTTTACAGGTTTGTCTCGGTCTAGAGCGCAGTCAAATGTTTGTGTTAATAAGTTTTGTAAATTATACATATAACAGGAGACACTGGGACTGGTGTATATACTGGTGTATATATAAGTTCATCTCAATAAATTAGAATATCCTCAAAAAGTGAAAAAAAAATGTCAGTAATTAAATACAAAAAGAGAAACACATTATATAGAGTCATTACAAACAGAGTGATCTATTTCAAGTGTTTATTTCTGCTAATGTTGATGATTATGGCATACAATGAAAACCCAAAAGTCATTATGTCTGAAAATTAGAATATTATATAAGACCAACTGAAAAAAAATATTTTAAACTCAGAAATATTGGCCTACCAAAAAGCCTGTGTAGTAAATGCACTCAATACTTGGTCAGGGCTCATTTTGCATGAATTAGGCTAAGTTGACACAGGGCACCTTTTGCTGCGTTTTTGAGGTCACAAAGATGCACCAAAATGCATGCATTTCCTTCTCCCAGCAAAGTCTATGAGATTTCGATTTTGCTGTCCACACTGGCCATCTTTTGTTGGCTGCGTTTTTCAAGATGCAGCTAATATGCAGCTAATATGCAGCATGTCAGTTATTTTTGTGTTTTTACCACGTTTTTGAACCCTCCAGTCAATAGATTTGACTTAAAAAAGCGCATTGGGCAAAACGCGGTTAAAACGTGTCAAAAACCTGGTAAAAACGCATTGCGTTTTGGATGCTTTTTTGGTTCATTTTAAGATGCACTCAAGATGCACTGACAAAAAAGATGCCGCGTGCAGGGCCGTATTTGCCACTAGGCACCCGTGGTCCCGTGCCTAGGGCGGCACGTTGCGGGGGGCGGCACTTTCTGGCAGCAAAAAAAAAATATAATTTTTTTTTTTGTTTTACAATCCCCGCCCCCCGTCCCTCCCTCCGCTACACTCGGCTGTGTTCGGGGGGGGGGTTGAGAGGGAGGAGAGGCGCACTTCTGTCTATTTAAATACATGGCGGGCGCCAGGCATAGTGAGCTGATTAACCCCGGAAGTTCCATCGTCTGCACTTCCGGGGTCAGAGGCGCGCGGGCGCGACAATCAGCTGACTGCCCCGTGCTGCAGCGTCCAATGCTGCAGACGACACACGCCGCGGAGGAGGACGCGTCTGAAGCTGGAGCCAGCCAGAAGAGGAGCCAGCCAGAGCAGGGCGGCGGGCACCGGAGCAGGTAAGACAGAGGCAGAGCCTAGAATGTATGGGCTCCTTACAGGTTAGTTGATGATCGTGGCGATGCCTCTTTTTGTCCACTATAATCATGCAAGGGGAGGCTGTGGGAAGAGAGGCTGAGGCTGGGGGAGGCTGGGAAGAGAGAGAGGCTGGGAAGAGAAAGAGGCTGAGGCTGGGGGGAGGCTGGGAAGAGAGACAGAGGCTGAGGCTGGGAAGAGAGAGAGGCTTAGGCTGGGGGGAGGCTGGGAAGAGAGAGAGACTGAGGCTGGGGGGAGGCTGGGAAGAGAGGCTGAGGCTGGGGGGAGAGAGGCTGAGGCTGGGGGAGAGGGAGGCTGGGGGGAGAGAGGCTGAGGCTGGGGGAGAGGGAGGCTGGGGGGAAAGAGACGCTGAGGCTGGGGGGAGAGAGAGGCTGAGGCTGGGGGGAGAGAGGCTGAGGCTGGGGGGGGGCTGGGGGAGAGAGGCTGGGGGGAGAGAGGCTGAGGCTGGGAGGAGAGAGAGGCTGAAGCTGGGGGGGAGGCTGGGGGGAGAGAGAGGCTGAGAGGAGAGAGGCTGATGCTGGGGGAGGCTGGGGGGAGAGGGAGGCTGGGGGGAGAGAGAGAGGCTGAGGCTGGGGGAGGCTGGGGGGAGAGGGAGGCTGGGGGGGAGGCTGGGGGAGAGAGAGAGGCTGAGGCTGGGGGGGGGAGGCTGGGGAGAGAGAGAGGCTGAGGCTGGGGGGGAGGCTGGGGAGGGAGAGAGGCTGAGGCTGGGGGGGAGGCCTGGGAGAGAGAGAGGCTGAGGCTGGGGGGGAGGCTGGGGAGAGAGAGAGAGGCTGAGAGGCTGAGGCTGGGAGGAGAGAGGCTGATGCTGAGGGAGGCTGATGCTGAGGGAGGCTGATGCTGAGGGAGGCTGATGCTGGGTGAGGCTGGGAGGGGGAGGGTTGGAGGAGGGAAGCTGATGCTGAGGGAGACTTGGAGGAGGGAGGCTGAGGGAGGAGGGAGGCTGATGCTGGGGGAGGCTGGGAGGAGGGAGGCTAATGCTGGGGGAGGCTAGGAGGAGGGAGGCTGATGCTGGGGGAAGCTGGGAGGGTGAGGCTTGGAGGAGGGAGGCTGATGCTGAGGGAGGCTGATGCTGAGGGAGGCTGATGCTGGGGGAGCCTGGAAGGAAGGAGGCTGATGCTGGGGGAGCCTGGGAGGAAGGAGGCTGATGCTGGGGGAGCCTGGGAGGAAGGAGGCTGATGCTGGAGGAGCCTGGGAGGAGGGAGGCTGATGCTGAGGGAGGCTGCGAGGAGGGAGGCTGATGCTGAGGGAGGCTGATGCTGAGGGAGGCTGATGCTGGGGGAGGCTGGGAGGCGGAGGGTGAGGCTTGGAGGAGGGAAGCTGATGCTGAGGGAGACTTGGAGGAGGGAGGCTGAAGGAGGAGGGATGCTGATGCTGGGAGGAGGGAGGCTGATGCTGGGGGAGGCTAGGAGGAGGGAGGCTGATGCTGGGAGGAGGGAGGCTGATGCTGGGGGAGGCTGGGAGGAAGGAGGCTGATGCTGGGGGAGGCTGGGAGGAGGGAGGCTGAGGCTGGGGGAGGCTGGGAGTAGGGAGGCTGAGGCTGGGGGAGGCTGGGAAGAGAGAGGCTGATGCTGGGAGGGGGAAGATGAGGCTTGGAGGAGGGAGGCTGATGCTGAGGGAGGCTGGGAGGAGGGAAGCTGATGCTGGGGGAAGCTGGGAGGGTGAGGCTTGGAGGAGGGAGGCTGATGCTGAGGGAGGCTGATGCTGGGGGAGGCTGGGAGGAGGGAGGCTGATGCTGGGGGAGCCTGGGAGGGGGGAGGCTGGGAGGAGGGAGGCTGATGCTGGGGGAGCCTGGGAGTAGGGAGGCTGGGAGGAGGGAGGCTGAGGGAGGCTGGGAGGAGGGAGGCTGATGCTGGGGGAGGCTGGGAGGAGGGAGGCTGATGCTGGGGGAGGCTGGAAGGAGGGAGGCTGATACTGGGGGAGGCTGGGAGGAGAGAGGCTGATGCTGGGGGAGGCTGGGAGGGGTAGGAGGAAGGCTGATGCTCTGGGAGGCTGATGCTGGGGGAGGCTTGGAGGAGGGGGGCTGGGAGGAGGGAGGCTGATGCTGGGGGAGGCTGGGAGGAGGGAGGCTGTTGCTGGGGGAGGCTGGGAGGAGGGAGGCTGATGCTGGAGGGAAGCTGGGAGCAGGGAGGCTGATGCTGGGGGAGGCTGGGAGGAGAGAGGCTGATGCTGGAGGAGGCTCATGCGGGGGGAGGCTGGGAGGAGAGAGGCTGATGCTGGAGGAGTCTCATGCTGGGGGAGGAAGGGAGGAGAGAGGCTGATGCTGGGGTAAGTTGGGAGCAGGGAGGCGGATGCTGAGGGAGGCTGGGGGAGAGAGGCTGATGCTGGGGGAGGCTGGGGGGAGAGAGGCTGATGCTGGGGGAGAGGCTGCTGGTGGAGGCGGGGGGAGAGAGGCTGCTGCTGGGGGAATGGAAGAGAGGGGCCAATGCTAGAGACAGAGGACAAGGGTTGAGGGATAGAGCAATGACAATATCGATGGGGGGAGTGTAAGGACTCAGAATAGGAGGGGGGCAGCATTGGGAGCTCATTATGGAGAAGGGGCAGCATGTGTGGGCTCAGTATGGAGTGGAACAATGTAGGGGAGTCAATATCAAGAGTGGGGTAGTGTGTGTGTGTGTGTGTGTGTGTGTGTGTGTGTGTGTGTGTCTCAGCATAAGCGCTAGTGTGGAGGTCTTAGTATGATGAGTGGGGCAGCATGGAGATGTCATTATGGAAAAGAGGAAGGCAGCATTAGGAGCTCATGGAGAGGGGCAGCATGCGACATTGTGAGGAGGGGGCAGCATGCATGGGACATTGTGAGGAGGGGGCAGCATGCATGGGACACTGTCAGGAGGGGGCAGCATGCATGGGACACTGTCAGGAGGGGGCAGCATGCATGGGACACTGTCAGGAGGGGGCAGCATGCATGGGACACTGTCAGGAGGGCGCAGCATGCATGGGACACTGTGAGGAGGGGGCAGCATGCATGGGACATTGTGAGGAGGGGGCAGCATGCATGGGACATTGTGAGGAGGGGGCAGCATGCATGGGACATTGTGAGGAGGGGGCAGCATGCACGGGACATTGTGAGGAGGGGCAGCATGCATGGGACACTGTGAGGATGGGGCAGCATGCATGGGACATTGTGAGGAAGGGGCAGCATGCATGGGACACTGAGGAGGGGGCAGCATGCATGGGACATTGTGAGGAGGGGGCAGCATGATGTGAGGACAATGTGCAGATCATATTTCATAATTGAGGAAGGTGTGGTGGGTATAATTTAAGGGAGGGCAGTGTGTAGTATATTAGGGGCAGTGTGACAGTCACAGTATATAAGTGGGAATATTTTATACTCATGCTATGTTTTGCTGTGCCTGTGGTGATCCCCATTGGGGGGGGTTAGTGCCCTTCGTTTCTCATTGATACTTTTTAAAGTGTTTTACAGAGTAGATCTGCCTTAAACAGATGTCGTGTGCGAAAACTCAGTTTTACGTTGTCACTAAGGGGCGCGACCACTTAAAGTGCCTAGGGCAGCATGACGGCAAAATACAGCCCTGGCCGCGTGTGAAAAATAGCCTAACTGTATCAATGCAGCATAGCATGGTGGCAATCAGCCTGTGGCACTGCTGAGATGTTATGGAAGCCCAGGTTGCTTTGATAGCAGCCTTCAGCTCGTCTGCATTGTTGGGTCTGGTTTCTCATCTTCCTCTTGAGAATCTATGGGGTTTAGGTCAGGCGAGTTTGCTGGCCAACCAATCAGTATGGACAGGTGCCAAGTCCTGCTGGAAAATGAAATATTCATCTCCAAAAAGCTTGTCGACAGAGGGAAGCATGAAGTGCTCTAAAATTTCCTGGTAGACGGCTGCTTTGACTTTGGTCTTGCTAAAACACAGTGGACCTACACCAGCAGATGACATGGCTCCCCAAACCATCACTGATTGTGGAAAATTCACACTAGACCTCAAGCAGCTTGGATTGTGGCCTCTCCACTCTTCCTCCAGACTCTGGGACCGGATTTCCAAATTAAAAGCAAAATTTACCTTCATCTGAAAACACCTTGGACTTCTGAGGAACAGTCCAGTTCTTTTTCTCCTTGGCCAAGGTAAGACCCTTCTGGCGTTCTCTATTGGTCATGAGTGGCTTGACACGAGGAATGCAACAGTTGTAGCCCATGTCCTGGATACGTCTGTGTGTGGTGGCTCTTGAAGCACTGACTCCAGCAGCAGTCCAGTCCTTGTAAATCTAGTTAACCCCTTCAGTGAACACCCGAAAAGAAATAAAAATCGTAGTAAAAACGCTAATCATGTGTGCCGCCCCTGCAGCAGTCGAACTGCTCAGAGCCGGGGATTATTCATGGCTCGAGGGTCTCCGGACCCAGGGGCTAGGGGCCACACTCAAATGAAGAAAGGGTTATTTACAGGGGAGTTATAGTTTGTGACGCCACCCGTGGTGTGTGTGTGGTAATTAGGAGTACCACCGCTGCTGTTGGGAGTACCCGGGGATAATGGAACGGGGCAGCAGGGTGTTGGAACCCTCCACGGGTAGGGGGGATGCCCTGGGACTCCGGTGAAAGGTGGGAACTGCCGTGGGGATGAAGGGGTCACTCTCGTACTCACTCAGTCCATAATCAGACACCGACAACCGGGTAAACCAAGTCTCTGGGTACCGCTGCTGCTGGGGGGAGCTCGTCCGGGTCCTGTCCCCAAGTGGTGCTGCCTGGTGGTCCGTGACCCGTCTCCTGGCACTTAGTTTAGACTTCAACTTGATGGCCCTGTAGCTTGGAACTAGCCGGGCCCCACTCCCCACTATGGCTAAGTGAAGGAGCTTGCTCTCAGGGCTTACGCTTTGGATTTTCTGGACCGTTTTTGGTTGGAAAGTCCTATCCCCCTCATTGTGCTAATGCCCCGATTTTGGAGCGGGTGGGAACGGATCATGAAGGCTCCGTTCTCCTCAGGTGAATTGTTGGGTTGCCTGAAGCTACTCCCCGACCTAGGGTCCGGCCATCCTCCTTGACGAGCCCGAGCACCTTGACACGATCCCCTGCGACCGGGGGTCCGACTCCTTCTAGGCCCAGACCACCGTCTGCAACCTAGCCCGTTACTTCAGGAGTCCCACTCCCTACCTCCTCTGAGCTCTTCTCAGCTCGAAGGCTACTCTCTACTCTCCTTCTCCACTCACTCCACTCTCCTCAACTCAACACACTTCATCACCTCCCCTCCCCAACCCCCCAGGTGGGCGACTCTATTCCTCTCAAGCCGTCCATTGGTGTGTTAGGTGGGTGTGGTGCAGGATGTCTTTAGGGTTTTGATTCGCTGATGGAGGCAACACTACTTAAGTAGGGACCCAGAACCAAGAGGGAGGCGGAATACTGCAAGGGAGGGCAGTTTGTGCAGTACCCTGTGACGACTTGTTAGTCCAGGGGCACCACACATACAGTCAACAAAAAAGGTGGAATAAAATGCAATCAAAAAGTCATATATAAGTAAAAATGTACCGCTGAAAATGTTACCATATCCCGCAACAAAACCCACCATATACCTCAATCAGCAAAAAAATAAAAAACCTATAGGTCTTATTGCAATGAAAAAAAAAATATTTCTATAAAATAGTTTTTATGGTGTAAAAGCAGCAAAACAAAAAAAAAATGGATTTTTGTGTACTCACCGTAAAATCGTTTTCTCTTAGCCATCATTGGGGGACGCAGGACCATGGGTGTTATGCTGCCTATCCATAGGAGGACACTAAGTAGATGCAAAACCATAGCTCCTCCTCTGCAGTATACACCTCCTGGCCGGGCCAGGCAACCTCAGTTTTAGTACACAAGCAGTAGGAGAAAAAGCCAGTAAAAACTTATCTCAACAGAGGAACATGAGAAAAAAAAGAGTCATAACCAAATAAGGTACTAAGAGAACCAAGTCATAACAGGGCAACAGGGTGGGTGCTGTGTCCCCCAATGATGGCTAAGAGAAAAAGATTTTACGGTGAGTACACAAAAATCCGTTTTTCTCTGACGCCTCATTGGGGGACACAAGATCATGGGACGTCCTAAAGCAGTCCATGGGTGGGAAAAATAAAAACAAGATAACGCAACCCAAGGACTAGGAACCAGTCCCAGACAGTCTGGATCACCTACTGAGAGAGGTGCTCTACTGCCGTTTGCAGAATTTTCCTACCCAGATTTGCCTCAGCTGAAACCTGGGTATGGACTCTGTAATGCTTTGAAAACGTATGTAGGCTAGACCAGGTCGCAGCTTTACAGACCTGTTCCACTGAAGCCTGATGCCGAATGGCCCACGAAGCGCCAACTGCTCACGTGGAATGAGCCCGCAGCCTACTAGGAATGGGCTTGAGTTGGAAGCGGTAGACTTCCTGGATCGCAGAGCGAATCCAGCGAGCCAGAGTCGCCTTTGAAGCTGCCTGTCCCTTCTTAGGCCCCGCAGGAATGACGAACAAAGAGTCCGTTTTCCTAAAGGGGGCTGTCCTGGATATGTAATATCTGAGAGCTCTGACCAGGTCTAACGAATGCATAGACCTTTCCACCCTATGAACTGGGTGTTGACAAAAGGAAGGCAGAACAATGTCCTCGTTCAAATGAAACGGGGTAGGAACCTTTGGAAGAAAATCCGGAAGGGGGCGCAGAACCACCTTGTCCTGGTGAAAGATCAGAAAAGGTTCGCGGCAAGAGAGTGCAGCCAGCTCCGAAACCCGTCTGATGGACGTAATTGCCACCAGGAATGTTACCTTCCAGGACAGAAGAGCAAGGGAGGATTCCTTGAGAGGTTCAAAGGGAGACCTCTGGAGACCGTCCAGAACGAGATTGAGGTCCCATGGGTCCAGCGGCCGTTTGTACGGGGGAACTAGATGGGAAACACCCTGGAGGAAGGTCTTGACTTGCGTTTTTTGAGCCAGGCGGCATTGGTAGACGATTGAGAGCGCTGAGACTTGCCCGTTAAGGGAACTGAGAGCCAACCCCGCTTGCAAGCCAGACTGTACAGGGGTAGAGGTGGAAATATGTAAGGCAGGCGGAATTGGTGCCAGGAGCAGACTAGAGCATCCGCGCCGATGGACTGCGGGTCGCGTGACCTGGCTATGACCGTGGGTACCTTTGCGTTCAACCTTGAGGCCATTAGATCCACGTCTGGTGTGCCCCAGCAAGTGCAGATGTGTAGAAACACTTCTGGGTGGAGAGACCATTCTCCGGCGGCCAGGCCTTGGCGACTTAGAAAGTCTGCTGCCCAGTTCTCTACCCCCGGTATGTGTACCGCTGATATCACTGACCCCGTCGATTCGGCCCAGCTGAGGATCTTGTGGGCCTCGAGATAAGCCGCTTTGCTGCGGGTGCCCCCCTGCTGATTGATATAGGCTACAGCTGTCGCATTGTCCGATTGGACTCGAATCTGACGACCCGCTAGCAGAGGGCAGAACGCCCTGAGCGCGAGGAAGATCGCGCGGATTTCCAGGATGTTTATGGGTAGGGAAGACTCCTGGGGCGTCCAACGTCCTTGAGCAGTGTGGTGCCGGTACACTGCTCCCCAGCCTAGGAGGCTGGCGTCCGTGGTCAGGACCAGCCAGTTCACTGGGAGAAAGGATCTCCCCTTCGATAGGGATGAGGACCGAAGCCACCAGCGGAGTGCGTACCTGACTGAAGGCGTCAGGTGAAGATGTCTGTCCAGGGAGAAGGGGCTCTTGTCCCAGGCTAGAAGTGCTAGCTGCAGTGGGCAGAGGTGCAGTTGAGCAAAGGGTACTGCTTCCATAGCCGCCACCATCCTGCCGAGCACCTTTATGCCGAATCGAATGGAGCGAGACGGAGGACGTAGAAGGCAGCGTACCCCTCGTTGAAGAGCGATCGCCTTGTCCAGTGGGAGATAGATCAAGCCCCGACGGGTTTCCAGGGACATGCCCAGGAAGGTGATGGATCGTGATGGGATCGGGGATGATTTGTCTAGATTCACTAGGCACCCTAAGCGGGATAAGGTGTCCACAGTCATCTGTACGCTGGTTGAGCAGTCACAGAAGGAGGGGGCCTTGATGAGGAGGTCGTCCAAGTAAGGGAGAACGACTACTCCCCTGGCGTGAAGGACGCTCATGGCGGCCGCCATGACTTTGGTGAAGACCCTTGGTGCAGTGACAAGGCCGAAGGGTAGAGCTACGAATTGAAAGTGGGAGTCCTGAACTGCGAAGCGGAGGAACTTTTGGTGATCTGGGGCGATGGGTATGTGCAGGTATGCGTCCTTGATGTCTATGGAAGCGAGGAATACCCCTTCGACCATGGATGCAATAATGGACCTTAGGGACTCCATTCTGAATCTCCGTACATGCCCATGTTTGTTCAGGTGTTTGAGGTCCAGGATGGGTCGAACTGACCCATCCTTTTTGGGGGCCACAAAGAGGTTGGATTAAAAAAAACCCCTGAAGTTCTCATCGTCCGGGACAGGTATTATCACTCCTGCTGCTCAGCGATGCTGAGAAAAAAGCTTCGCGTCGTTTTCGAGTCTTTGGGGGGTTTGAGAGAAAGAACCGACTTAGGGGTCGGGTCCGAAATTCTATGTGGTAACCGGAAGACACAAGGTCTCGCACCCATTTGTCGTCTGAGGCGGCAGCCCAGATGTGTTGAAAGAGCCGCAGTCGACCTCCTACAATGAGTGTGTCTTCCGGGGGGCCGAAGGAGTCATGAGGGGGGAAAACGTCGTGGACGAGTCTCCCTAGTCCTGGACTGTTTCGGTCTAGGCTGCCATGACGAAGTGGGTTTCGGGGAGAGCTGAGAAGGTCGGTCCCTGCGTAGTCCCCGGCTGGTGGCGGGGACAGCACGGGATGTCGACCAACCAAATAAGTTCTGAAAGGAGCGGAACGAGGACTGTGGACGTCTGGTGGAGGTCGTCCTGGACTTCAGCTGGGGGAGGGAGGTAGTCTTTCCTCCCGTGGTGTCAGAAATGAGCTTGTCCAGACGTTCGCCAAACAATCGGTCTGGAGAAAAGGGAAAGCCCGTGAGAGACTTCTTGAAGGCAGAGTCCGCTCGCCATTGTCGGAACCAGAGAGCTCTACGGATGGCTATGGCATTTGAGGCGGCAAACGCTGCGCAGGCAGCAGCGTCTATGGAGGCCTGCATGAGGTACTCCGCCGCAGCGGAGCTGTTTTGAGCTGTTACCTCTGTGAAGGTATGAGTGAACTGGGATTCCTCAAGCAAAGTGTTAAGGGATTCTGCCCAGACCAGATCGCCTTTGCGACCCACACGGAGGGCGAGAGGGAGGAACCCGCAGCCTCAAAAGCAGTGCGGGCGAGGTGCTACACCTGTCTGTCGGGTCCTTGATGGAGGAACCAGCGGGTAAAGACAGGAGCGTCTTTGTGGCAAGGCGGGAGACCGGGGGGGGGTCGACTGAGGGCGGATCGGCCCAGCCCTTAGGGGCAGGTGAGGCAAAAGGGTAACGGGATTCCATGAGTTTTCGGTTACCGAAGCACCTGTCAGGCTTCTCCCTTTGCTTTGTGAGGATATCCTGAAACTCTGGGTGATCAGCGAAAACGTTTTGGGGTTTCCTTGCCCTCTTAAAGGAGACTGCATGGTCAGTGGTAGTGGATGGGGGATCCTCCACATGCAAAGTTTGGTTGATTGCTGCTATAAGGGAGTCTATTGCAGTTTGATCATCTGGGGGTGATGAAACCAAGGAATCCTCCTGGTACAAACAGCATTCTCCCTCCTCCAGCTCTTCAGAAGCTGTGGAGCGTGTGGGAGAGCCTGCCCTGTGTGCTCCCAAGTGAGAGCCATGGGGGCCATGAGAGAGTGCTGGAGACACCCGGCCATGTGCTCTTCTCCTGATCCCTGCGACCGGTGAAGCATGTGCCCGGATTACCTCAGAAGGATCCTCCATAGGGGTATCCTCAGGCTGCGTTCCGTCCAGGGGCCCAGAAGGGTGTGGAGGACGCCATTGCATAGCCAGAACCAGGTATTGTGACAGTTTTTCCATGGATTGGGACAGAAACTGTGCCCATTCCTTTGGGCTGGGAGCCCTAGGCTCTGGGCTGACGGTTGCGGCGGTGGTGGCGGGGGGGTCTTGGGGGGCTATAGGGGCACAGGACTCACAGAAAGAAGAGGTGTGTTTACGTGGTAGCTCAGCGTGGCAGGCAGTGCAGGCTGAGTAATAGACTATGTGAGCCTTAGCGCTCTTAGTGCCCTTAGAATTCTGCATGTTCCTAATAGGAGTATGCCAGGAGGGGGAGCAATGGTCAGCAGAGCTACAAGTGAAGCAAGTACCTCACCAGAATCAGCCGATGGCTCTGCATCCTCAGGAAGGAGTAAGTTCTGTTTAGATCTTCGCACGCTTTCCTGGGGGGCGGGGCTTAGGGCTAAAAGAGCACAAAGAAGAAGTCAGTGTGCCCCCCTGCTGTCGGTAGCAAAAACGGCGGGAAGGGAGCTTCTGTGAGTTTTTCTCCCCCTCCCTCCAGTCAACACACAGCTTGTCACCGTGGATTATCTCTGTCGGCTTTACTGCAATCAGAGCATGCAGCTAGAGCAAATAAACAAAGCAAAGAAACAGTGTGAGTTCCTGAGCTGTGGGTCCTCCCCCCAGCCACCGGTAAATTATCTGGGCAAACAGTGAGGGACTTCCCCCCCTCCTCCAGCCAGCAAGCTAGAGAAAAATTAACACTGTGTTCAGGATCCCTGGGGCTCTCCTCGTTGCAATCAGCAAGGGACGTTCTCATAATAAAATACTGTGAATTCAGTAGTCCTGGGAGCCTTCCCCGTGTTTTCTCCCTTTGTCTGGGAAACCAGTCAGGGGGGATCTCACCTTAACACTGCTTCAGTCCAGGCAGTGGAAATAGTAGAGTCAGCTTGCTGTGATAGCTTTTCTCCCTGTGTCTGGCCACACAGGTGCAATGTTCATCTCAGAGCCTGCAAAGAGGGGCTGAGGAATTGTGCCTCTGCCCTGGGCTCTGGAAAATCGGTGTCTGTGGGACCCGTTGTCCAGTAAAAGGCAGCCCAGGATCCAGCGTCACAGGAGGGAGTACGTGGAGGCAGCACTCCGCGTTCCTGCCCGTTGATGGTTTTGGGAGATCGGTCCCAAAAGAAAACCGTCGCCCTCAAAAAATAACAAAACCTTGAAAGATGTGCCTCCTACAGACACTAAGCTAAAACTGAGGTTGCCTGGCCCGGCAGGGGGTGTATACTGCAGAGGAGGAGCTATGCTTTTGCATCTACTTAGTGTCCTCCTATGGATAGGCAGCATAACACCCATGGTCCTGTGTCCCCCAATGAGGCGTCAGAGAAATTATATATATAAGTGTGGTATCGCTATAATCGTACTGACCTAAAGAATAAAGGTGTCTTAGGCCTCTTTCACACATCTGTGCCTCTGGTACGTGTCACGTCCTTTTTCACACGTACTGTAGACACAGACACATGTAGAACTATTAAAATCAATGGGCTTGCACACGCGTCCATTTCTGACACCGACCGTGTGGAGCAATTGCGGTTTGTTTATTCTACCTCCCAAAGATCGTAGTATGGTGCGGCTCATATTTATCTTAAGATCTATGCTGAGTGCTTACACCGGGGATTATGTGTAAAGGTGTGTGCCCACTATCAGGAATAGCAGAGTTTTGGATGCAGCGTGTTTTCGCTGTGTCCAAAATGGTGCATTGTACAGTACAAGCACAGAGAATGGGATTTATGGAAATGCCATGCCCACTGTGCTTCTTTTCTCTGCAGCGTAAATTGACATGCGGACGGCTTCCCACCCTGTCAATTTATGCTTAAGGAGATGCGAGTGCTCTCCACAGGGAGAACAGAGCGAAATTCCACAGCACCCTGATCAGGGTCACCTGCAGTATCCTACGGACAACAGTTGCATCTCTGCAAGAGAAGACACGCTGCGTCCAGGAAACAGTGTGTGCGGATCGTGGGTGCATACTCTAAATCAGGGGTCTCAAACTCAGCTGGGTGTATGGGCCGCATATAGAAAAAAAAAATGAGGGGGGCCGCATTATTTGCAGGACAAAGTGAACATTTTTAATGAATCCATGTTTTTTTTCTATACATCTTGGATCACTTTTGTAAACATTTTTCGCTTGTTTATTATAACAAACGTGTACTTTTTTTGTTAAGTTTATATACAGAAAAGCATTTTTAATGTAAATAAAAAAAAGTCATGCTTTAGGATTTTTTTTTTTTTTACATTTTATCACCTTCTTGTAATTGTTTTACAATTAGCAGCATCATATAGTAATCTTAGCCAAAATCTTGTAGTAATGTGCCCATCCGTGTGCCCTGTAGTAAGGTGCTCATCCTTGTGGTATTGTGCCCAGTAGTATAGTGCCCATCCTTGTGCCCTGTAGTATTGTGCCCAGTAATATTGTTCCAATCCTTGTAGTATTGTGCTCATCCTTGTAGTATTGTGCTCTGTAGTATTCTGCCAATTCCCGTAGTATTGTGGCCATCCCTGTAGTATTCAGCCCATCCCTGTAGTATTCAGCCCATCCCTGTAGTATTGTGGCCATCCCTGTAGTATTTTGCCCATCCCTGTAGTATTGTGGCCATCCCTGTAGTATTGTGGCCATCCCTGTAGTATTGTGGCCATCCCTGTAGTATTGTGGCCATCCCTGTAGAATTGTGGCCATCCCTGTAGTATTGTGGCCATCCCTGTAGTATTTTGCCCATCCCTGTAGTATTTTGCCCATCCCTGTAGTATTGTGGCCATCCCTGTAGTATTGTGGCCATCCCTGTAGTATTGTGGCCATCCCTGTAGTATTGTGGCCATCCCTGTAGTATTGTGCCCATCCCTGTAGTATTGTGCCCATCCCTGTAGTATTGTGGCCATCCCTGTAGTATTGTGGCCATCCCTGTAGTATTGTGCCCATCCCTGTAGTATTCTGCCCAACCCTGTAGTATTCTGCCCATCCCTGTAGTATTTTGCCCATCCCTGTAGTATTCAGCCCATCCCTGTAGTATTCAGCCCATCCCTGTAGTATTCTGCCCATCCCCGTAGTATTCTGCCCATCCCTGTAGTATTCTGCCCATCCCTGTAGTACTGTGGCCATCCCTGTAGTATTCTGCCCATCCCTGTAGTATTCTGCCCATCCCTGTAGTATTCAGCCCATCCCTGTAGTATTCAGCCCATCCCTGTAGTATTCAGCCCATCCCTGTAGTATTCAGCCCATCCCTGTAGTATTCAGCCCATCCCTGTAGTATTGTGGCCATCCCTGTAGTATTGTGGCCATCCCTGTAGTATTCAGCCCATCCCTGTAGTATTCTGCCCATCCCTGTAGTATTCAGCCCATCCCTGTAGTATTGTGGCCATCCCTGTAGTATTCTGCCCATCCCTGTAGTATTGTGGCCATCCCTGTAGTATTCTGCCCATCCCTGTAGTATTCTGCCCATCCCTGTAGTATTGTGGCCATCCCTGTAGTATTGTGGCCATCCCTGTAGTATTGTGGCCATCCCTGTAGTATTCTGCCCATCCCTGTAGTATTCTGCCCATCCCTGTAGTATTGTGGCCATCCCTGTAGTATTGTGGCCATCCCTGTAGTATTGTGGCCATCCCTGTAGTATTCTGACCACCCTTGTAGTATTCTGCCCACCCTTGTAGTATTCTGCCCATCCTTGTAGTATTCTGCCCATCCTTTAGTAATACGCAAACAAAAAAAAAAAAATCTCCTCACCTTTCCTCCGTTCCCTGTGTGCCCACGATCAGTACTTGCAGAGTTTTGGATGCAGCATACTTCAGCTGCGTCCAAAACCCTGCTATGTATGGTAAAAGCACAGTGGGCATGGCATTTCTAAAAATCCCATGCCCACTGTGCGTGTACGGCCCGCAGTGAAAACGGAACTGCGGTGTGGCTTCCAGAGGCCGCAGCATGTGAATTTATGCTGCGGTGTCTGAAGCGTCCTCCCTAGGCAAAGCACAGCGAGGAGACCGCAGCGGCCCGAACCCCTGATCGCAGGCACGGGCAGCTGCGGTCTCCTAAGGAGCAGACTTGCGGCCCCGCCGATCAGGACGCGCTGTGTCCAGCACGCAGCGGGTCCTGATCTTGAGCACGTACCTTACCTGCTTGTCGCGGCCCGTGATGATCGCGGCTCTGTGCTGAGGGTCGGCGCCGGCAGAAACTTCACTGCATTTGAATCCATTTGCGGTGCAGCGCAGAGGAGCTGTGTCTGGACCAATGGCTGCTGCCTGCCAATCAGATGCAAGGAAGTGACGTCGCTGTATGACGTCACCTCCTTGCATCTGATTGGCAGACAGCAGCAGCAACTGGGATAGAACTGACAGCTCCTTGCACGGCACCGCAGATGGATTCAAATGCAAGTTCCTGCCGGCGCCGACCCTCAGCATAGAGCCGCGATTGTCACGGGGTCTGCGGGCCGCAACAAACAGCCTCAGGGGCCGCATGCGGCCCGCGGGCCGCGTGTTTGAGACCCCTGCTCTAAATCTATGAAAAACGTGATTCAGACAAAACTCCCAAAGCAATGTTCACGTTAATGAGGCAGAGGGAGTCACTTTGAACTCCCGTCTGGCCTGTGATCCGGCAGTGTCCATCTTTTTATGCCTCTCTTTTGACGTGCACTAAAAGGCAGTGATCAACAGTTTTGTGCACCTTTGAAAAGATGGACACCACTGAACAAAGACCAAACAGAGTCCAGAGTAACTCAGCTGCCTTATTATAGTGAAGGGATCCGTTGGGGATTTCACCTGAAGCATGTATTTCCGAGATGCAGATGGAAACTCTGATGCAAGCGCTCAGCATGGAGCACGGGATTAATGTGAACAGATCCCAAATGTTCTGTACCAAAATCACCACCAATAGCATTCAACTAAACCCACAAGTCCTCACTCAGGTCCGTTATCTGATAATGAAAATATATGGGGATTTCGCATTACTGGTAAAGGCCCAGTCACACGAAACAACTTACCAGCGATCCCAACAACGATACAACCTGATAGGGATCGCTGGTAAGTTGCTAGGAGGTCGCTGGTGAGATGTCACACTAAGCGACGCTCCAGCGATCCCACCAGCAACCTGACCTGGCAGGGATCGCTGGAGCGTCGCTACACGTGGAAGCAAGCTACGCTTGGTAACTAAGGTAAATATCGGGTAACCAACCCGATATTTACCTTGGTTACCAGCGCACACCACTTAGCGCTGGCTCCCTGCACACCTAGCCACAGTACACATTGGGTTAATTACCCGATGTGTACTCTGCTACATGTGCAGGCAGCAGGGAGCCGGCTTCTGCGGACGCTGGTAACCACGGTAAACATCGGGTAACCAAGAAGCTCTTCCCTTGGTTACCCGATATTTACCTTCGTTACCAGCGTCCGCCGCTCTCACACTGCCAGCTCCCTGTTCCCTGCACTCCTAGCCACAGTACACATCGGGTTAATTACCCGATGTGTAGTCTGGCTACGTGTGCAGGGAGCAGGGAGCCGGCACTGACAGCGTGAGAGCGACGGACGCTCGTAACAAAGGTAAATATCGGGTAACCAAAGGAAGGGCTTCTTGGTTACCCGATGTTTATCGTGGTTACCAGCGTCCGCAGAAGCCGGCTCCTGCTGCCTGCACATTCAGTTGTTGCTCTGTCGCTGTCACACACAGCGATGTGTGCTTCACAGTGGGAGAGCAACAACTAAAAAATGGTCCAGGACATTCAGCAACCACCAACGACCTCACAGCAGGGGCCAGGTTGTTGCTGGATGTCACACACAGCAACATCACTAGCAAGTTGTGCCTCAGCAGCGATGTTGCTAGCGATGTTGCTTAGTGTGACGGTACCTTAACACAAAGGCTCTGAACAATGCTATGGCTCCCCCACTTAAAAAAAAGAAATGAAGAAAAATCTGTGCTCTCAAATCTAAATGCTTTCTCCCTTCTGAGCCCCACAATGGGCCGAAACCATAGTTAGCGTCCACATGTTTGTGATTGTTGTAGTGAGGAAAGCCCGCTTAATTTACGAGGGTGTGTGTCTCCAGAAGTATGAGCTGGGCACAATGTATGGGCACTACAATGTACTGGGTACGACATGGACCTATTTGCAATTTGTAATTCTGCAACACTCACTGCGTTTGACACTATGGGTGTCTTCCAGAGACTAAATAGTCACTACACCCGTAGATTAATTCCCAGAGGGGTGTAATTTACAAAGTTTGGTCACTTGAGGGTATTTCTTCTTCTTTTCTGGCACTTACCGGCTTTGCAAATGGAGTCTGCAAACTATTTTAAGAAAATCTGTGCTCCAAAAATCAAATGGCACTCCTTTTCCATGGCCTGTGGTGGAGCCAAATGGTACTGTACAGTCACATGTGAGGTATTGCCACATTCAGGAGAAATTGTGTCAAACATTATGGGGCCTTTTTACTTATTCCCTTTGTGATGATTGGAACTCTGGAGTTAAAACAACATTTTAGTGGAAAAAATGTAATTATTTTTTGTTCACCGCCCAATTGTATACAATTTTGTAACACACCTGTAATGTCAATATGCTCACTGCACCACTGCATGAATTAATTGAGCAGTGCAGTTTGTAAAATGTGGTTTGTGCTGTTCTGGCACCTCAGGGGTTCTGCCAATGTGACATACCACCCATAAACTATCCCAACAAAATCTGATCTCAAATATGGTGCTCTTTCACTTTGTACTGTGCCTCAAAAGTAGTTTCAACCACAAATGGGGTATTGGTGAACTCCGGAGAAATTACACAACAAATTGTACAGTCCATTATCTTCAGTTAACCTAGTGAATTTTAAAACTTTGGGGCTAAAGCAACCTTTTTGTGGTTAAAAATGTATTTTTTAAATTTTCACGGCTCAACGTTATCAAATTCTGTGAAGCACATGGGGGATTCAAGGTGCTTAAACATCTACCTAAATTCCTTGAAGGTAATAGTGTCCAAAATAGGGTCACTTGTGAAGGAACTGCACTGTTTAGGCACCTCAGGGATTGTGCAAATTTGACAGGGCACCCGTAAACCATTCCAACTAAATCTGGACTCAAATATGGCGCTCCTTCCCTTCACTTTACACTGTGCTTCAAATATAATTCTTAACCTCATATGGGGTATTGGCGTACTCAGGAGAAATTGCACACAAATTTGTATGATCCATTATCTCCTGTTACCCTTGTGAAAATGATAGCTTTGGGGTTAAGGCAATATTTATGTGGTAGAAAATGTAATTTTGTTTTTCATTTTCACAGCTCAACGTTATAAAATTGCCTTGAAGCACCTGGGGGTTCAGGGTGCTCACCAATAATCCGGATAAACTCCTTGAGGGGTTTAGCTTGCAACATGGGCTCACTTGTGGGGGAGCTCCACTGGCTCTCCAAATGCAACATTATGTCTACTAATGATCCCAACTAATTTTGCAGTCAAATCGCGCTCCTTGTATTCCGAGCCCTGCTGTGCGCCCAAACAGTAAGTTCCCATTACATAAAAGATATCAGCATACTCAGGTGAAACTTCATAGTGTATTTTCTCCTGTTACCCTTGTGACAATAAAAGATTTGGTGTTTAAACAACAATATTCTGGTAATTTTTTTTTTATTTTTACTGCTCAACATCATAAAATTCTGTGAAGCACCTGGGGTTTCAAGGTGCTCACCAATCATAGATAAATTCCCTTTGGGGTCTGGTTTCCAAAAAGGGTCACTTGTGGGGAAGCTCCACTGTTTAGCTACAGTTGAAACCAGAAGTTTACATACACTATCTAAAAAGACACATTGAAAAACATGCATAACTATCTGACATAAAATCAAAATAAACTTTTTCTGTTTTAGGTAAATTAGGGTGACCAAAATTATTTATATTTGCCAAATGCCAGAATAATGAGAGAGAGAGAATGTTTAAAGGCATTTCTATTACTTTCTGCAAAGTCAAAAAATTACATGCTAAGCTTACTATGCCTTTAACCCCTTAACGACCGCGGGCCGTAAAATTACGTCCTTGCGGTCATAATGTTACTGCCCGCGGTCTGCCGGCAGCATCATGCTGCGATCAACGCACATCTCAGCTGATTTTCACAGCTGAGATGTGTGCCTGCTAGGCACTAGCAGAATCGTTATCTGCTCGTGCCGTTTAACCCCTTATATGGCGCTGTCAATATGTGACAGCGCCATTATAAGCGCGATTGCGGTAAATATTTCCTTACCGCCCGATACCGGAAGTCACGTGACGCGATCATGTGACTCCCGATAGTTGTCATGGTAGCGCAGGGTCATGTGATGACTCCTGTACTACACCTGACTTGCTTTCACTTTCGCTGTGCCAGCGGCACAGCAAAAGAGAAAGAGAGCGTATCTGCTGTTTACAGCCTTGTAGCTGTGATCAGCAGATACTGCAGAGCGATCGGAATGCTGATCGCAATAGCCCCCTAGGGGGACTAGTAAAATAAAAAAAAAAAAAGTTAAAAAAAGTTTTAAAAAATTTAAAAAAAAAACAAAAAAACCTAAAAGTTCAAATCACCCCCCATTCGCCCTATTGAAAATTAAAGGGTTAAAAAACCAAAAAATATACACACATTTGGTATCGCCGCGTTCAGAAACGCCCGATCTATCAAAATATAAAATCAATTAATCTGATCAGTATACGGCGTAGCGGCAAAAAAATTCCAAACGCCAAAACGATGTTTTTTTGTCGCCACAACTTTTGCGCAAAATGCAATAAGAGGCGATCAAAATGTAGCATCTGCGCAAAAATGGTACCGTTAAAAACGACAGCTCGAGACGCAAAAAATAAGCCGTCATTGAGCCATAGATCCCGAAAAATGATAACGCTACGGGTCACGGAATATGGCGTAAAACGTGCGCCACTTTTTTCGGACAAACTTCCGATTTTTTTTTAACCCTCTTATATAAAAGTAAACCTATACATGTTTGGTGTCTACGAACTCGCACTGACCTGAGGCATCACACCCACACATCAGTTTTACCATATAGTGAACACAGTGAATAAAATATCTCAAAAACCATAGTGCTATCGCACTTTATTTGCAATTTTTCAGCATTTGGAATTTTTTTGCCATTTTCTAGTACACTATATGGTAAAACTGATGGTTTCATTTAAAAGTACAGCTCGTTCCGCAAAAAATGAGCCCTCACATGACCATATTGACTGAAAAATAAAAAAGTTACGTCTCTCAGAAAAAGAATGGCGAAAAAAAACCCGGAAAGCGAAAAATCGGCCGGTCGTGAAGGGGTTAAACAATATGGGACAGCCCATATGATGAGGTAATGTCTTTGAAAGCTTCTGATAGGTATATTGGCAACATCGTAGCTAATTAGAGACACACCTGTGGATGTATTTTAATGCACACATGAATCACACTGCTTCTTTGTTTAGCATCATGGGAAAGTCAAAAGAAATCTGCCAAGATCTCAGGAACAGAATTGTGGACTTGCACAAGTCTGGTGTATCCTTGGGTGCAATATCCAGATACCTGAAGGTGCCTCATTCATCTGTACAAACAATTATACGTGCTTTGGTCAGGCATGTCCATATTAACCCAAGAACAAAAGCAAGACCTTGTGAAGATGCTGGCGGAAGCTGGTAAAATTATGTCATTATCCACAGTGAAACGAATATTGTATCAACATAGGCTGAAAGGCCACTCTGCCAGGAAGAATGCTTGCAAATGCACACAGGAACAAATATGTTAATTTTTGGAGACATGTCCTGTGGTCTTTTGAAACTAAAAATTGGACTGTTTGGCCATAATGACTATCGTTACATTTGAAGGAAAAAGGGAAACCTAAGAATACCATCCCAACTTTGAAATACGGAGGTGGCAGTGTTACGGTTGCTGCGAGCACTGGAGACTATGTCCAGATTTCTTGCTACTGCACATGTGCGAGCGCTGGAGACTAAGTCCAGATTTCTTGCTACTGCACATGTGCGAGCGCCAGAGACTAAGTCCTATCTTGGAGCCATTGCACATGTGCGGGTGACATCATCGCTGACACAAGGTCACATGTCTCTGACACCTTCTATGCCGATTGGTCGCTGGTCATGTGCTTGTGATGCCTTGCTCAGTGATAGGCCAGCATGACGTCACTCCTGTCGTTCTGGCAGCGGATTGGCTCTGGTGTCCTCCATCTTGGATGAGGCACAGAGTCTATATAAGACCCTGACACACGCCGCATGGCGCTCAGTCCTCTTGGTTCATGCATAAGAGTAGACGCTCTGTGCGCGTTCCTCTAGGCATTCCTCTGTCTATGCTAGGTGAGCGCTATCGGCAGGGTAGCGTTCTTATACCTTACAGCTTCGGCTGCTGTCCGCATCCTTACCTCTTAGGGGAGCGGACATAGGCAGGTGCCTGAGGCACATGGTCTGGCTGGGCCTTGTGGTTCGACTCGTAGGTGGACGTTGCCGCTAGGGTAACGTTCCTTATACTGCGTCTGGCAGTTGTTCGTATCCTCGCACACTAGGGGAGCGAACAGAGGTAGGAGCTTTGTGCGGCTTACGCTGCTGTTCGTCTCTTTTGCACCACTAGAAGAGCGGACCTAGGCAGGTGCCATATCTAGTGGTTCGTGTCCTCGCACACTAGTGGAGCGAACGCAGGTAGGAGCTTTGTGCGGCTTACGCTGCTGTTCGTCTCTTTTTCACCACTAGAAGAGCGGACCTAGGTAGGTGCCATTTCGCACACATTGCCTTTGTCTCTGTGATTATTAACAGAGATCATTCCACACACCCTCCAAGTAAGGGAGGAATTGCTTTACTTACTTATTATATCCTTCTGTGAGTTAACAGAGGTATTGCACCCTGCCATAGTCTGCAGCAGAGTCTTTGCACGGTGGACCCTGACTGTCTGATACTCCTTTAGGTTCTTATCAGACAGCCCCCCGTAACAGGCAGCATCATGTTGTGGGGTTGTTTTGCTGCAGGAGGGATTGGTGCACTTCAGAAAATAGATGGCATCATGAGGAAAGAAGTGACATGGTGTCCGCTAACGATTCCAGATAATTTTGAGTTAATAGTCAAATAGTGCTCCTTCCCTTCCGAGCCCTGCCGTGCGCCCAAACAGTTGATAGCCACCACTTGTGAGGTATCGACATACTCAGGAGAAATTGCACAACAAATTGTTTGGTGAATGAATTTTCTCTCCACTGTTTAGCCACCACAAGAGCTCTACAAACGTGACACAGCATCCGCTATCTATTCCAGACAATTTTGCACTCTAAAATTCAAATGGCGCTCCTTCCTTTACGAGCCCTACCGGGCACCCAAACAGTAGATTTCCACCACATATGGGGTATCGGCATACTCAGCAGAAATTGCACAACAAATTGTATGGTGCAATTTCTCATGTTACCCTTGTGAAAATGCAAACTTTGGGGCTAAAGTAACATTTTTGTGGGAAAAAGTAAAATATTCACTTTTTCCTTCGAGATTGCTTTAGTCCCTGTGAAGCACCTAAAGGGTTAATAAACTTATTGAATGTGATTTTGAGTACGTTGAGGAGTGCAGCTTTTAGAATGATGTCACTTTTGGGTATTTTCTGTCACCTAGGCCTCTCAAAGTAACTTAAAATGTGATATAGTTCCTAAAAAAAATGGTTTTGTAAATTTTGTTGTAAAAATTAGAAATTGCTGATAAACTTTGAAATGTTTTAAAAATTGAGCTGATGTAGACATGTGGGAAATGTTATTTATTAACTATTTTGTGTGACATAACTCTCTGGTTTAAGGGCATAAAAATTAAAAGTTTGAAAATTGCAAAATGGCCAAAATCTAATTTCCGATATTTTCACAAATAACCGCAAAAAATATTGCCCAAAATTTACCACTATCATGAAGTACAATATGTCACGAAAAAAAACAAAACTCAGAATCATTGAGATCCATTGAAGCATTCCAGAGGTATAACTTCATAAAGTGACACCGGTCAGAATTGAATAAAATGGCCTGGTCATGAAGGTGAATACAGAATCAGTGTTGAAGCGGTTATGGTATGTGCCCATGTAGCAGACTTGTGTGCAGATTTTCATTTTTTTTAAATCAGATCTTTTTTTATTAAACAAGTAAGAATCAATACAGAGAAAATATATTGCATCTTATATAACTAGTAAAAGCGTACATTGAAAAAACATATGTTGTCTATAAATCAGGTTCTTCCTCTGTATAAAAAAAAAAAAAAAAAGGATTCTTAGATCAGTTATATAAATTGAGCTTACAAACATGGCTCCACAGATAACCAAAGTTTAAATTATGCAATAATACCTCAGTCTAATAGAAAAGTCTCCTCCATCAGCCGTGTCGCTCCGCATCATATTTCCATACCCGCTTGCCTCTCTCTCCCCGTTTAGTCATCAATCACACCCTTCCGGCCCCTCCCACAGCGCCGCTCAAAGTCCACTCCGCCACGTAAAACACTAGTTTTAACTTTTACTCCCCAAACGTTCCATTCACTGCAAGCACAACAGTAACTGGTCCAACATTGCATCCTGCACTAGTGCCTCAGAGGGGAGACCCAGCGACTCCATCCATGGCTGCCAGATTTTGTAAAACTTTTCTCAGTGATTTTCTTTTTAAATAAACTCCCCTTTCCAATCTAATGACGTTATTTAATTTATTTTTAAGCTCTGATAATGTTGGTGGTAGAGGATCTAACTAATGGTATGCCAGTATCTTCCTTGCTTGATACAGGATACGGGCTATTCCCAGGGCTGTTGGAGAGTCCGGGTCTACTCCTCCCTCCCACAGACTCAACAAACATAAACGAGGTGATGGCTGTATTGTGATATGATATATTTGGTCTATGAGTCCCAGGGTTTGTTTCCAGAAATCACCAATGTGTCCACACTCCCACATAACATGCATCAAATGGGCATCATCCTGTCCACACCTAGCACATTGTGCATTTGGTCTAAGTCCCATCCTGAATAATAGGCTGGGAGTTTTATATACCCTGTGGATGAGATATATTTGAGAAAGCCTTTGGCACGTAGAGACCGCCAGTTTAGGGACCTGTTCTAGAATGTCGGACCACTGGTCTTCCGTCAGGGGACCAACATCCCATTCACTTTTAACAGACAGTGGGTATGTCTCCAGATGGGCAGGTAGTAATCTTTTGTATAGTTCAGAAATAAGGCCTTTAGAGGACTCAGATGTAAGCAGCATATGTAATGTTTGATTATGTGTCACTGTCACCGGATTTGTCCTCCCCTGTCTTTCCAGTGCGTGCCTCACCTGTAAATATTGATAAAAGAAGACATGCGGAAGATGAAACTGCGTTCTCAATTGCTCAAAACTCTTAAGAATATTATTTTGTAGTACTTGTGACACTAAATGGATCCCTTTATCTTCCCATCCTCTGAACCCCACTAATTTTTTAATTTCTGGCAAATCCGGGTTCCGCCACAGTGGCCAGAACTCCGTAGGCCCATTTATCTTCAAAAGAAACTTACCTCTGTCCCATACCCGAAATATCATAGCCAACGTGGGATATCGTGCCCCATTTATCTGTTTTTGTCTCACATCCAACTCACAACCCGGATATTTCCATACCGATCTCTCTCTCACTATATCACCACTGGTATCATATGCTCCTTCTTTGCCCCAACCCCTAAGATGTTGCATCTGGGAGGCTATATAGTATATATATGGGTTTGGTACCGCCAGTCCTCCCTCCTCCTTTCCCCGCTGTAGCACTTCCAGTCGAATCCTAGCCTGTTTTTTCTTCCAGATAAGTTCCCGGAATAATGTATTAATTTTTGCAAAAAATTCCCTACGTATCCACACTGGAGAATTATGTATAAGATATAGTAATTGTGGCATCATTACCATTTTGATTAAGTTGGATCTACCGATATTTGATAGCGGCAAGCGACACCAGGTGTGTACCTTTGCTCTTAACCGCTGCAACAGGGGTTCCAGATTTAGGGCCTGGAAATCCTTCGGATTTGGGCTAACAGTTACTCCCAGATACTTAAACTCTCGGACCACAGGAACCGGTATCTGCAAGTCCGAGAAATCCACTGGGAGAGGGTCTATCGGCATTAAAGCCGATTTGGACCGATTAATCCGAAGGCTAGACCTCCGCCCAAATTCTTGAATGATATCCATTGCCGGCAAAAATCGAGGAATGTACCCTGTCTAAATATAAAAGTAGGTCATCCACATATAATGATATTTTCTGCTCCACACCTAAATCCAGTTATCTCCCTGTATTTCCGTATTGCAACTGCCAATGGCTCTACTACGGTAGCAAATAGCAAGGGCGAGAGCGGGCACCCCTGTCTAGTACCTTTTCCAAGAGGAAAAGACTCAGAGACCCTGCCATTAGCCCTAACCTTCGCCACAGGTGTGTCATATAGCAGCTTCACCCAATTTATAAATCTGTGTCCAAAACCCATTTTCCGAAGTACCGCCCACAAATACCTAAATAGCTATCGAACGCCTTAGCGGCGTCTAAGGACAAAATTGCCCTTTCCACTGGCTTCTCAGAACTATGCTGAATCCCTAAGTATAATTTTCTAAGATTCATAGATGTGGCTCTACATGGAATAAATCCTGTTTGATCATTCTGTATAATAGATGAGATGACTCGGGACATCCTATTGGCGAGCATCTTGGCCAGTAATTTTGGGCGGTACCAGGTTTTAATATTAAGACTGTTAAAGCTTCCCTTATAGAGGGCAGGAGGATCCTCTGCCTTTCAGCCTCTTCAAATACTTTAAGTAGTTTAGGTAGTAGTAAGGGTGCATAAGTTTTATAAAACTCGCCAGGCAGGCCATCCGTTCCCGGAGCTTTTTCATTTTGCGTCTGGCCAAGCGCTTCCTCCAATTCTTCCAACAGGATGTCTCGATCCAACAAATCCCTTTCTTCGTCGGCCAGTGTGGGGAGAGAGAGAGCATCCAAATATTGCTCAATCTCAGTCTCCGTAAGGTCACAGTCTGATGTGTATAGCCGCATATAATACCTCTTTATGTCCCTCACTATATCCTCACTTTCCGTTCCAAGATCACCCGACTCCGTCTTCATCCTATTTATATATGAAGATCCTTCCTGCGCTCTAATGACCGTGGCTAGTAGGTGCCCTACTCCCTCCCCCTCTATGAAATATGTCTGCTTGAGGAAGTAACGTTTATTTGGTGCCGCCGACATGAGATTTTCCCTGAGTGACGTTTGTGCCTTCTCTAGAGTGTTTTTCGTTTCCTCTGTCGGGTTGAGCACCACCGCAGCCTCCGCAACAGATACTTCCTGAATCAGACGTTGGGTGTAGCGTCTGTTTTGGTTTTTACGTATGCATTTTTCTCTGATATAGATGCCCCTCACCACGGCTTTCATAGAGTCCCAAACTATATGTGATGGTGCGGAGCACTCATTAAGTTGGAAATATTCTAAAATATTATCATGTAAAGATCCCCCTATAAGCTGGATCCAGAAGGGATTAAGTTTCCAGATAGGCCTAGACAGGGTGAGGGGGTTTCCCCATGAAAGTGTAAAGGTCCAGTCACACTAAGCAACTTACCAGCGATCCCAGCAACGATAGGGATCGCTGGTAAGTTGCTAGGAGGTTGCTGGTGAGATGTCACACTGCGACGCTCCAGCGATCCCACCAGCAACCTGACCTGGCAGGGATCGCTGGAGTGTCGCTACACGAGTTGCTGGTGAGCTCACCAGCAACCAGTGACCAGCCCCCAGCGCCGCGTGGAAGATGCTGTGCTTGGTAACTAAGGTAAATATCGGGTAACCAACCCGATATTTACCTTGGTTACCACCGCACGGAGCTACACGTGCAGAGAGCAGGGAGCAGCGCACACTGAGCGCTGGCTCCCTGCTCTCCTAGTTACAGCACACATCGGGTTAATTACCCGATGTGTACTGCAGCTATATGTGCACAGAGCAGGGAGCAGCGCACACTGCTTAGCGCTGGCTCCCTGCTCTCCTAGTTACAGCACACATCGGGTTAATTACCCGATGTGTGCTGCAGCTACATGTGCACAGAGCAGGGAGCAGCGCACAATGCTTAGCGCTGGCTCCCTGCTCTCCTAGCTACAGCACACATCGGGTTAATTAACCCGATGTGTCCTGCAGCTACATGTGCACAGAGCAGGAGCCGGCACTGACAGTGAGAGCGGCGGAGGCTGGTAACTAAGGTAAATATCGGGTAACCAAGGACAGGGCTTCTTGGTTACCCGATGTTTACTGTGGTTACCAGCCTCCGCAGAAGCCGGCTCCTGCTGCCTGCACATTCAGTTGTTGCTGTCTCGCTGTCACACACAGCGATCTGTGCTTCACAGCGGGACAGCAACAACTAAAAAATGGCCCAGGACATTCAGCAACAACCAACGACCTCACAGCAGGGGCCAGGTTGTTGCTGGATGTCACACACAGCAACATCGCTAGCAACGTCACAAAAGTTGTTCGTTAGCAGCGATGTTGCTAGCGATGTTGCTTAGTGTGACGGGGCCTTAACATGGAGTGGTGAGTGATCAGATACGCTTCTAGGTAGATAGGCCACCGTTTGTACATATGAGGTCATAAGTGTGTTCCCAATAGCCAGGTCTATCCGTGACATAGTGTGGTGGGAGGTAGAGTAGCAGGAAAACTGTTTGGATGTGGGGTTTTGGACGCGCCAAAGGTCTACCAAACCCAGCTCTGTCAGCATTCTAGCAAATGAAGTTGAGGCTGCATCCTCTGATATGTTCCCCGAATGTAGCTTATCTAGATAAGGATGTAAGAAGGGAATTTTGTTTACTTACCGTAAATTCCTTTTCTTCTAGCTCCTATTGGGAGACCCAGACAATTGGGTGTATAGCTTCTGCCTCCGGAGGCCACACAAAGTATTACACTTTAAAAAGTGTAACCCCTCCCCTCTGCCTATACACCCCCCCGTGCCTCACGGGCTCCTCAGTTTTGGTGCAAAAGCAGGAAGGAGGAAACTTATAAATGGTCTAAGGTAAATTCAATCCGAAGGATGTTTGGAGAACTGAAACCATGAACCAAAGGAACAATTCAACATGAACAACATGTGTACACAAAAGAACAAACAGCCCGAAGGGAACAGGGGCGGGTGCTGGGTCTCCCAATAGGAGCTAGAAGAAAAGGAATTTACGGTAAGTAAACAAAATTCCCTTCTTCTTTGTCGCTCCATTGGGAGACCCAGACAATTGGGACGTCCAAAAGCAGTCCCTGGGTGGGTAAAAGAATACCCCGATAAAAAGAGCCGACAACGGCCCCCTCTTACAGGTGGGCAACCGCCGCCTGAAGGACTCGCCTACCTAGACTGGCATCTGCCGAAGCATAGGTATGCACCTGATAGTGTTTCGTGAAAGTGTGCAGACTAGACCAGGGAGCCGCCTGACACACCTGCTGAGCCGTAGCCCAGTGCCGCAATGCCCAGGACGCACCTACGGCTCTGGTAGAATGGGCTTTCAGCCCTGAAGGAATCGGAAGCCCAGAAGAACGGTAGGCTTCAAAAATCGGTTCCTTGATCCACCGAGCCAAGGTTGACTTGGAAGCCTGCGACCCCTTACGCTGGCCAGCGACAAGGACAAAGAGCGCATCAGAACGGCGCAGTGGCGCCGTGCGAGACACGTAGAGCCGGAGTGCTCTCACTAGATCTAACAAGTGCAAATCCTTTTCACATTGGTGAACTGGATGAGGGCAAAATGAAGGTAAGGAGATATCCTGATTGAGATGAAAAGGGGATACCACCTTAGGGAGAAATTCCGGGACCGGACGCAGAACCACCTTATCCTGGTGAAAAACCAGGAAGGGGGCTTTGCATGACAGCGCTGCAAGCTCCGACACTCTTCGGAGTGATGTAACTGCCACTAGAAATGCCACCTTCTGCGACGTGATAGAGACATCCCGCAGCGGCTCGAAAGGTGGTTTCTGAAGAGCCCTTAGAACCCTGTTAAGATCCCAGGGTTCCAGCGGCCGCTTGTAAGGTGGGACTATGTGGCAAACTCCCTGCAGGAACGTGCGGACCTGCGGAAGCCTGGCTAGACGCTTCTGAAAAAACACGGAAAGCGCCGATACTTGTCCCTTGAGAGAGCCGAGAGATAAACCCTTGTCCATTCCGGATTGAAGGAAGGAAAGAAAAGTGGGTAAGTCAAACGGCCAGGGGGTAAAACCCTTATCAGAGCACCAGGATAAGAAGATCCTCCAAGCCCTGTGATAGATCTTGGCGGACGTTGGTTTCCTGGCCTGTCTCATAGTGGCAATGACATCTTGAGATAACCCTGAGGACGCTAGGAGCCAGGACTCAATTGCCACACAGTCAGGTTGAGGGCCGCAGAATTCAGATGGAAAAATGGCCCTTGAGACAGCAAGTCTGGTCGGTCTGGGAGTGCCCACGGTTGACCCACCGTGAGGTGCCACAGATCCGGATACCACGACCTCCTCGGCCAGTCTGGAGCGACGATGATGGCGCGGCGGCAGTCGGACCTGATCTTGCGTAACACTCTGGGCAGCATTGCCAGAGGAGGAAATACATAAGGCAGTCGAAACTGCGACCAATCCTGAACTAATGCGTCTGCCGCCAGAGCTCTGTGATCCTGAGACCGTGCCATGAATGCCGGGACTTTGTTGTTGTGCCGAGACGCCATGAGATCGACGTCCGGCGTTCCCCAGCGGCAACAGATCTCTTGAAACACGTCCGGGTGAAGAGACCATTCCCCTGCGTCCATGCCCTGGCGACTGAGAAAGTCTGCTTCCCAGTTTTCTACGCCCGGGATGTGAACTGCGGAGATGGTGGAGGCTGTGGCCTCCGCCCACAGCAGAATCCGCCGAACTTCTTGGAAGGCTTGACGGCTGCGCATGCCGCCCTGGTGGTTGATGTACGCGACCGCCGTGGCGTTGACCGACTATATGCGGATCTGCCTGCCCTCCAGCCACCGATGGAACGCCTTTAGGGCTAGATACACTGCCCTTATCTCCAGAACATTGATCTGAAGGGAGGACTCTGTCGGAGTCCAGGTTCCCTGAGCCCTGTGGTGGAGAAAAACCGCTCCCCACCCTGACAGACTCGCGTCCGTCGTGACCACAGCCCAGGATGGGGGCAGGAAGGATTTTCCCTTCGACAGAGAAGTGGGAAGAAGCCACCACTGAAGAGAGGTTTTGGCTGCCAGAGAAAGAGAGACGTTCCTGTCTAGGGACGTCGACCTCCTGTCCCATTTGCGGAGAATGTCCCATTGGAGTGGACGCAGATAAAACTGCGCAAATGGAACTGCCTCCATTGCTGCCACCATCTTCCCCAGGAAGTGCATGAGGCGCCTCAAGGGGTGTGACTGGGCCCGAAGAAGAGAGTGCACCCCTGTCTGCAGCGAACGCTGTTTGTCCAGCGGTAGCTTGACTATCGCTGAGAGAGTATGAAACTCCATCCCGAGGTAAGTCAGTGATTGGGTCGGAGTCAATTTTGACTTTGGGAAATTGATGATCCACCCGAACCTCTGGAGAGTCTCCAGAGCAACGGTCAGGCTGTGTTGACATGCCACCCGTGAGGGTGCCTTGACTAGGAGATCGTCTAAGTAAGGGATCACCGAGTGGCCCTGAGAGTGTAGGACCGCCACAACGGAAGCCATGACCTTGGTGAAGGCCCGTGGGGCTGTTGCCAGGCCGAAAGGCAGTGCCACAAACTGAAGGTGTTCGTCCCCGATGGCGAAACGCAGGAAGCGTTGATGCTCTGGTGCGATCGGCACATGGAGATAAGCATCCCTGATGTCGATTGATGCTAGGAAGTCTCCTTGGGACATCGAAGCGATGACAGAGCGGAGAGATTCAATGCGAAACCGTCTGGTTCTCACGTGTCTGTTGAGCAGTTTGAGGTCCAAAACGGGACGAAATGATCCGTCCTTTTTTGGTACCACGAACAAGTTGGAGTAAAAACCGCGACCACGTTCCTGAAGGGGAACGGGGATCACAACTCCTTCTGTCTTCAGAGTGTTCAGCGCCTGAAAAAGTGCATCGGCTCGCTCGGGGGGCGGAGATGTTCTGAAGAAACGAGGCGGAGGACGAGAGCTGAACTCTATCCTGTAACCGTGAGACAGAATGTCTCTCACCCATCGGTCTTGGACATGTGGCCACCAGGCGTCGCCAAAGCGGGAGAGCCTGCCACCGACCGAGGATGCGGTTTGTGGGGGCCGAAAGTCATGCGGAGGCCGCCTTGGAGATGGTGCCTCCGGCGGTCTTTGGAGGACGTGACTTAGACCGCCATGCAGAAGAGTTCCTCTGGCTCTTCTGTGGCCTGTTGGACGAGGAGGATTGGGATCTGGCTGAGGGCCGAAAGGACCGAAACCTCGCTTGAATTTTCCGTTGCTGAGGTCTGTGTGGTTTGAACTGGGGTAAGGACGAGTCCTTTCCCTTGGATTGCTTAATAATTTCATCCAATCGCTCGCCAAACAATCGGTCGCCAGAAAATGGCAAACCGGTTAAGAACTTCTTGGAAGCAGAGTCTGCCTTCCATTCGCGTAGCCACAGGCCCTGCGGACTGCCACCGAATTGGCGGATGCTACCGCTGTACGGATAGCAGAGTCCAGGACGGCATTCATGGCGTAGGATGAAAATACCGACGCCTGAGAAGTCAAAGACGCTACTTGCGGAGCAGAGGTACGTGTGACCGCATTAATCTCAGACAGACAAGCTGAGATAGCTTGGAGTGCCCACACGGCTGCAAAGGCCGGAGCAAAAGACGCGCCTGTGGCTTCATAGATGGATTTCATTAGGAGCTCTATCTGCCTGTCAGTGGCATCCTTGAGCGATGAACCGTCAGCCACTGATACTACGGATCTAGCCACCAGTCTAGAGACTGGAGGATCCACCTTGGGACATTGAGCCCAACTCTTAACTACGTCAGAGGGGAAGGGGTAACGTGTGTCATTAAGGCGCTTAGTAAAGCGCTTGTCCGGAAAAGCTCTGTGCTTCTGGACAGCATCTCTGAAGTTAGAGTGATCGAAAAAAGCACTCCGTGTACGTTTGGGAAACCTAAACTGGTGTTTCTCCTGCTGTGAAGCCGCCTCCTCTACAGGTGGAGTTGGGGGAGAAAGATCTAGCACCTGGTTGATGGACACTATAAGGTCATTTACTATGGCGTCCCCTTCAGGTGTATCAAGATTGAGAGCAACGTCAGGGTCAGAGCCCTGGGCTGCGACCTCCGCTTCATCCTCCAGAGAGTCCTCAAGCTGAGACCCCGAACAGCGTGATGAAGTCGGGGAAGATTCCCAGCGAGCCCGCTTAGCCGGTCTGGGACTGCGGTCCGTGCCGGAGTCCTCCACGTGATACCTAGGGGCCACCCCGGGAGCACGCTGCGGCGCAGACCGAGAGGGGCCTGGGGGCGATGATCCCGCAGTGCCCGGGGCCTGTGTAAGGGCCGGTCTGGACTGCAAAGCTTCTAGTATCTTAGCAGACCATTTGTCCATAGACTGAGCCATGGATTGTGAAAGTGACTCAGAGAGTTTCTCAGCTAAAACTGCAAACTCTGTCCCTGCCACCTGGACAGGGGAAGCCGGCGGTTCCACCTGAGCCGAGGGTCCCACCAGTGCCCGAGGCTCCGGCTGAGCAAGTGCCACAGGGCCCGAGCATTGCTCACAGTGAGGGTAGGTGGAACCTGCAGGTAGCATAGCCGCACAAGAGGTACAGGTTGCAAAATAACCCTGTGTCTTGGCACCCTTGCTCCTTGTGAACGACATGCTGTTGTCTCCTAGGAGAGTGATCACTGAGGGTATATAGCCAAAAGCAAAACAATGCGGCCGAACAGAGAAAATGTATACAAATATATCTATATATATACACTTCGGCACCCTAGGGGGACCAGCACCGGGTGACCGGTGTGGCTTACCGACCGCCCAAAGCAGTGTGTGTCCACCAGATTCCCTGCCTTGGGTCTCCCAGAGCTGCAGCCAGAAGTCCTCCACCGGCAGAATGTGTTTAAAACATGGCTGCCGGCGTTCTCAGGGGAGGAGGGAGCCGTGGGCGGTGACTAATAAAGTGCGGGAATCTGGTGCCCCACAGTGATTAGTGAGGGGGGAGGAGGACACCTAAAGTGTGCTCCAGCGCTCACTGTCGATGTCAGGTCGACCGTCCCGCCCTTACCCCTGACTGGCAGGCCCGGGGGCGGGAGTTATGGCACTAGGCCGCATGAAGCCGGGGACTAAATTTAATACCGCGGCCGGCAAACAGGCGCGGTCGGCGCAATAGTCCCGGTCGTCATAAAAATACAGCAGCCGCTGCAGCGTCTGAGACCAAAGCGCTCCATGCACCGTCCCCAAGGGGACACAGAGTACCTTTAGATGCAGGGCCCTGTCCCTGATGATACCCAGTCTCCTGTCCGTCAGATTCCCACAGGGGCTGCGGAGGGAGCCCGGTCCCAGTGAATGGATGACCGGTTAGGATCCCACTTCTCCCAAAGCCTCTAAGGGATGGGGAAGGAAAACGGCATGTGGCTCCAGCCTTTGTACCCGCAATGGGTACCTCAACCTTAACAGCACCGCCGACTCAGTGGGGTGAGAAGGGAGCATGCCGGGGGCCCTGTGGGGGCCCTCTTTTCTTCCATCCGATACAATCAGCAGCTGCTGCTGACTAATATGGGAGCTTGAGTGAATGTGTGCCTCCTTCAACACAAAGCATAAAAACTGAGGAGCCCGTGAGGCACGGGAGGGTGTATAGGCAGAGGGGAGGGGTTACACTTTTTAAAGTGTAATACTTTGTGTGGCCTCCGGAGGCAGAAGCTATACACCCAATTGTCTGGGTCTCCCAATGGAGCGACAAAGAAATATGTGTTAAAATCTCCTATCAAGGCGCAGGGGGGAAGGAGTCTAAAACAGACAAGATTCTTTTTACTGGTTCGACTGAGTATGGTGGAGGGATGTATACCGCAACCAGAATAAATTGTATACCATACAGCGTGCAAAGTAAACAAACAAATCTGCCTCCAAGGTCAACCACTGATTTGTTACATGAGAACGGGATGGATTTGTGCACCAACACACTGACACCCCGTGCATGGGTCGAGTATGTGGAATGATATTCATGTGTGATCCATCCCTTCCTCAGCCAATCAACATTATCTCTTACCATGTGGGTCTCAGATAAACATAGAATAGTCGGGAGAAACTTTTGCAAATGAGTAATATAGCACACCTCTTATTTGCATCCCTGAGCCCCCTAACATTCCACACTACAATATTAAGTGATGTCGCCATAAGAGCAGGTTAATAAATAATAAACCAGAGCATACTCCATTACTGGGGGAGAGAGGCAATCTCTACCAATTCCTGTTAGCATTAGGTTGAGCGACACGACTGAGGTACACCACACCCCACATATTAATCGCAAAATACAACAGTAAAACGAAAAAACAAGGAGGTAAATAGAGCCCTGCACACCAGTGTACAGCGCCCCCGCTCTCAAAAACAAGTGTAACTTGCACATTTCTCTCAGATAGAGAGAATCAGGGCTAGAAAACTCGCCCAGAGTCCATGCAGGGAGAAGGGTCCACAGCTTTTTCCCGTAACTAGTTTCCACAGTGAACCGGTCATCTCCTGCCCTGGATCCAAAATGAAATGATCAGTAGTAATTATACCAGCATAGCGTCTCAGACAAAAAAAACGGCAGCACCTGGTGGTAGAAAGGGTGATCTTCAAGTATCCTTCCTCCTCATGGACCTCTCATTAAAATCCAGCCAAGACAGCGCCGCTCCCGCCGTATCAAAAAAGTGAGTTTCTCCATTCACCGCAATTCGCAGTCTAGCAGGATACATCATGGAGTATGGCACTTGTAATCCGCGCAGTCGTTGTTTAATCTCAGTAAATTGCGCCCTTTTACGTTGTACCTCCATGGAAAAAATCAGGGAAATTAAAGATCTTCCTCCCATTAATAGCAAACTCCTTAATATCTCTGGATCTGCGCAGAATAGCATCCTTGTCTTTAAAATGCAGAAGTTTGAGCAAGATAGGACGTGGGGGTGCTCCTGGCGGGGGTGCACGTGTAGGGACCCTGTGCGATCTCTCAATAGTAAAGAATGGAGATAAAACATCTTTGCCAAAAGGTGTCCATTAGCCATTTGTCAAAAAAGCCCAGGGAATCATTCCCTTCTGCCCTCTCCGGGACCCCCACCAGGCGCAGATTACTTATACGGGAGCGGTTCTCCAAATCGTCCACCTTGTTCAGCAGTGTTGTGATATTTTGCTTGGCTTTTCCCAGCTCCCGTGTTATTGGTGGCAATTTATCCTCCACTGCACTCACACGTTCTTCAAGCTCCCCCACTCAGGCTACAGGCTATATCCCGAGTGGCAGTTCCCATTTGGTTACTTAAAGTGGCCAGTGTGGTGTTGCAAGCGTTAACTGCTGCCAGTATTTCTGTGTGCACACAAAACTACATATTTTGGCAGGAAAAACACAGCAGAAAAAACATTGCATGGTTTTTTTGTCACGTTTTCTTATGCGGTTTTCCCTGAGTTTTTACGTCATGGCGATCGTTGTGGTCCTTTGCTGTAACCCCGCGATCTTCCTGCGGAGACCCAAGTCTGATTGCTAGGAGTGGTACCCGCGCCGCTCCCAGCAGTTTAACCCCCTAAATGATGCGATCACAGCATTCAGGAGGTAGGGAGAGAAATCTCTTACCTCTCTCTGGTGATCGGGGCTCTGTAATGCGATCACAGGGACCCAATCGCTGCCACGGCAACCTTGGGTCGTCACCATGACGACGCTGGGTTACTGAGCTACGGATCGCCTCATAGACCATGCTGCGTGCATGGTGTGTGAGGTCAAGTGTCAGTGCAGCACTGACAGATCTAATCCACTGTAGTGATCGAGCACGAACACTGCAGTGGATTATATCAGACCCAGGAAAAAAAGCTGAAAGAATTGACATGCTGCAGATTTTTTCTGCACCAAAATATGCAAGGAAAAAATCTGCAACTTGTGCACATCAATTTAGGATTCTCATAGACTTTGCTGGGATGCATTTTTCTTTGCAGTATTAAAATCTGCAAGAAAAAACGCATGGAAAAATGCAGCGTGGGCACACAGCCTTAGGCCCGTTTCACACGTCAGTGAAAAACACAGACGTTTTTCACTGGCGTGTAAAACACGCACATGTCCCTGCGTGTGCCATGAATCACGGCACACGTGGGTTGTCTAAGTGCAATCCGGGCTCCGTTCTCCGTGGCCCGTGATTGCACTTAGAAATCAACTCACCTGCGCCCGCTCCCGCTCTCCATGGTGCTGCTCCCGCGGTGCAGCATCCGGCTGGCGCTGACCCCCGCAGCAGCTGCTTCCGGGTCGACTGTGTCGTGCATCATTAATATGCGCGACAGTAATCAGCCGGCTTAGAAGCAGCAGGCTGCACGGGCTGCAGAGAGCGCGGCTGAAGCCGGGTGAGTAAAAATGTTTATTATTTTAAATGCAAGTTTTTTCTGGCACGTGTTTCACGGACCACACCACTGCGTGGTCCGTGGGACATCAGTGATGCCAGAAAAAAATGGACATGTCTCCGTGCGGCAATCACGCACACGCGGGTACGCCACACGGAGACACGTGCAGTGAAAAATCACTGACGTGTGAGCAGACCCATTCACTATAATGGGTCTGCGTTTGTCAGTGATTCTGGTACGTTTAAAAAAAAGCACAAACGTACCAGAATCACTGACGTGTGAAAGGGGCCTTAAGCAGTTAATTGAAAACTTTTTGGTATAACATCATAACCTGCAAACCAGGGTATCTGAGCTCTGATGTGTGGGGTACCGATGTGTTACCATGGCAGCAGGGGAGTTTTAGAGAGTCCAGTCTTCACCATCTTGATGCTCCAATAAACTGTGATATTGCGTCAAAGTACAGGCGATCAAACAATCACAGGATTAAGTTACCTATGGAGATTAAAAAAAGGAAGTCAGACATAGTAAATAAATAAAATGTAAAACAAAGAGCTGACAGTAAAAAAAAAATAATAGGATAGGAACATTTGGCACTGCCATGTCCGTAAAAGTTCGATGTATGAAACTATAACATTAATTAACCCATAAAATAAGTGGAATAGAGAAAAATTGCATGTTTTTTCATCACCACACCTTCCCCAAAAAATTAAATAAAAATTGATCTAAACATTGTATGCACTCCAAAATGGCATCAATAAAAATGCCTCACAGAAAAACAAGCCTTCACATTAGAACATTGGCCACTGCAGTAATCTGTCGTTGCTGGATGGGAGCCCTAAAAGAAGGGAATTTTGTTACTTACCGTAAATTCCTTTTCTTCTAGCTCTTATTGGGAGACCCAGACGATTGGGGTATAGCTACTGCCCTCCGGAGGCCACACAAAGCACTACACTAAAAAGTGCAAGGCCCCTCCCCTTCTGGCTATACCCCCCCGTGGTGTCACGGGTTCTCCAGTTTTAGTGCCAAAGCAAGAAGGAGGAAAGCCAATAACTGGTTTAAACAAATTAACTCCGAGTAACATCGGAGAACTGAAAAACCGTTCAACATGAACAACATGTGTACCCGCAAACAACAAAAAAATCCCGAAGGACAACAGGGCGGGTGCTGGGTCTCCCAATAAGAGCTAGAAGAAAAGGAATTTACGGTAAGTAACAAAATTCCCTTCTTCTTCAGCGCTCTATTGGGAGACCCAGACGATTGGGACGTCCAAAAGCTGTCCCTGGGTGGGTAAATAAATACCTCATGTTAGAGCTGCAAGACAGCCCTCCCCTACGGGGAAATCACTGCCGCCTGCAGGACTCTTCTACCTAAGCTGGCATCCGCCGAAGCATAGGTATGCACCTGAGAATGTTTGGTGAAAAATGTGCAGACTCAACCAGGTAGCTGCCTGGCACACCTGTTGAGCCGAAGCCTGGTGTCGTAGTGCCCAGGACGCACCCACGGCTCTGGTTGAATGGGCTTTCAGCCCTGAAAGAACCGGAAGCCCTGCAGAACGGTAGGCTTCCAGAATTGGTTCTGTGATCCATCGAGCCAGGATGGCTTTAGAAGCCTGCAACCTCTTGCGCGTACCAGCGACAAGGACAAAAAAAGTGCATCGGAACGGCGTATGGGCGCCGTGCGGAAAATGTAGATTCTGAGTGCTCTCACCAGATCTAGCAAACGTAAATCATTCTCATACCGGTGAACCGGATGATTGCAAAAGTACGGTAAGGAGATATCCTGATTAAGATGAAACGAGGATACGAGCTTAGGGAGAAACTCCGGAATGGGGCGCAGCACTACCTTGTCCTGGTGAAACACCAGGAAGGGAGCCTTGCAAGACAGAGCTGCCAGCTCAGACACTCGCCGAAGCGATGTGAACGCAACGAGAAACGCCACCTTCTGTGACAGGCGAGAAAAAGGAACTTCCTTCAGAGGCTCGAAAGGCGGCTTCTGGAGAGCAACTAGAACCCTGTTCAGATCCCATGGATCTAGCGGCCGCTTGTACGGGGGTACGATATGACAAACCCCCTGAGGGAACGTGCACACCTTAGAAAGACGTGCTAGACGCTTCTGAAAAAAACACGGATAGTGCTGAGACTTGCCCTTTGAGGGAGTCGAGTGACAAGCCCTTTTCTAACTCCTATTGTAGGAAGGAAAGAAAAGTAGGCAATGCAAATGGCCAGGGAGACACTCCCTGAGTAGAGCACCAGATTAAGAAAATCTTCCACGTTCTGTGGTAGATCTTAGCAGACGTGGGCTTCCTAGCCTGTCCCATGGTGGCAACGACCCCTTGGGATAATCCTGAAGACGCTAGGATCCAGGACACAAAGGCCACCCAGTCAGGTGCAGGGCCGCAGAATTCCGATGGAGAAAACGGCCCTTGGGACAGTAAGTCTGGTCGGTCTGGTAGAGACCACGGTCGGCCGACCGTGAGATGCCACAGATCCGGGTACCACGATCTCTCGGATCTGATTTTTTGCGCAGTACTCTGGGCAAGAGTGCCAGAAGTGGAAACACATATGTGAGCCGGAACTGCGACCAATCTTGCACTAAGGCGTCTGCCGCCAGAGCTCTGTGATCGCGCGATCGTGCCATAAATGCCGGGACCTTGTTGGTGTGCCGAGACGCCATTAGGTCGACGTCCGGCACCCCCCAGCGGCAACAGATTTCCTGAAACACGTCCGAGTGAAGGGACCATTCCCCCGCGTCCATACCCTGGCGACTGATGAAGTCTGCTTCCCAGAATTCTACGCCCGGAATGAGAACTGCGGATATGGTGGATGCTGTGTCCTCCACCCACATGAGGATTCGCCTGACTTCCTGGAAGGCTTGCTGACTGCGCGTCCTTTCTTGGTGGTTGATGTATGCCACCGCTGTGGAGATGTCCGACTGGATTCGGATCTGCTCTCCTTCTAGCCACTTCTGGAAGGCTAATGGGGTAAGATACCCTGCCCCGATTTCCAGAACATCGATCTGAGGGGTGGACTCCTGCTGAGTCCACGTCCCCTGAGCCATGTGGCGGAGACAAACTGCTCCCCACCCTGACAGACTCGTATCTGTCGTGACCACTGCCCAGGATGGGGGCTATGACAATGAGGTGGGAATAAGCCACTATAGCAGAGAGTCCTCGGCCGTCTGGGAAAGGGAGACTTCCCTGTCCAGGGAGGTTGACTGCCCGTCCCATTGGCGGAAAATGTCCCATTGCCGTTGGCGCAGATGAAACTGCTCAAAGAGAACTGCCTCGATGCTGCCACCATCTTCCTTAGGAAGTGCATGAGGCGCCTTAAGGGGTGCGACTGGCCTTGAAGGAGAGACTGCACCTCTGTCAGCAGTGAACGCTGCTTGTTCAGCGGAAGCTTCACTCTTGCTGATAGAGTATGAAACTCCATGCCGAGATACGTTAGTGATAGAGTCGGGGACAGATTTGACCTTGCCAAATTGATGATCCACCCGAAAGTGGAGAGTCTCCCGCGTAACATTCAGGCTGCGTTGGCATGCCTCGAGGGAGGGTGCTTTGACGAGTAGATCGTCCAAGTACGGGATCACCGGGTGTCCCTGAAAGTGCAAGACTGCTACCACTGCTGCCATGACCTTGGTGAACACCCGTGGGGCTGTCGCCAGACTGAATGGCAGAGCTACGAACTGAAGATGTTCGTCTCCTATCACAAAACGTAGAAAACGTTGGTGCTCCGTAGCAATTGGCACGTGGAGATAGGCATCTTTGATGTCTGTTGAGGCAAGGAAGTCTCCTCGAGACATTGAGGTAATGACGGATCGGAGGGATCCCATCCGGAACCGCCTGGCGTTCGCATGCTCGTTGAGCAGTGTCAGGACCAGAACGGGACGGAAGGAACCGTCCTTTTTTGGAGCCACAAAGAGATTGGAGTACGAACCCTCGCCCTCGTTCCTGAGGGGAGACAGGGATCACCACTCCTTCTGCTCTTAGAGCATCCACCGCCTGCAGCAGGGAAATGGAGTCGGAGGACGAGAACAGAACACTGTCCTGTGCACGTGAGCACAATGTCCGTCACCCACCGGTCTGTGACCTGTGGCAGCTAAATGTCGCCAAAGGCGGGGGAGTCTGCCATCAACCGCGGATGCGGAGAGAGAGAGAGAGAGCTGAGAGTCCTGAGGAGACCGCCTTGGTAGCGGTTCCTCCGACTGCCTTCCTTGGGCGTGATTGAGCCCGGCCGGAATCTGAGCCCGTCTGAGGTTTTGTAGCCCTTTTTGCACGAGGACAATTGGGACCTGCCGGAGCTTGGGAAGGACCGAAACCTCGACTGTACTTTTAGGACAGTATTAACAGGGTAAGTCGCAGTGCAGACATTGCGGGGTTACGGACGCCTCTGCGGTACAGATGTCCCTGTGCTCAAGGCCAGCTGCGCAAGAACAGCTGAAAAGGTTAGGTTGCCTATACGGCTGTGGATGCCGGAGCAACCGACACGCCGATAGCTTCCTAGACAGATTTCAACCAGAGTCCATCTGTCTGTGACTGGCATCTTTAAGTGAAGCCCCATCTCCAGTGCAACTATGGCTCTAGATGCAAGCCTGGAGATTGGAGAATCCACCTTTGGACCCTGGGTCCAGCGCTGACCACGTCAGGGGAAAAGGGATAACGTGTATCCTAAAAAACGTTTGGAGAAGACGCTTATCTGGTAAGCGTGGTGTTCCTGGACTGCTTCTCTGAAGTCAGCGTGGCCAGAAAAAAACTCAATATCTGTGTGAGATACTGAAAAAGGAACTTCTCCTGTTCGTCTCCTAACTCCACTGGGGGAGCTGAGGGAGAAAGATCCAACCTTCCATTGATGGACGGTATAGGACATTCCGTATGGCGTTACCACCCGGTGTATCCGGATCGATAGCGATGTCAGTATCAAAGCCCTGAAGAGCTGCCTTTTGGTCAAGTAGATTGCCCATGGCCTGTCTGGACTGCAAGTCTCTATATTATGACTACTCCGTCCCTGTCCATGGACAGGGTTGACAGGAGGTTTCTTTGGCCACAACTAGTAGAAACCCCGGCAGACGAAGTGCTAGAGACCCCCGCAGACGACGTGCTACAGGGGAGCATGCACACAATGGGACGGTGTCATGAACAGCATCCCATGTAGTAAAAACAACACTGAAAATCTGTGTTGCTTTTTTGCCGCTGCCGACTAGCTATCTAGAAGTATATAGCCAAGATTGGTGACCGTACAGTGCAATGTATAGCATACAGGCATAAAGTACAAATGACCACTGCAGCACAAGCAATACAAGCAGCATAGAAGCCTGTGCCCTGGCACCCCTGCTCTTCTGCTGCTGTATACTAGTCATCTAGGGGAATATAGCCAAGAGTGACCCTACAGTGCAATGTATAGCCTACAAGCACAAGTACAAATGAACACTGCAGCGCATGCAATACAAGCAGCATAGAAGCCTGTGCCCTGGCACCCCAGCTCTTCTGCTGCTGTAGACTAGTCCTCTAGGGGAATATGGCCCAGAAGAGTGACCAGACAGTGCAATGTATAGCATACAAGCACAAGTACAAATGCACACTGCAGCCCATGCAATACAAGCAGCATAGAAAAAAACCTGTGCCCCAGCACCCTTGGTTTTCTGCTGCTGTAGTCTAGCCATTCCAGGAGAATATAGCTAAGACTAGCGACTGTACAGTGCAATGTATAGCACATAAGCATAAACACAAATGAACACCTCAGTCGTGCAATACAAGCAGCCTAGAAAGCCTGTGCCTCAGCACACCTGCTTTCCTGCTGCTGATGTGTCGCTCCCCAAGCGGGCATATAGCGACCTATGCAGTTAAAAACAACACATGTACACACTGCAGTTATATGTGGTCAGCACTATGTGTGCCGCTTACCGCCCGCCTATAAGCGGGTGTATGATCGCCACCGTCCTGCCTGGTTGCTGAAAGTCCGAGCTCGGACTGCAGTAATGGCTGCCGGCTTCTTCCCCAGCTCATGTGAGGAGGGGCGGGCCGTGGGCGTGCCCCCAAGGCAGAGCGGGAATCCGGCGTCCGACAGTGTGCAGTGAGAGGGCTGGAGCATGTAAATAAGGCTCCAGCCCTCGGCGCTGCTGATTGCTCAGCGCCTGTCCCCTTCCCTGAGTGACAGGGAGGGGGCGGGAACGAAGCGGCACTAGGCCGCAGAAGCCGGGGACTGGATTTATAAGCGCCGCCGCCGTAAAAGCGCGGTCGGCGCCCAGTCCCCGGCGAACTACAAGTCCCAGCCGCGCCGCCGCTCCCGGAGCGTCCGGCGCGGTAGTTCCCAAACACAAAGTCACTCAGCAAGGCTGCAGTGACTGTAACCCCATTACTGTCCCCGGCGCACTAGCACACCCAGCAAGTCTGGAGTGTGCTGTGCCATGTGTGTACGGGGACACAGAGTACCTGTTAATGGTGCAGGGCCATGTCCCTGAACGGTACTCCAGCTCCGTATCCAGCAGGTTCAAATGGGTCTGTGGATGGAGCCCGGCGTCAGAGGTTTGAGGCCGGCAGGATCCCACTTCACCCAGAGCCCCTCAGGGGGATGGGGAAGGAAAACAGCATGTGGGCTCCAGCCGCCGTACCAGCAATAGGTACCTCAACCTTACAACACCATCAACGGGTGAGAAGGGAGCATGCTGGGGGCCCTATATGGGCCCTCTTTTCTTCCATCCGAAATAGTCAGCAGCTACTGCTGACTAAAATCTGTGGAGCTATGCGTGGATGTCTGACCTCCTTCGCACAAAGCTTGAAAACTGGAGAACCCGTGACACCACGGGGGGGTATAGCCAGAAGGGGAGGGGCCTTGCACTTTTTAGTGTAGTGCTTTGTGTGGCCTCCGGAGGGCAGTAGCTATACCCCAATCGTCTGGGTCTCCCAATAGAGCGCTGAAGAAAAATGCCTCTTACCTGATGGCATCCGCGACTCTTGTTTTGATTAGCCGTCCTGGCACAAAGTCTTATGTGCATCACACAACAAAGATGACCACGTGCCAGACTAGATAAAGGTAGAGCCATTGATGTAGTCACGTAAGAAATTATTCTCAGGGCTACTGTCTAGTGGTCTCGTCACTGAAGTGGCCAATAGTCTAGGTGCTCTGAATCGTCTTGCGACAACTTTATCTTGTACAGCTCCACTGATGAAAAAGTTATACTTTATAGACATCTATAGTTTAAGTCCGGTCGGACCCAGTTAACTTGAACATCTGCGGGTTTGCCCATCTCTAGTTAAGAGTGTTTGTGTGGAAGAGTGGCCCAGAATCCCACCTAAGCAATGCATGAGACTAGTTTCTCCATACAGGAGGCATCTTGAAGCTGTCACCACCAACAAAGGCTTTTGTACGAAGTATTAAATAAATTTCAGTAAGGCTGGTTTCAGACGTCCGTGTTTAATCAGGTACCAGTCACACGCATGGTTATGGTCATACGTGTGTCATACGTGTTAGTAACAGAAAGAAAGAGAAGATCAGCTCACCCAGTTCAATGAGGACTCCAATGAGGGACAGGTGCACGGAAAGAAAGCCGGCCAGGCTGGGAACTCCAAGACAAAAGGGAATCCAGCATCCATGTCCAAAATAAGTAAAACTAAATTTTATTTGAATTCCATTAAAATAAGGGGGTCACATCCAAGACATAAAAAATCCCCATGAGGATGGTAAGATACAGATGGTACGCGTTTCGAGCTACTTGCTCTCATGGATTAGGACTAAGTGCAAGTAGCTCGAAACGCGTACCATCTGCATCTTACCATCCTCATGGGGATTTATTATGTCTTGGATGTGACCCCCTTATTTTAATGGAATTCAAATAAAATTTAGTTTTACATATTTTGGACGTGGATGCTGGATTCCCTTTTGTCTTGGTGTGTCATACGTGTGGCACACGTGTTTGCATTCGTGTGACAGGTACCGGAGAAAACATGGGTCTGTGAAATAAAAAGATTTTTCATATTTACCTGCTTTCTCCGGCTCTGCTGCCTCCTGCTCCTGACTGCCGCTCATTATATTCATCGATTATTCACCGCACTCAAGACCTGGAAGCCGGAGTATCGCAGGGACAGCGAGGGATACAGCACCGCCAAGGACAGACAAGTATTCTTCAGCACAGTGACATCCAGGAGGTCATCGGAGTTCCCAATGAACTCTGACATCCTGATGACCCCCGCGCTACAGTTTCATGGGTTCATCTGAGTTTACTGGGAACTGTGATGAGTCCCTGATGATGCCCCCGCAATGTTCCGGCTTCTAGGTTCTCACCACACACACACACACACTGAGCACATATACACACATAGCAGACACACATGGATACACCGAGCGCATACACACATAGCGCACATGCATGTGTATACACACACACACTCTGCTGTACACTCATCCAGCGATGCGGTCCCCGGCACTGAAGTCCCCAGTGCTGCTCCACAGGGCACTGAGTATTCAGTGAGTATAATGAGCATTGATAAGGAGCGGGAGGCAGCAGAGCCGGAGACAGCATCGCTGAAGAGAAGTAAATATAGAAAATGTTTTTATTAAAAAGACCCTTATTTTCTCCGGTATGTTTTACACTGATGTCACAAGGATCACATCAGTGTGCGATCCGTGTGACATCCGTGCTGCCGGAGATGCCTGCGTGTGGGGTCATGAAAGGTCACACTGTCCGTGTGCAAACACGGATGCGTGAGCCACATCACAGAATAACATGGGTACGTGTGACATCCGTGTTAAAAACGGCTGGTTTCAGGCGACCGTGTTTCAGGTACATGTGTCACGGTGTTTTAACACGGATGCCGCACGTACCCATGTTATTATTTGCTGTTACTCACACGTTCGTGTTTTCACATAGACCGTGTGACCCCTCGTGGCTCTCTACGCACACACGCAGGCATGTCCGTCTATTTCGCCAGTAGCTAGGGTGTCACACGGATCGCACAGTGATGTGATCCGTGTGACATGTACCGGAGAAAACACGGGTCTTTTTAATAAAAAAAGATTTTCTATATTTGCCTATCTCCAGCAGTGCTGTCTCTGGTTCTTCTGCATCCTGCTCCTGACCCCCGCTCATTATACTCACTGAATATTCAGTGCCCTATGGAGCTGGAAGTGGGGACAGCGCTGGGGACTTCAGTGTCAGGGACCGCATCGCTGGGTGAGTATACAGCAGAGGGTGTGTGTTTGTGTGTGTGTGTTCAGTGTATACAGTGGTACCTCGCATAACGAGTAACCCTCTTAACGAGATATTCGCTTAACAAGCAAAGCTTTCTGTAAATTTGTAACCCGCTTTACGAGAAAGCTTTGCTGGACGAGCGAAATTCTCACCGCACACACTTCCGGTTTCGTCCATCCACCACACTCTGACCCGCACTTGCAGTCCACACAAACACACAAGCACGCACAAACACACACAAGCACGCACAAACACACACGCACACACATACAGTATTATGCTCACCTTACCTTCCGTTCCGTTCCACCGCCGGCCTCATGGTTCTTGTAGTTCCCGGGTACATCGCGACGTCCTTGCGGCGAACTACAAGACCCAGGAGGCCTGCGATGGAATGGAAGGTAAGGTGAGCATATAATATAACATAATATGTGTACCTTTCATTTCATCGCCGGCCTCCTGGGTGCTGTAGTGTGCCGCTGCGCTCCAGTCCACGCTGTGTTTCTGCATCCATAGCGACGAGGGAGGAACTTCCTGTCACCGCTAATGAAAGGCAGAGCGCTGGCCAATCAGAGGCAAGCGGCTCTGCCTTTGACGCCAGCGCTCTGGCCGGGAACTTCCTGCCTCGTCGTTATGGTAACACGATACACAGCCCGGCCCCGTACCAGAGAACAGCAAGTGCCAGCAGACCGGCGATGGAACGGAAGGTAAGATGAGCATATAATATGTGTGTGTGCATGCGTGCTTGTGTTTGTTTGAGTTTGTGTGTGTTTGTGTATGTGTTGAATGATAGAATAGGGGACCAGGATGGGACATTTTAGAAGTTGTGGAACGGATCGTCAGCATTGCAATGATTTCCTATGGGAAACCTTGCTCTGCTGAATGAGTACCTTGATTAACAAGCACAGTCCCAGAACGGATTGTTCTCGTTAAGCAAGGTTCCACTGTACATGCATGTGCGCTATGTGTGTGTACGTGCTCGGTGTATCCATGTGTGTCTGCTATGTGTGTATACATATGTGTGTATATGTGCTCAGTGTGTGTATGTGTGTGTTGAGAACCTGGAAGCCGGAACATCGCGGGGACACATCACAGTTCCCAATGAACTCTGATGAACCTGTGAAGCTGTAGCACGGGTGTCGCGGGGGTCATCAGGATGTCATCAGAGTTTATTGGGAACTCCGATTACCTCCTGGATGTCACTGTGCTTGCAGAATACTCACCAGAGAACTGAGGAGAGTATTCATTTAATCAATCAATGAGTAGACAGTGGGGTTGCATAATGCTATATGGTACTGCATGACACTATATGGGGGGTATATAGTGCTGCATATTACTATATGGGGGTGCAAAATTCTATATGGAGCTGCATAATGCTATATGGGGCTGTATAATGCTATTTGGTGGTGCATAATGCTATATGGGGGCTGCATACTACTATATGGGGGTGTATGCTGCTATATGGGGGTGTATGCTGCTATATGTGGGGCTGCATAATGCTATATGGAGCTGCATAATACTATGTGGTGCTGCATAATAATATGTGGGGTTGCATAAAACTATATAGTGCTGCATAATAATATGTGGGGTTGCATAAAACTATATGGAGGAATGAAGGGAATTTTGTTTACTTACCGTAAATTCCTTTTCTTCTAGCTCCTATTGGGAGACCCAGACAATTGGGTGTATAGCTTCTGCCTCCGGAGGCCACACTAAGTATTACACTTTAAAAAGTGTAACCCCTCCCCTCTGCCTATACACCCTCCCGTGCATCACGGGCCCATCAGTTTTGGTGCCAAAGCAGGAAGGAGGAAACTTATAAATTGGTCTAAGGTAAATTCAATCCGAAGGATGTTCGGAGAACTGAACCATGAACCAAAAGAGCAATTCAACATGAACAACATGTGTACACAAAAGAACAACAGCCCGAAGGGAACAGGGGCGGGTGCTGGGTCTCCCAATAGGAGCTAGAAGAAAAGGAATTTACGGTAAGTAAACAAAATTCCCTTCTTCTTTGTCGCTCCATTGGGAGACCCAGACAATTGGGACGTCCAAAAGCAGTCCCTGGGTGGGTAAAAGAATACCTCGATAAAAAGAGCCGTAAAACGGCCCCTTCCTACAGGTGGGCAACCGCCGCCTGAAGGACTCGCCTACCTAGGCTGGCATCTGCCGAAGCATAGGTATGCACCTGATAGTGTTTCGTGAAAGTGTGCAGACTCGACCAGGTAGCCGCCTGACACACCTGCTGAGCCGTAGCCTGGTGCCGCAATGCCCAGGACGCCCCCACGGCTCTGGTAGAATGGGCTTTCAGCCCTGAAGGGACCGGAAGCCCAGAAGAACGGTAGGCTTCAAGAATCGGTTCCTTGATCCACGGAGCCAAGGTTGACTTGGAAGCCTGCGACCCTTTACGCTGGCCAGCGACAAGGACAAAGAGCGCATCAGAACGGCGCAGGGGCACTGTACGAGAAATGTAGAGTCTGAGTGCTCTCACTAGATATAACAAGTGCAAATCTTTTTCACATTGGTGAACTGGATTAGGACAAAAAGAAGGTAAGGAGATATCCTGATTGAGATGAAAAGGGGATACCACCTTAGGGAGAAATTCCGGGACCGGACGCAGAACCACCTTATCCTGGTGAAACACCAGGAAGGGGGCTTTGCATGACAGCGCAGCTAGCTCAGACACTCTCCGAAGTGATGTGACTGCCACTAGGAAGACCACCTTCTGCGAAAGGCGTGAAAGAGAAACCTCCCTCATCGGCTCGAAAGGTGATTTCTGAAGAGCCGTTAGCACCCTGTTAATTTCCCAGGGTTCTAGCGGACGCTTGTAAGGAGGGACTATGTGGCAAACCCCCTGCAGGAACGTGCGTACCTGCGGAAGCCTGGCTAGACGCTTTTGAAAAAACACGGAAAGCGCCGAGACTTGTCCCTTGAGAGAGCCGAGAGACAAACCCTTTTCCATTCCGGATTGAAGGAAGGACAGAAAAGTGGGCAAGGCAAACGGCCAGGGAGTAAAACCCTGATCAGAGCACCAGGATAAGAAGATCCTCCACGTCCTGTGGTAGATCTTGGCGGACGTTGGTTTCCTGGCGTGTCTCATAGTGGTAATGACCTCTTGAGATAACCCTGAAGACGCTAGGATCCAGGACTCAATGGCCACACAGTCAGGTTGAGGGCCGCAGAATTCAGATGGAAAAATGGCCCTTGAGACAGCAAGTCTGGTCGGTCTGGTAGTGCCCACGGTTGACCCACCGTGAGATGCCACAGATCCGGGTACCATGACCTCCTCGGCCAGTCTGGGGCGATGAGGATGGCGCGGCGGCAGTCGGACCTGATCTTGCGTAACACTCTGGGCAGCATTGCCAGAGGAGGAAATACATAAGGCAGTCGAAACTGCGACCAATCCTGAACTAATGCGTCTGCCGCCAGAGCTCTGTGATCTTGAGACCGTGCCATGAATGCCGGGACCTTGTTGTTGTGCCGAGACGCCATTAGGTCGACGTCCGGCGTTCCCCAGCGGCAACAGATCTCTTGAAACACGTCCGGGTGAAGAGACCATTCCCCTGCGTCCATGCCCTGGCGACTGAGAAAGTCTGCTTCCCAGTTTTCTACGCCCGGGATGTGAACTGCGGAGATGGTGGAGGCTGTGGCTTCCACCCACAGCAGAATCCGCCGAACTTCTTGGAAGGCTTGACGACTGCGTGTGCCGCCTTGGTGGTTGATGTACGCCACCGCCGTGGCGTTGTCCGACTGAATTCGGATCTGCCTGCCTTCCAGCCACGGCTGGAACGCCTTTAGGGCTAGATACACTGCCCTTATCTCCAGAACATTGATCTGAAGGGAGGACTCTGGCTGAGTCCAGGTACCCTGAGCCCTGTGGTGGAGGAAGACTGCTCCCCACCCTGACAGACTCGCGTCCGTCGTGACCACAGCCCAGGATGGGGGCAGGAAGGATTTTTCTTTCGACAGAGAAGTGGGAAGAAGCCACCACTGAAGAGAGGCTTTGGCTGCCCGAGAGAGGGAGACGTTCCTGTCGAGGGACGTCGACCTCCTGTCCCATTTGCGGAGAATGTCCCATTGGAGTGGACGCAGATGAAACTGCGCAAATGGAACTGCCTCCATTGCTGCCACCATCTTCCCTAGGAAGTGCATGAGGCGCCTCAAGGGGTGTGACTGGGCTCGAAGGAGAGATTGCACCCCTGTGTGTAGTGAACGCTGTTTGTCCAGCGGGAGCTTCACTACCGCTGAGAGAGTATGAAACTCCATCCCGAGGTAAGTTAGCGATTGAGTCGGTGTCAATTTTGACTTTGGGAAATTGATGATCCACCCGAACCTCTGGAGAGTCTCCAGAGCAGTGTTCAGGCTGTGTTGGCATGCCACCCGGGAGGGTGCCCTGACTAGAAGATCGTCTAAGTAAGGGATCACCGAGTGTCCCTGAGAGTGTAGGACTGCCACCACTATTGCCATGACCTTGGTGAAGACCCGTGGGGCTGTCGCCAGGCCGAAAGGCAGTGCCACGAACTGAAGGTGTTCGTCTCCGATGGCGAAACGCAGGAAGCGCTGATGCTCTGGTGCAATCGGCACGTGGAGATAAGCATCCCTGATGTCGATTGATGCTAGGAAGTCTCCTTGGGACATCGAGGCGATGACGGAGCGGAGAGATTCCATCCGGAACCGTCTGGTTTTCACGTGTCTGTTGAGCAGTTTGAGGTCCAGAACGGGACGGAATGATCAGTCCTTTTTTGGCACCACAAACAAGTTGGAGTAAAAACCGCGACCCCATTCTTGAAGGGGAACAGGGATCACCACTCCTTCTGCCTTCAGAGTGCTCACCGCCTGAAAAAGAGCATCGGCTCGCTCGGGGGGCGGAGATGTTCTGAAGAAACGAGTCGGAGGACGAGAGCTGAGTTCTATCCTGTAACCGTGAGACAGAATGTCTCTCACCCATCGGTCTTGGACATGTGGCAACCAGGCGTCGCAAAAGCGGGAGAGCCTGCCACCGACCGAGGATGCGGTTTCGGGAGGCCGAAAGTCATGAGGAGGCCGCTTTGGGGGCGGTTCCTCCGGTGGTCTTTTTAGGACGTGACTTAGACCGCCATGAATCAGAGTTCCTCTGGCCCTTCTGTGGCCTGTTGGACGTGGAGAATTGAGACCTGGCTGAGGGCCGAAAGGACCGAAACCTCGATTGTATCTTCCGTTGCTGAGGTCTGTTTGGTTTGGACTGGGGTAAGGACGAGTCCTTTCCCTTGGATTGTTTAATGATTTCATCCAATTGCTCGCCAAACAGACGGTCGCCAGAAAATGGCAAACCGGTTAAGAACTTCTTGGAAGCAGAGTCTGCCTTCCATTCGCGTAGCCACATGGCCCTGCGGACTGCCACTGAATTGGCGGATGCTACCGCTGTACGGCTCGCAGAGTCCAGGACGGCGTTCATGGCGTAGGACGAAAAAGCCGACGCCTGAGAGGTTAAAGACACAACCTGCGGAGTAGAGGCACGTGTGACTGCATTAATCTCAGACAGACAAGCTGAGATAGCTTGGAGTGCCCATACGGCTGCGAATGCCGGAGCAAAAGACGCGCCTATGGCTTCATAGATGGATTTCATCAGGAGCTCTATTTGCCTGTCAGTGGCATCCTTGAGCGACGAACCATCTGCCACTGCTACTATGGATCTAGCCGCCAGTCTAGAGACTGGGGGATCCACCTTGGGACACTGAGCCCAACCCTTAACTACGTCAGTGGGGAAGGGGTAACGTGTGTCATTAAGGCGCTTAGTAAAGCGCTTGTCCGGAAAAGCTCGGTGTTTCTGGACTGTATCTCTGAAGTTGGAGTGATCAAAAAAACGCACTCCGTGTACGTTTGGGAAACCTAAATTGGAATTTCTCCTGCTGAGAAGCTAACTCCTCAATCGGAGGAGTTGGAGGAGAAAGTTCTAACACCTGATTGATGGACGCTATAAGGTCATTTACTATGGCGTCCCCTTCAGGTGTATCAAGATTGAGAGCGGCGTCAGGATCAGAGCCCTGATCTGCCACATCCGCTTCATCCTCCAGAGAGTCCTCATGCTGAGACCCTGAGCAGTGTGATGAAGTCGAGGGAAGCTCCCAGCGAGCCCGCTTAGCCGGTCTGGGACTGCGGTCCGTGTCGGAGTCCTCGCCGTGGGACCTAGGAGTCACCCCAGGAGCACTTTGCTGCGCCGACCGAGGGGGGCCTGGGGGCAATGATTCAACAGTGCCCGGGGCCTGTGTTACCGGTCTGGACTGCAAAGCTTCAAGTATCTTAGCAGACCATCTATCCATAGACTGAGCCATGGATTGAGAAAGTGACTCAGAAAGTTTCTCAGCCAACACTGCAAACTCTGTCCCTGCCACCTGGACAGTGGTAGCCGGTGGTTCTACCTGGGCCGAGGGTCCCACCAGTGGCTGAGGCTCCGGCTGAGTGAGTGTCACAGGGGCCGAGCATTGCACACAATGAGGGTAGGTGGAACCTGCAGGTAACATAGCCGCACAAGAGGTACAGGTTGCAAAATAAGCCTGTGCCTTGGCACCCTTGCTTTTTGCGGACGACATGCTGTTGTCTCCTCTTAGAGCAATCAGTGAGGGTATATAGCCAAAGCAAATAGTGCGGCCGAACAGAGTAAATGTATACAATATAAGGGTATAAATATACACTTCGGCACCCAGGGGGGCCAGCACCTAGTAACAGGTGCGGCTTACCGACCGCCCTCAGCGGTTGTGTGTCCACCAGATTCCCTGCCTGGGCCTCCCAGAGCTGTGGAGCTCGTTCTGAACTTCTCCACCGGCAAAAGTGCTGATAGCAATGGCTGCCAGCGTTCTGAGAGGAGGAGGGAGCCGTGGGCGTGCCTCAGAAAGTGCGGGAATCTGGTGCCCCGCAGTGCTCAGTGAGGGGGGAGGAGGATACCTAAGTATGCTCCAGCCCTCACCGCTGACGTCCAGTCTAGCGTCCCGCCCTTACCCCTGACTGGCAGGCCCGGGGGCGGGAGTATGCGGTACTAGGCCGCAAAAGCCGGGGACTAAAGTTATTAGCGCGGCCGGCAAACAAGCGCGGTCGGCGCGGTAGTCCCGGCGACACAAAACACCCAGCAGCTGCTGCAGCGTCCGTTACACAGGCGCTCTATGCGCCGTCCCCAAGGGGACACAGAGTACCTCAGAGGAGCAGGGCCTGTCCCTGATGATACCCGGTCTCCTGTCCGTCAGATTCCCCCAGGGGCTGCGGAGGGAGCCCGGTCCCAGTGTATGGTGACCGGTTAGGATCCCACTTCACCCAGAGCCCCTAAGGGATGGGGAAGGATAACGGCATGTGGCTCCAGCCTTTGTACCCGCAATGGGTACCTCAACCTTAACAGCACCGCCGACCAGAGTGGGGTGAGAAGGGAGCATGCCGGGGGCCCTCTTTTCTTCCATCCGATAAAGTCAGCAGCTGCTGCTGACTAAAATGTGGAGCTTGCGTGAATGTGTCTGCCTCCTTCAACACAAAGCAAAAAACTGATGGGCCCGTGATGCACGGGAGGGTGTATAGGCAGAGGGGAGGGGTTACACTTTTTAAAGTGTAATACTTTGTGTGGCCTCCGGAGGCAGAAGCTATACACCCAATTGTCTGGGTCTCCCAATGGAGCGACAAAGAAATGGGGAGTGTATTATAATATATTAAGGACTATGAATGGTGCATTTTAATATATGCAGAGCTATGGGGAATGCATTATAATATATTCCAAAGACATACAGATAGGGACTCTAGATTGTGAGCCCCAATGGGGACAGTGTTGCCAATGTATGTAAAGTGCTATGGAATTAATAGCGCTATATAAATGAATAAAATTATTATTATTATTATTATTATTATATGAAGGACTATAGGGTGCATTATATTATATAGAGGGCTGTGTGGCCCATTATTATATGGAGGACTATTGGATGCATTATAATATATGGAGGACTATGGAGGTGTATTAGGCTATGTGCCCACGTTGCGTTCTGTCCCTGCAGAAATTTCTGCAGCGATTTGAACAGCACATGTGCGCTTCAAATCGCTGCAGAAACATTCTGTACTGAAAAGACGATTTCATGTGCTCTGGATGCAGCCCCTCCCATAGACAGAGCGGGGGCTGCATCCAAAGTGCACGAAAGAAGTGACGTTGCTTTTTAGAACACAGCAATTTGGCAGGATGCAAATCGCTGCATTCTAAAACGCAACGTGCGCATGGATAATGCACAATCCTCATAGATTGTGCTGGGGACGCAGGACGCATGCAGTTACGCTGCGGTGCAGAACGCAGCATAATTGCATGCAATACGCACACGTGGGCACAGAGCCTTATAGTACATGGGGGACTATGGGGGAGCATTATTCTTTATGGAGGACTATGGGAACTATTATACTTTATGGAGGACTATGTGAGGCCCATTATACTATATGGAAGGCTTTGTGGGGCCATTATAATTTTTGGATGGCTATGAGGGAGCCTTTCTACTTTATCTAGTTATCTGAAGGCCATTATACTGTATGCAAGCAATTTTACAGTGTGAAGGTTTGTGTGGGGGTCTATCATACTGTGTGGGGGTCTATCATACTGTCATTAGATGATTTGGAGGGATAGTAGATGCCATTATACTATATGTAGTAGTGATGGGCAGTCCGGCTCTTTTTGGTGATCCAGTTCCCATGGCTCCGCTCACCAAAAAGAGCCGGATCTTTCAGATCGTTCTTGGCTCCTTATTAAATGTGTTCACCCCAGGTGAACACATATTTAAGATTATAGTGACGCCATTGAAACCACGCCCACCCATGGCTAAACCACGCCCACTTATAAGGGACCAATTAGATCGCGGAGTGGGCGGGGTTTCAGTGGCAAAAAGAGCCATTTAGCGATTTTAGTGGCTCACTTTGGTGATCCGGCTTGACCGACACATCACTAATATGTAGGGCCATTATACTGCATGGAGGGGTTTTGGGGGTCCTATTAGAAATCCTGCTATGATGCCCAATGATTTCTATGTACACCCCTGGTGGTCAATACTTATTTCATCTGCTGTATAAACAGATTTGTATTGCCCTGAAGAATCACGCGTTGCCGGTTCACTTTTAAAACAAAACCTAAAAAATCAATGGCGTCATTCAGTTGTTTTTTCCCCTCACAATTTCAAGGCTCCTAAAAATGTCCTTTTTTTCCCCCACTACATTACATATTAAAGTGAAAGATGTCAACCAACATTGCAACTTGTCATACAAAAAAAAAAAAAAAAAAAAGCCTTTGTTTGTGGAAAAATAATGTGTGTGGGGGGGGGGGGTATGGTCTGGACCTTGCAAGAAAAAAAAAATGTTTATATAAAAAAAAAAAAAATACAGGTAGATTGCACATGAGTTACAGGCAACTTGAAGTCGATAGGATCAGAGTCACACGGGTGCTTTACACGCTGCGACATCGCTAGCGATATTGCAGCGTGTACAGCACCTACTATCTATGCTCAAAATAAAAAAAAAAAAAGGATACCTGCGAGAGGAGGGCGCAAATGTAAAGGTGAAGAAACCTTCTAGAAACTTTTTTTGTGAGACTTCTTGAAACATACCCCTGGGGTCATAAAGGGGCAAGACCTGTAACATGGGGTCTCGTCTTCTCAGATAGTTTTTTGGCAGCCACCGTCACATTCCTCTCTGAAAGCCATTTTATAGCTAGTATGCCAAAAACCCAGCTCAATCCTTACGTATCAATGTAACCCCCATGGTCTTTGAGGAGCATTTTATCCCCCAATTGAGATGCCACTATTTTTCCTGAATACAGGTACTGGGACATGCTGCCATTACAAAGGTGAACTAAAACAGCAGCACTAATAACATGACTGTTGGCGCCTGACAGAGGAAGGCAAGAAGGAAAAATGGCGGCGGGCTCACTGCTGAGGTAAAACTTCAAAGAAATACCTGAGCGTCTGTCAGCCAATCAGCGCGGGTGTGAGAATGACTGACGTTCATCTTGGCCAATCAGTGCGTGCGACGTGGAAGCGCTAAAATAGGTGACCCCGAACAGGATGTGAAGGGCGTGGCGCTGAGATCTCCAACTGACGAGGCGGGGCGATATGTCGTGATGTGTACGTGTGATATCCTCACGATAAATCCTATGTAACGATTGTGCATATTCCTGCTCTTGTCGCATACCTGCCCAGTCAAATGTGTGTGTGAGGTAGAACTATGTAAACAAGGTATATCATGTAGTTCTCCGGCATTTAGGTTTAGGACTGCTGGACTTTGTAGTGCTCCACGGGCACACATAATGAATCAGTATTGGGTTCTGTCTGACTAGTACTAATGCTGTGCAGTCATTGCCTCTCCCACATGTTCCACAGTTGTCGCCATTGTTCTCCATCCACATAATGTCACTTTTTTTCAATATTATTATATTTACTCCCTGAGCGAGTTTCTGTGTGAATTTGGTACCATTCCCCCTCCCAATGACACCCCCCCCCCTCCTGCAGGCGTTCATGGTAAGGCGTTACCATTTGGACTACTAACTCCAGTCCATCCCTGTCCGCCATGTTGTCTCTTCACTCCACATCATCAAAATTAGTTTTCATGTTACCGTTATGGGCATAGCGAGGTTTTACAAGTCTGGGGCTACGCGCCAGCGATGGTCAAAGATGGTTGGCTGTGGCGGCAGAATACAAGTGAAATGGGGACGCACTGTGACCCCCATGGGTACCACGACAAGCAAGACCCAAAAAATCGGCCATTTTTGGATATTCTTGTGACTGTCTTGCTTGTCGCAATATCTTTGGGTTTGCAGTGCGGCCTCATTTCATTTTTATTGCATCGCCATGTAGCCACGACACCCAGCCATCGATGTTGAGGGAAATGTCGCTGCGAAGCAACAACATAAATCACTCAAAATTGCCTACAAGAATAGTACAAGACGTGATATGTGCCTATTTAGGCAATAAGCAGTGATCAGCTCATTTGTCTGTTGTGATGACTTTTATACTGCATAATGCCGATCTTTATGTTGCTGCACCAGGGTAGTTGTGAGTGGTCATTGCACATCAGCGATCCTGCATTTAAAGGTGTTGTCCCATTCTTAAAGGGAACCTGTCACCAGATTTGGTGACTATAAGCTGCGGCCACCACCAATGGGCTCTTGTATACCACATTCTAACATTCTGTATATAAGAGCCCAGGCCGCTGTGTAGAATGTAAAAATGACTTTATAATACTTACCTAAACGGTTGCTGCAGTGCAGATGGGTCAGATGAGTGTCTCCTTTGTCCGGGTGCGGTGCCTCCTCTTTTGGTCATCTTTGTCCTTCTGAATCCGGGGTGCATGACACGTCCTACGTCATGCACACAGGCCGGCATTGAGGTCCTGCGCAGGCGCACTTTGAACTGCCCTGAGTAGGGCAGATCAAAGTGTTGTAGTGCGCAAGAGCGGGACCTCAATGCTCGCCTGTGTGCATGACGTAGGTCGTGTCATGCACCCCGGCTTCAGAAGAAGGAGAACAAAGATGTCCAAAAGGAGGCGCCGCACCTGGACAACGGAGACACCCATCTGACCCATCTGCACCGCAGCAACCTTTTAGGTGAGTATTATAAAGTCATTTTTACGCTCTACACAGCGGCCTGGGCTCTTATATACAGCATGTTAGAATGCTGTATATAAGAGCGCAGTGGTGGTTGCCACCGGTTATAGGGCCCCAAATCTGGTGACAGGTTCCCATTAAATTCTAAATTTTATTTTACAATTCGGAATAAACAGATACTCCTCTCCTGCAATTATGCCATTCCAGCAATGTAAGCGCCAGGTCTAATGGCAATGACGTGACATTATTATGCCATGTGAGCACTGCAGGATGCCAGCGGCCGCTAATTGGCTGCTGTTTGTACATTTCCCTCACAGAAAAGGTGGACACACAAGTGTGAAAATAGCATTCAGTTTTGGATCTGTACAACACAGCTCCGTCAAATGTATAGTGGCACAGCTTGGTACCACATATCTACCCCCTATTTGAATCAATAGGGGGTAGATGTGCATTACCCGCTCGCGGCCACTATTCCTTCGACAATTGTGCTATGCAGCTTCACAAATGGGTAGTTCCAGCAGGTGTTGTGACCTGGGTGCGTCCCACCGACACTCATCAAACATTTATAACCTAAAAATGGGTACTCAGTGTTAAAGTAACATACAACCCCTTTAATGAGGTATTATCCGAGAAGAGCACAAACCCTTTAAATTCTCCCTGGTTTGTTGCTACTATGAATTTCAGAGGTGAATCTACCTTCTATCTGAATCCTCACAATTGACTTAATGTGGGTTCACTGCACTTACAAGGATGACCCCATACCAACGAACCGAAACCCTGATCCTAAATACTTATATGCCCAAACGCAGTCCTTGCACAATATACTTCATGTCTTATTTATTTCAAGGTCTAGGAACAATGTGACAGACTGTATGTATAGTATAGTCAAGAGCCACAGTTCTAGTGTTTGTTACTGGGTTAAGGCCCCTTTACACACTGACACTTTCTAGCGATCCCGACCTGGCCGGTCAAACAGGCAGATCTGGCCAACGACGCAGCAGCGATACGGACCTGCAGAACAACATCGCTGCTCGTTGGGTACGTGTCACACAGCAGGGGATGCTATAGCACGCTGGGTTCTAAGTCGCTAACGATGTCGTTGTAACGGTGTCAAACACACCGATGCATGCTGCGCAGCGGGAAACAAAGGACCAAAAATGGTCCTGAAAGATTTGTAGCGATCAGCAACCTCACAGCAGGGGCCAGGTCGCTGATACGTGTCACACACTGCAATGTCGCTGGGAGGTCGCTATTACGTCACAAAACCGGTGACGTTACATATCGCTAGCGATGTTGCAGTGTGTAAAGGGGCCTTTAGCCTTATTAATGCAGGAGACCTATATTAGATAAAAGTTGGTTAAGGCCCTGTGCGCACTTACCGTTTTTTGCCGCGGATTTCCTGCGGTTTTGCTGCATGTTTCGCTGCAGAAAATGTTCAGAACATCTCTGCAGTGATTCACCAGCAAAACCTATGGAAAAAAAAATGCTGTGCGCACTATGCGGAATTTGACAGCTGCATGTTTTGCTGCGGAATTCCCGCAGCAAAAACAATTGCATGTCACTTCTTTTCCGCACGTTGCTGCGGGATTTCACTCCATTGACTGCCATGTAATCGTGAAATCCCGCAAGGAATAACGCAGGCAGCAAATTATGTGCGGTTCATTGTGTTTTCCTGCGTTATTCCTTCCGGTATTTCGCGGTTTACCTGCAGTAATGTACATCGCTGCCTGCGGTTTGCAGGGAAGTGATGTCATTATGCCAGGAAGAGGAAGCAGAGCAGAGAGTAAACACACACACATCACACTCACACACAGACATCACATAGATCTGAAAATAAGGAGCGCTGATAGTGTAACACCAAAGTACCAAAGTGATTGGTGGGGTATAACTGAAAAATATACACTCACCTGGATCAGTTGTGACAGTCACAACCACTACTGCGCATGAGATAATGGCGCCTGCTGCAGCCCCACGTGGATGAGCATACAAGATAGGGTAGAGAGGGGGTTAATGCCGCGCATCAGCCGAATGAAGACGTATATTGTTGATGAAGATGAGTATTCTTTTATTTCATAGGTCTACGCGTTTCGAGGTGAAAACCTCTTCGTCAGGACCAGTGCATCAACAATATACGTCTTCATTCGGCTGATGCGTGGCATTAACCCCCTCTCTACCCTATCTTGTATGCTTGTTGATGAAGATGAGTATTCTTTTATTTCATAGGTCTACGTGTTTCGAGGTGAAAACCTCTTCCTCAGGACCAGTGCAACAACAACACAGACATCACAGACATAGACATAGAACACAGACACAGACATATAAAATACACATAGAAATGAAACGGAAATATAGAAAACAAAACACGTGGGCTCCGCCGTATTTTTACCTTCCAGCTGAGGTAAGCACACAGCGGCGACCCGGTATTATCAGTCTGGGGAGGGCGAGGGGCAGGGTTAATGTCCCCCACCCCCCTCCCACAGCCGAGAATATCAGCCGCAGCTGCCCCGGGACTGTCCCCGGCTATTCTTGTTGCCGTGATGCGGTGGCAATCAAGGTAATGTAAGGAGTTAATGGCGGCGGATCGCCACCACTAAGTCCAGGCTTGATCATGGCAGCGTCTATGTGACAGCTGACATGATCAACCCGTAAGTAAAGTGAAAAAACACACACACACACACCGAAAAATCCTTTATTTTAAATAAAACACAAAAAAGCTCCTGGTTCACCATTTTTATTAACCCCCCCCCACCCCCGAAACACACAGCTCCGCCGTAATGCACGTCCTGCGATGCTTGCATCCAGCCGCGACTGACACACAGTGCTGAATGCAGGCTCGCAGCGAGACAGCAGAGATAACCACAGGGCATTTCTCACGGCCGGTAATGTGAACTCACTACCGACCGTGAGAAATGCAGCGTGTGCTCACAGGGACTCTCTATCTATCTATCTATCTATTCTTCTATCTATTCTTCTATCTGTCTATTTCTCTATCTCAGAATGAAATGACTTTTTTTTTTTTCAATGTGCTTTATTGCATTGAATGCAATAAAGCACATGTACCAACCCGCACGCGGCAATACCGCGAACAATACCGCGGTAAAACCGCATGCGGTTTTCGGTTGCGGTTTGCCGCGTTTTTTTTTTACCGCGGGTGCGGTAATCTTTCAATGCCTGCGGAATTTTCTTGAGAACATTCCATTTTCCAGTGCGCACAAAGCCTTAGGCTATGTGCCCACGGGCGCTCGTACCTGCGGATGTATCCGCAGGTACGAGCCCGTGTTTCCCGCAGCTGCCCGCCGGCGTCCGCAGCTATTTTTAGCTGCTAGATTACAGCGGAATAGCTGCGGGAAACATGCGGAGATTCATGCGGCTTACCTGCGGATGTCCCGGCCTCTATCTCCATAGCGGAGGGCCGGGACATCCGCAGGTAATTCCGCATGAATAATTGACATGCAATTATACATGCGGATGCCTACATCCGCAGCATGGTCGCCAGCCGCACTTTCCGCAGCGTGGACACAGCACTCCCCATGTCCCATAGGATAACATGGGGAGTAACTGTACATGCTAAAACCTGCGGATTTATCTGGAAAATCCACAGAAACAAGGTCCCGTGGGCACATAGCCTTAACGTGCCTCTCCCAGTGAAATAACCCATCATCTAATGTGTTTGTGTCTGACTATCTCCCGACAGAGGAGGCTATTTTATAAAAAAAACAAAACAAACAAGCACAGGAATTCTCAGCCTGTGTGTGGGCGAGTCAGGAGAGATGGCTGTCCGCTGTCTACTGTGTATGGCCGGCTTTACAGATGAAATAGGGCTGGTTTCTGCGCACAAGAATTTACCTCCAAAAGTCACTGTCAGGCCCTGTGTGCACACACTGCGTTTTTTGCTGTGTTTTTTTCAGCCAGTGGTGCATTTTTCAGCCAGAGGGAGTGTTTTTTGCTCAAGAAGAAAACTTCTGTGTGCGTACATACCCTTAGGGTGTGTGCACACGCTGCAGAAATTTTCTCCAGTTTATTTTCTGCATCAAATCAGCAAGTAAAAAATAAGCAACGTGCACTCAGCACTTCAGAATTCTCATTGACTTTTCTGGCATAACTGACGTGAAGACATGCAGAGTTGGGCAATAAAAACGCATCAAAAAAGCACCATGCGCCCACAGCCTTAGGATATGCTCACAAGTTGTTTTTTGCCGCTTATTTTCTGCATCAAAACCTGCTCTTTTGGCAGTAGAAAAGATGCTTCCAAAAAGGCCCATTATTCTCTATGGGGGGGGGGGGCTGTATGGAGCCCATTATGCTGTATGGAGGGCTATGTGGGGCCCATTATTCTGTATGGAGGGCTATGTGGGGCCCATTATTCTGTATGGTGGGGTATGGGGGCCCATTATTCTGTATGGTGGGGTATGGGGGCCCATTATTCTATATGGAGGACTATGGGGGGCCCCATTATTCTGTATGGAGGACTATGGGGGCCCATTATTCTGTATGGAGGTTTATGGGGGGCCATTATTCTGTATGGAGGTTTATGGGGGGCCATTATTCTGTATGGAGCTTTCTGGGGGACCCATTATTCTGTATGGAGGACTATGGGGGGCCCATTATTCTGTATGGAGGACTATCGGGGTTCCATTATTATGTATGAAGGTTTATGTGGGGCCCATTATTCTGTATGGAGGTTTATGTGGGGCCCATTATTCTGTATGGAGGTCTATGTGGGGCCCATTATTCTGTATGGAGGTTTATGTGGGGCCCATTATTCTGTATGGAGGTCTATGTGGGGCCCATTATTCTGTATGGAGGTTTATGAGGGGCCCATTATTCTGTATGGAGGACTATGGGTGGCCCATTATTCTGTATGGAAGTTTATTCTGCCTTTGACACAGTAGACTATTCCCTTATACTACAAATTCTCGTCTCGGGGCATCACAGACTTGGCGCTATCTTGGATCTCCTCATACTTAACCAACCGAACTTTCAGCGTCTCCCACTCTCACACCACCTCCTCATCTCGCCCCTTATCTGTCGGTGTCCCTCATGGTTCAGTTCTTGGACTCCTGCTGTTCTCCATTTACACCTTTAGCCTGCGGGACAGCTCATAGAGTCCCATAGCTGTCAGTATCCTCTCTACGCTGATGATACGCAGATCTACCTTTCTGGACCTGACATCACCTCCCTACTAACCAGAATCCCACAATGACTGTCTGCTATTTCATCCTTTTCCTCTGCTCGATTCCTAAAACTGAACATGGACAAAACAGAATTCATTGTCTTTCCTCCTCCTCACTCACCCCCCCACCTGACATATCCATCAATGTCAATGGCTGCTCACTTTCCCCAGTGCCACGTGCTCGCTGCCTGGGAGTGACTCTAGACTCTGATCTTTCTTTCAAGCCACACATCCAAGTCCTCTTCACCTCCTGCCGCCTCCAACTCAAAAATATTTCCCGGATTCGTAAATTCCTTTCCCAAGAAGCTGCAAAAACCCTAGTACATGCCCTTATTATCTCCCGCCTGGATTATTGCAACCTCCTGCTCTGTGGCCTCCCTTCTAACAGTCTTGCACCCCTACAATCTATTCTAAACTATGCTGCCCAGCTAATCCACCTGTCCCCCCCCCCCGCTACTCCCCGACCTCTCCTCTCTGCCAATCCCTTCACTGGCTTCCATTTTCCCAACGACTCCAGTTCAAAACACTAACCATGACATACAAAGCCATCCACAACCTGTCTCCTCCCTACATCTGTGACCTAGTCTCCCGGTACCTACCTGCACGTAACCTTCGATCCTCACAAGATCTCCTTCTCTACTCCCCTCTCATCTCCTCTTCCCACCATCGCATCCAGAATTTCTCCCATGCCTTTCTCATACTCTGGAAAGCTTTGCCACAACATATCAGACTCTCGCCTACCTTGATAAGCTTCAAAAGGAACCTGAAGACCCACCTCTTCCGACAAGCCTACAACCTGCCGTAACCCTCAGTCTGATATAACGCCGCACAACCAGGTCTACCCTTACCTACTGTATCCTCACCTATCCCTTGTAAACTGTGAGCCCACACAGGCAAAGACCTCTATCCTCCTGTACCAGTCTGTGCCTTGTATTGTTTATGATTATTGTACTTGTCCCTATTATGTATACCCCTTTCACATGTAAAGCGCCATGGAATACATGTCGCTATAATAAATAATAATAATAAATGGTGGGCCCATTATTCTGACGGAGGTTTATGTGGGGCCCATTATTCTGTATGGGGGTTTATGTGGGGCCCATTATTCTGTATGGGGGTTTATGTGGGGCCCATTATTTTACATGGAGGACTATGTGGGTCTTGCAACTAGGTTAGTCCTCAATTTTGTCCGAATTTTTAATTTTGGGCCTGCGTGCGTTTGACATCCTTGTAACATGCTATTTAGTTTCACATTAGTCGACGGGACGTTGGTTTCACAAGACTAGTCGTCTCACTAATCATGTTGCGGTTTCTCTGTGGGTGTAATAAACTGAGGGCTCTTTTCCACTCGCGATTTCCTTCTGCGAGTGCGATGTGATAAAACATCAGATTGCACTCGCACCAGTATTAATCAATGAGACAGTTTCCTCTGTCCTGTTTTTTTCTCCACACGAATCGGGCTCTCGGTGCAATCGCAGCATGCTGTGATTTGCACCGAGTCTCGGCTCACGTCTGTAAAATCGCACTGGGCTCGCATGTTATGCGACTGCAGTGCAGTGCACGCAGAGACAGACAACGGAGGAGATGGGGAGAAAGTGCTCCCTCCCTCTTCTCCGCACCTGTGATGCGATGGCAAGATCGCATCACAGTTGCATGACCCTCGGCTGACAACGCAGCAGAGGGTCATTAGCATATCGCTTCCGATGCTCCCTCATCGGAAGCGGTACGCAAGTGGAAAAGAGCCCTTAGGAGAACTATCATCACCGAAGGTCTTGCGCATGCTCTTGACTTTCTTGACATTATGTCAGGGAACAGGCTCCCAGCTTCACTGCACACTGACAGCAAGTGATGAAAGTGTTAAAACTTGCAGAGAGAAGGTGGTAACGCTGGCTCTTGCAAATCATGTTATAACGCCCACAGGGGCACAGTAACATATTAGTGGGACTAGTGTGGGCAAACCAACACCCCCTCGACTTGTCTGAAATTAATAAGCATTTTGGATTTTTTTTTAAAAAAGACTTGTTATGCAGGGTGTTAATATAAGAATAAACACATGCTGGCTATTTAAGGGCTATGGGGGGAGGTGGTAGGTTAGTACCGAGAGTCCATTCAGCTGTTGAGCAAGTTAAATGTACATTATATAACAGAGAGGTATTGGAGCGCTAGCAAAATGTGGAGACTGTGAATAAATTAATAACATACCATTATTAATGGTCTTTAAAGTCACAAACTTGTTTTTGGCTTCGGTTCGGAGCCTTTTTTCACCCGATGAAGGTTCCGTCCCAGTGCCGAAAGCCCAGTTTGTGACTTTGAAGACTATTAATAATGGTATCTTGGTTTATTAATTTCTTGAAGCTCTTCTAATTTTGTCCCACAAGAAGGGCCTCATTCATTTAGACTGGTGTTGCATTCGCCAGCCTTGATGAACAGGTTCGATGGAGTACGATGCAGCTGATTTATTAAGCAGGACACAACACTTAATTAACGTTTGGCCTGCGGAGGCTGGAGGATGCTAGACACCCTTGCATGAGGAGAGGGGATCCCATTTGAGCAGGCAGGAAATGCCATGTGTTTGTGAGGAAATGAGATGAATAGGTATGAGAAAGTTGAATGGCTACTGCATAACTGGAGTGCACCACCACAAATATACTCCAGCCAGAAACTAGTGGTGTAACTTACTCAAAAGTGGTATAACTTTCATGAATGAATGAATGGGCAGGCATAGCGACACCCCTTCCCACCTATGCTATGCCCACATTAGCTTAGCTGGCTAGTACCAGTGTGTAAATGCCAAAAGTTGCAAAACAGTTGCACAAAAAACTTGTGACTTTTTAATGTGCTTTTTGTTGGAATTTTGGTGTAAATATCTTACTGAATTGTGCCAAGATAGTAGCCCCATATACTGCCCACATTATTTCCACATATAGTGCCAAATAATCTGTAGTATTCAAATTAGATTCTGTAAACGAGCCCTTATATCGCTATATACATTTTTTGCACTGTGGGCGTTTATTGGCTGGTTTATTTTCCCTCTCACCCCTAACAGACGAACACAAAAGCCGGCTCCATACACTCGACGTTCTGCCTGATCAGTTGTGTGCCACAAATTACCACCATCGGGGTCTAAAAATTTTGGGAAATCTAATAGTGATCAAATTACCATCTCTGTGCGAAAGCATTGTAGCAAATATGTACACCGTTTGATGATGAGACTTTAATATGTCTACAATTGTACTTAGAGAAGCTCCGCTACCTTATAGGTCACAGGACAAAAGCTGCTAAAAGATGTAAAAATGTAGGGGGTGGTTGTAGTTTTGTCTGTGACCACCAGGGGGCAGTCTTGTAGCTGTGATCCTCTTGTCCACATTTACTTTCTATAGGTGATTAATATGTGAACACTTCATGTAATAAAAACTAGAAAACAAAAGGTCAGAAATGAGATCTTAACATTGTTAATCACTGATCTGACACCGTCCTAAACGGCAGGGGTGATTTCTGTTAATCTTTACCATGATATTGCCATTTACAGACAGGGCCCAGATCACATGGCCATATTAAAATTGGTTTGGTCAAGTTTGCAAATTGAGGACATGATTTTCTCCGAGAGTTAATTTATTTATTTATGCGGTGGTGATGGGTGCATGAACTATTCTGGTCCATAAATTGTCCGAATAGTGCATCCTTTTACACCTAGTGATATTATTTTCTCCGTTAAGAACAGCGGTCTTTGTGGAAACACTACTAGTGGTCTTTGTAATATCGGTGCACTGACTGATAAAATGCACTGAAAATAGCTTGTCTGAATGAGCCAAGAGGGTGAATTCATACAGACAATTTTGTTGCAGAATTTTCTGTGACTTTCCCATTCATCTGAATGGATGAATGGACTATGCAGCTATATATAATATATTTATTCATTTATATAGCGCTGTTAATTCCACAGCGCTTTACATACATTGGCAACACTGTCCCCATTGGGGCTCACAATCTAGAGTCCCTATCTGTATGTCTTTGGAGTGTGGGAGGAAACCCACGCAAACACGGGGAGAACATACAAACTCCTTGCAGATGTTGTCCTTGATGGGATTTGAACCGAGGACCCCAGCGCTGCAAGGCTGCAGTGCTAACCACTGAGCCATCCATCATAAAGCTGCCAACACAACCCCACTCGCATATCTAGAACTTATATTTCTGCCACAGAAAATTCGGCAACAATTTCCACCGTAAAGTGTCTGACATCGGGAATAAATACTGACGTGATTGTTGTGCCCACGTGGCAGCTCTGTAGGTGCGATAATATTTGAAAATGGACCTGTCACTAGGTAAACTGAATATATATTTAAATAGATCTCTTAGACCAGATGAGGCTGGTTTACTTACTTTGAAAAATCCTTAGCAGAATGACTGTATATTCCTTTTTGAAAGTTTTACTGTTTGATATTAAAATGAGGATTTTAGGAGTCTGCCTTTAGCTGGACTCCTAAAGGTCTAAGGCCTCTTCCACACATCCGGTTTTTGCCGTCAGGCACAATCCAGCAAAATGTGGATAAAACGGATCCGCCGCCAGATCCGTTTTATTCCCCATTGACTTGTATTAGTGTCGGATTGTGCCGGATGGCCTTGTGTTGCATGTGGCGGCAAATTTCTTTGTCCAGCTGCCGGAAAGGATGCAGCATGGAACGTTTTTTGTCTGCGGCAAAAAATCGGACCATGCCGTCCGGCATGTTGTATAATAGAAGCCTATGGGCGCCGGATCTGTCGTCATCCGGCATATGATGGAATCCAACGACAGATATGTTTTTTTTAACTGAGCACGCTCAGTATCACAACGGATCTGTCAAAAAACGGAAGGAACGCGTGGAAAAAACTGATGTGACGGATGTGTTTTTTCGCCGGATCATGCCTGATGGCAAAAAACTGATGTGTGTGAAAGTAGCCTAAGGGATGTATTTAATAATGTATGCAGATTGTATGGCGAAAACTGGTGATAGTCATTTTTTTTCCCTATTAAAATGAATCTATCACAAAATTGCAGCAACAAAATAGAAAAATTGCGTTCAATTTGGGAGTGAGTGGAAAATGCAATTTCTTCTGGGAGTTTTTTCCCCAACTGCATATTTAGAAAGCTGCATTTTCCTCCAAATTGTAAGATAACATAGTAAGCCAATGTCATGGTGCCGCCTGGCTAGGATCTCATAGATTTGGCGGTCCACTATGTTGTGCTTTTAATTAACCCTATTCACTTCCATGCCACCTTCTGCTGCAGTAATGTAATTGTACCGTCCTCGTCTGTTATATACCATTGTGTACAATGTTATACATTAGAGTTGAGGAAAAGATTCAAAGTACCTTGTGCATGGTTACTCCGGACCCGGGTGGTACGATCGTCTCCAGCCACTACACTGGGCAACGTTTGTGATTTCTAGGCCCCTACAACATCATGATGTCACCTGAGGTGCTCGGAATGTCATTATAGTATTATACCGTGCGGAGCTGCCGCCCCACCACCGTGCGGAGCTGCCGCCCCACCACCGTGCGGAGCTGCCGCCCCACCACCGTGCGGAGCTGCCGCCCCACCACCGTGCGGAGCTGCCGCCCCACCACCGTGCGGAGCTGCCGCCCCACCACCGTGCGGAGCTGCCGCCCCACCACCGTGCGGAGCTGCCGCCCCACCTACACCCCACCTACTGTCTCCTCCCCAAAATCCTTTAGGATGTAAGCCCGCAAGGGCAGGGCCCTCTTCCCCCTGTGCTAGTCTGTCTATTGTAACGTGTACATGTATTCTGTATGTAACCCCCTCATGTACAGCACCATGGAATCAATGGTGCTCTATAAATAAACAATAATAATAATAATAATAATATTAGTAACAGTTTTTACTAGATCCTATTTAGAAATGCTGTGTAAAAAAAAAAAAAAAAGAAAAAATTGTCACATAAATGGCATTGAGCTTTGACAATTATATTCTGTGGATTTTCACTACATACTGCAGTGCAAAGTCTGTAAAAAATCTGCCACATATTTGCAGAAACATCCGCCATAAAGAAACAAATACTATATACAGTTTGAAAAGGGGGGGTGGGGGGCTTTGCTGCTGTAGAAAATTAGCAAGGTATCTGTTTCTTGTGTACATGTCCTTAATTCTATTGTTTAGGACCAGGGCTCTCTCCAGTGACTGCCAGTGTCCTGCCTGTTGTGTAACTGTGAAGAGACTTTAATTACAGGACACAATGACCGTTCTTTTGGTAAGAACGCCTAAAACAACAATTGGGGCAGAAGTCTCCTTCCCCTTTGTCTTAAGGCTGCAGGCATAGGCAGGCCTTCCTTCACAGAGAACAGGCGACGCGGGGTTAATGCTCTGCAATTTGCAGCCAGCCAGGGCGGAAGCTGGGTTTTCTCTCTCTCTCTCTGTGTTGCTTTAAGGACAGCTTGATTCGGCCTTGGAGGATGGGGGAATAAAAGGTTTGTTGAAAAGATCTGACAGCCCCAGTGCTCCTCCTGTGTCCCAGGAAGGCCCTGTCTGGGTATTAGTGTCACCGACCTCATTCCTCCTTACTCTGTACCTGGATTCTCTGCTCCAGAGCTCAGGGATCAATGGTCCCACAGGTTTGCTTCTATTATGCATTTTTTTTGTCTAACTGTAACTACACATTGTAACATTGTGTCCTCTGTGTATCACGGGAGCTCTGTGAAGGAGAGGAGGGTGATTGTGTGTCACTGTAATTATATATCGCTATACATGTGCGTCTGCTAATGGCCGTGTGTTTTTTGCATTCACTTCCAGATCCGCAGTATGAAGGCCTAGCTGAAGCCTGTCTCTTTCTCTGCTCAGGATGGCTCCTGCCTGCGAGAGCTGTACAAAGATAATCACTCAGGAAGTGGCTCAGCCAATGACCTGAAGCATTACATGTGGATTCCCGAAAACCTCCAATCCTGCCCCGGCTTGCATCAGGGGAGTCTGATCATCAGGCTGAAGTGCCAAGCCCTTTCTGTCTGAGAACTGAGAGTCTGTCCTCCATGTTTTATAAGTATTGACATATAACACTGTAACAATGCATCCACACAGGTAAGCCAGAGCTTGGTTGTTGTTTTTTTTTTTTTTTTTGGTAGTTTAATCCCCATCTTCTTGGACACACTGTGCTTTTCCAGGTTGCATCTCTGCGACTTCTCGCCTCAATTTCACTAAACCAGCAAGTATTTTACATTTTGACTTTCTGGAGGGATCACATGGTTGGGTGCCATTGACCAGTGATTCCTGCTGGGGTTACAGCAGTGGTACTGGGGGGTACCCTGCTCAAGTAACTTTCCTGGAAAGACTGGAGGGTTTCTGCACAAAGCCCCCCTCCTCCTTCCCCTGTTCACCAAGGAAGATCTCTGCATTATTGTGTATTCCTGTGTCACATGCTGCTCAGAGAAACATGGAGGCTCCCCCAGCACAAGGCTTCAGCTGACGTACAGGCCACCAAACAGAACGCAGTGGCTCCCTGAGCAACTTTTTATTTTTTTTATTTTTTCAGTTTCTTAAAGGACAAAAGAAATATTAACCCAGGACTGCTACTTTTAATACCGGCCACAAGGATTCTCCCAGCACTCATGCCTGACATACGTCTGGGGCCTAGGTTGCATCTGTCGGATTTTTAGAATACCACCGTATCTGAAGCCTTTCTCTGTTTTATTCGGGGCCCTGTGGATCGGCGCAGTCTGCGCACTCATGATTTCTCTTGCTTTTCACCAATATATCATTTTTTGATATATTATATGTATATATTTTTTTTTTTGTGTATGTTCTGGTATGTGACTTCCTAAGGCTAGGAACAAACCAATATGGATGTCAAACAGTAAGTATATGAACTGTATCACTATGACGCTGTATTTATGTCAACTTTCTTTACGTTAACGTTAAACACAAGTTTTCGGTAACCATAGATAGAAGTGTAGAAAACCTGCTGATGTTAAAGACGTACAGATACATTTTGTCATTTGCAGGCCGACGTTGTAATACAGCTATTCCTATGATTAACCCTTTGTGGTGTAGCTGCAGTTCTGGACATCACAAAGGGTTAATGTGAGGCACTTAATTTAGTTTTTTTTTTCCCCTTTTGGGGAGGGGGAGAGGGGTTGGGGCGCGAAAGGGTTTTTCTTTTTCCTTGAATATAATAAGGTAAGTTATGAGGCTCATGTGTAATGTAAGCAGCAGTCTATTATTAGAGGCAGGAAACAAAATGGTTCGTGTACATGATGTCCTACCCTCTGATTTCTTCATTAACCGAGCCTCTGCTTTACTTCCTGCCATTTGTGAATTGCACACTCGTGTTGTGGATATTAATGTATTTAGAGGGCAAGATTCCTAATATTCATTAATAGTACTTTTTAGATGTTTTCTGACATCGCAAGTCCAAATAAGCAATAGGTCTGAGCGCCCAGTCCCGAGAATGGATGTGGTTTCATCAAAATAGGCCTTTACTTTTTATCTGTCTGCAATCTTTTTATTTTTTTGTCACTTTGGCAAGGTTAAATTTTAGGTACTGATGGTAAATCTTGGGTGCCAGATGTCCCAACCTACGATCCTAACGTGAATGTGGATTAAAAATGTTATGTAAAAGCTGCATAAAGGTTCATTAACCCTCTCCTATCCGCTTCATGTGACCGCAGCTACTGGATATTTGCTTTTTATCCTTTTCCAGAATTTTAATTGTAGCTAAAGAACCTCTATTGTGTAATTAATTTTTGAAATGACAACCCAGCAGATGGCATGTGTCGCTGATATTTACTCCCACCGAGCTCTCGGAGACGTTCCCAGCAGTTAAAGGGTTATAAAAATGGTGCCAGCGTCATTGACGTCACCAGTAGTCTCCATCTTGTTAGACAATCGTGTCAAATGCCAGTGTCATGTAAGATGTTCAGCTTTTTCTAAAGCAGTGTTCTTTACCTGCTATTTGGTTTATTGATACGCTTTTTGTCTTTTTGCCATCTTTCTCGCAGTGATGTTTCCGCTCCATTACCGAGAAATATATATAATATATATATAATTTATTTAAGCATGTGTTGTATGTTTATGCATTTATATCTGTGTTAATGATGCATTTAGACCACCATTAGCTAATCGTCGAACAAGCGCTTGTTCCTGATTATCTGCCAGTTTAAGTAATGTCAGCCATCACATGATGAGCGAGCAAAACATATTTTGTACCCTCATTCGTTGGCCCGTGTAAACATATAAAAAGTACACACAGCAGTACACTGCCGGCGCAGAGGTATATGCAAACCTTGAATAGATATACTTTGCTGCCATACAGAGTGTACTTATAAAATTAAGTTACTTATCGCACTAGTTCGCCACTTTGTTTGCGACCACCAGCCATGACCCGACGAGGCAAACTTTTGTCTTTGATGGGACCCTAACCATTTCTATCTGACACACACCGCTCCTGGGTCAAAAGCCTACAAATTTAAAGAGCAGGTAGGATTCAGTGTAACCTGGCAGATAAATGAGTACGGAATCGCTAATGATCAGAGATGGTGCTAATCGATTTGCAGGACCTGTCAGTAAACTAGTCGGTGGACGAAGGCCCTCCCACCTCCCGGCAGCTGCTCCTCCTCTTTTGATTATCCAATCTGACGCAACATCATCACTCTGGCAATACGCACATGTGACGTCATGCCAGGCCGGCTAATCAAAAAAAGAGCTGCGGAATCCACCAGCTAAAAGGCGCTTTTCGGGACGCCCATCCAGCGACTACAGATTACAGACATGGCCAATGGAAAGGGGTTTGCGAATCCATCTGCACCATCTCCACTAATGATGCATTGACAGGCTGAAATTGACACATCTAAATGTAACCTTTATTATCTAACCGGACCCCTATCTGATGTGCATCCAGGGATCTTTGGGCAGCACCAGACCTTATGTATTTTCATGTTTATCTACACCCATGTTTTGCAATGAAGAGGTTAAATTCCCCCACTTTCTTCCCAAAGAAAATGTCATCTGACTGAATTATATTTTCACCCCTATGGGTAACAGGCCACAGGTAAGGCTGCTTTCACACATCAGTTTTTTGCCATCAGGCACAATCCGGCGATTTGCAAGAAAAATGCATTCGGCTTTTGTTGCCGCCGGATGTGTTTTTTCCCTCATAGACTTGTATTAGCGCCGGATGGTGCCACCTGGCCTCGCGTTCAATCTGTTTTTTGCCGCATCCGTTGAAATTTGTCAGTCCAGCGGCGAGAGAGGACGCATACAGGAACGTTTGTTGCCAACGGCAAAAAAACGCCCTGCACCGTATCCGGCGCCGTGCGGCATGCTATAGAATGACAGGCTATGTGCGCCTGATCCCGGGGCATTTGGCAAAAGACAGAAATAGGGGCCGGTTCCTCTTCTTCTTTCTTTTTTTTTTTTTCTTTACAACTGAGCATGCCCAGAAGAGGTAGAAATCTCTCTCTCGTCGGTCTCTCTCTCTCTCTCTCTCTCTCTCTCTCGTCGGTCTCTCTCTCTCTCTCTCGTCGGTCTCTCTCTCTCGTCGGTCTCTCTCTCTCTCTCTCTCGTCGGTCTCTCTCGTCGGTCGGTCTCTCTCGTCGGTCGGTCTCTCTCGTCGGTCTCTCTCTCTCGTCGGTCTCTCTCTCTCGTCGGTCTCCCCCTCTCACCCCCTCTCCCATACTCTCACCGATGCTGCGCTGCACGGCTGTCACAAAGCTCCGATGGCTTCTGATTTGAAAATGCCGGGCGCTCATTATTCAATCTCATATTCATTGCATCCCCCACCCACCGGTGCCTATGATTGGTTGCAGTCAGACACGCCCCCACACTGAGTGACAGCTGTCTCACTGGAAACAATCACAGCTGCCAGTGGGCGGGTCTATATCTCGCAGTAAAATAAATAATTTAAAAAACCGGCGTGCGGTCTCCCACAATTTTGATAACAGCCAAGGTAAAGCCACACGGCTGAAGGCTGGTATTCTCAGGATGGGGAGCCCCACCTTATGGGGAGCCCCCCAGCCTAAAAATATCAGCCAACAGCCGCCCGGAATTGCCGCATCCATTAGATGCGATAGTCCCGGGACTCTACTCGGCTCATCCCGAATTGCCCTGGTGCGGTTGGCAATCGGGGTAATAAGGAGTTAATGGCAGCCCATAGCTGCCACTAAGTCCTAGGTTAATCATGGCAGGCGTCTATAAGACACCCCCCATGATTAATCTATAGTGAAAGTAAATAAAGGATTTTTCAGTGTTTGTGTTTATTTGACATGAAAGACAAAAAAACACCCTTTTTCACCACTCTATTAATCCCCAAATACCCCTCCAGATCCGGCGTAATCCACACGAGGTCCCACAATGCTTTCAGCTCTGCTACATCTGAAGCTGACAGGAGCGGCCGTAGTACATCGCCGCCGCTCGCTGTGAGCTCTACAGAGCAACTGAATTGAGTCGCTTGTCAGCAGTGACATCACTCAGGTAGTGACGGCGTGTGTGCGGTGATGATGGGGGCAGTAGTGTCTGTTTGTGTGGTGATAATGGGGGCAGTAATGCTGGTGTGTGCGGTGATGATGGGGGCGGTAGTGCTGGTGTGTGCGGTGATGATGGGGGCGGTAGTACTGGTGTGTGCGGTGATGATGGGGGCGGTAGTACTGGTGTGTGTCGTGATGATGGGGCGGTAGTGCAGGTGTGTGCGGTGATGATGGGGGTGGTTGTGCCCGTGTGTGCGGTGATGATGGGGACGGTTGTGCCGGTGTGCACGATAATGATGGGGGCAGTAGTGCACATATGTGCGGTGATGATGGGGGTGGTAATGCCGGTGTGTGAGGTGATGATGGGGGCGGTAGTGCCTGCGTGTGCGGTGATGATGGGGGCGGTAGTGAAGGCGTGTGCGGTGATGATGGGGGGCGGTAGTGCCGGCGTATGTGGTGATGATGGGGGCGGTAGTGCCTGCATGTGTGCGGTGATGATGGGGGCGGTAGTGCCTGCGTGTGTGATGTGATGATGGGGGAGTTAGTGCCTGCGTGTGTGATGTGATGATGGGGGCGGTAGTGCCGGTGTGTGCGGTGATGATGGGGGCGGTAGTGCCTGCTTGTGTGGTGATGATGGGGGCGGTAATGCCTGCGAGTGTGATGTGATGATGGGGGCGGTAGTGCCGGTGTGTGTGTGTGTGTGTGGTGATGATGGGGGCGGTAGTGCCGGTGTGTGTGGTGATGATGGGGGCGGTAGTGCCGGTGTGTGTGTGTGGTGATGATGGGGGTGGTAGTGTGTGTGTGTGTGTGTGTGTGTGTGGTGATGATGGGGGCGTTAGTGCCGGTGTGTGTGGTGATGATGGAGGCGGTAGTGCCGGTGTGTGCGGTGATGATGGGGGCGGTAGTGTCGGTGTGTGTGCAGTGATTATGAGGGCGGTAGTGCCGGCGTGTGTAGTAATGATGGGGGCGGTAGTGCCTGCGTGTGTGGTGATGATGGGGGCGGTAATGCCTGAGTGTGTGATATGATGATGTGGGCAGTAGTGCCGGTGTGTGTGGTGATGATGGGGGCGGTAGTGCCGGTGTGTGTGTGTGTGGTGATGATGGGGGCGGTAGTGCCGGTGTGTGTGTGTGTGTGTGTGTGTGGTGATGATGGGGGCGTTAGTGCCGGTGTGTGTGGTGATGATGGAGGCGGTAGTGCCGGTGTGTGCGGTGATGATGGGGGCGGTAGTGTCGGTGTGTGTGCAGTGATTATGAGGGCGGTAGTGTCGGCGTGTGTAGTAATGATGGGGGCGGTAGTGCCTGCGTGTGTGGTGATGATGGGGGCGGTAATGCCTGCGTGTGTGATATGATGATGTGGGCAGTAGTGCCGGTGTGTGTGGTGATGATGGGGGCGGTAATGCCTGCGTGTGTGATGTGATGATGGGGGCGGTAGTGTCGGTGTGTGCGGTGATGATGGGGGCGGTAGTGTCGGTGTGTGTGCAGTGATGATGAGGGCGGTAGTGCCGGTGTGTGTGGGGTGATGATGTGGGCGGTAGTGTCGGTGTGTGCGGTGATGATGGGGGCAGTAGTGCCGGTGTGTGTGCGGTGATGATGGGGGCGGTAGTGCCTGCATGTGTGATGTGATGATGGGGGCGGTAGTGACGGCGTGTGCGGTGATGATGGGGGCGGTAGTGCCTGCGTGTGTGATGATGATGGGGGCGGTAATGCCTGCGTGTGTGATGTGAGGATGTGGGCGGTAGTGCCGGTGTGTGCGGTGATGATGGGGGCGGTAATGCCTGCGTGTGTGATGTGATGATGTGGGCGGTAGTGCCGGCGTGTGCAGTAATGATGGGGGCGGTAATGCCTGCGTGTGTGATGTGATGATGGGGGGCGGTAGTGTCGGTGTGTGCGGTGATGATGGGGGCGGTAGTGTCGGTGTGTGTGCAGTGATGATGGGGGCGGTAGTGCCGGTGTGTGTGTGGGGTGATGATGTGGGCGGTAGTGTCGGTGTGTGCGGTGATGATGGGGGCGGTAGTGCCGGTGTGTGCGCGGTGATGATGGGGGCGGTAGTGCCGGTGTGTGTGTGTGTGTGTGTGTGTGGTGATGATGGGGGCGGTAGTGCCGGTGTGTGTGGTGATGATGGAGGCGGTAGTGCCGGTGTGTGCGGTGATGATGGGGGCGGTAGTGTCGGTGTGTGTGCAGTGATTATGAGGGCGGTAGTGCCGGCGTGTGGAGTAATGATGGGGGCGGTAGTGCCTGCGTGTGTGGTGATGATGGGGGCGGTAATGCCTGCGTGTGTGATATGATGATGTGGGCAGTAGTGCCGGTGTGTGTGGTGATGGGGGCGGTAATACCTGCATGTGTGATGTGATGATGTGGGCGGTAGTGCCTGCGTGTGTGGTGATGATGGGGGCGGTAATGCCTGCGTGTGTGATGTGATGATGGGGGCGGTAGTGTCGGTGTGTGCGGTGATGATGAGGGCGGTAGTGCCGGTGTGTGGGGTGATGATGTGGGCGGTAGTGTCGGTGTGTGGGGTGATGATGTGGGCGGTAGTGTCGGTGTGTGCGGTGATGATGGGGGCGGTAGTGCCGGTGTGTGTGTGTGGTGATGATGGGGGCGGTAGTGCCGGTGTGTGTGCGGTGATGATGGGGGCGGTAGTGCCGGTGTGTGTGCGGTGATGATGGGGGCGGTAGTGCCGGTGTGTGTGCGGTGATGATGGAGGCGGTAGTGCCGGTGTGTGTGTGTGTGTGTGTGTGTGTGTGTGTGTGTGTGTTGATGATGGGGGCGGTAGTGCCGGTGTGTGTGCGGTGATGATGGGGGCGGTAGTGCCGGTGTGTGTGCGGTGATGATGGGGGCGGTAGTGCCGGTGTGTGTGCGGTGATGATGGAGGCGGTAGTGCCGGTGTGTGTGCGGTGATGATGGGGGCGGTGATGCCGGTGTGTGTGTGTGCGGTGATGATGGGGGCGGTAGTGCCGGTGTGTGTGCGGTGATGATGGGGGCGGTAGTGCCGGTGTGTGTGCGGTGATGATGGGGGCGGTAGTGCCGGTGTGTGTGCGGTGATGATGGGGGCGGTAGTGCCGGTGTGTGTGCGTTGATGATGGGGTTTCTCTCTCTCTCTCGCTTTGGAATGAAAAAGAAAAAAAAAACCAAACGAACGGATCTATTTTTTTGCTGGATCAGTCGCATCAGTTTTTACACAATCTGCAATGGATCCGTTGCATCGGGCACAAACAAGATTGTGCCTGACGGCCAAAACCGGATGTGTGAAGTAGCCTAATAGAAACGGCCGTGTTTGTCACCTATGTATTTACAGGAAAGATGTCTGCATTGCAGCAAGATGTCCGAGAGGGAGGAAGGAGCAAAAAAAAAAAAAAAATAAGGGAAAAATAAATTAAAATTCCAGCCGTCAGACCAATCCAGCGTCCGGTTAGGGGTTTTGCACCAATGGCAGCACAGAGCTGGTTAACAGCTAATAAGTTGGGAGCGGAGGACAGCGATGTGCTTCTAGACGTTTCCTGCGATGCCCAGGAGCTGATCAGCCTCTCGTTACAGCGCCTTGTAAAGTAAAGATCTGAATATGCTGTATATAGCCAGAAAAGGGTAAGGCTATGTTCACACACTGCATCTTTTACTGTGTTTTTGCTGCATTTTTGAGGTCACAAAGATGAACCAAAACACATGCATTTCCTTCTCCCAGCAAAGTCTATGACACTTCTGTTTTGCTGTCCACACAGTGCATCATTTTTGGCTGTGGTTTTTGCAGCATGTCAATTCTTTTTGCGTTTTTTTTCCAGCGTTTTTGAGCCCTTCCAGTCAATATATTTGACTTAAAAAACGCATTGGCATAATGCAGTAAAAAAAAATCATCAAAAATGCATGCGTTTTTGCCACGGATGCCTTTTTTTGGAGCCAAAAACGCTGCATCTTTGTGGTCAAGAAAAGATGCAGTGTGTGAATGTAGCCTAAGGGTACCTTCACACTTAGCGATGCAGCAGCGATCCGACCAGCGATCTGACCTGGTCAGGATCGCTGCTGCATCGCTACATGGTCGCTGGTGAGCTGTCAAACAGGCAGATCTCACCAGCGACCAGTGAACAGCCCCCAGCCAGCAGCGACGTGCAAGCGACGCTGCGCTTGCACGGAGCCGCCGTCTGGAAGCTGCGGAGACTGGTAACTAAGGTAAACATCGGGTATGGTTACCCGATGTTTACATTAGTTACCATCGCACACCGCTTAGCTGTGTGAGCAGGGAGCCGCGCACACTGCTTAGCGCTGGCTCCTTGCTCTCCTAGCTGCTGTACACATCGGGTTAATTAACCCGATGTGTACAGCAGCTACATGTGCAGAGAGCCGGAGCCGGCAGCACAGGCAGCGTGAGAGCTGCAGAGGCTGGTAACTAAGGTAAATATCGGGTAACCACCTTGGTTACCCGATGTTTATCTTGGTTACAGCTTACCGCAGCTGCCAGACGCCGGCTCCTGCTCCCTGCTCGCTTCATTTGTCGCTCTCTCGCTGTCACACACAGCGATCTGTGTGTCACAGCGGGAGAGCGCCTTTGAAGAAAACGAACCAGGGCTGTGTGTAACGAGCAGCGATCTCGCAGCAGGGGCCAGATCGCTGCTCAGTGTCACACACAGCGAGATCGCTAATGAGGTCACTGCTGCGTCACAAAAAGCGTGACTCAGCAGCGATCTCGGCAGCGAGCTCGCTGTGTGTGAAGCACCCCTAAATCTCAGTGACTGACCGATTGTAGGCCAATACAGCTGATCAACGAGATTAGAAATGAATTTGATACCGAGGCCATAGTGTATACTCCCCTCGTATAGGCCCCTGCAAAGTCTGGGCCAAAAGTAGAGACCTCACTATACTGATGTGAAAAGTGACATAAAGTAGTGACCGTGGGGTGCAAGGAGGGTTCTGCATCGGTGGTCACTCCTCCCAATGAAGAAATCTCTCACTCAGGGTCACATGGCTGATAACAGGGAGCAATAGTTTACATCTGCCTATCCCAGAGATTATTTAATGCCAGCTTGAAAAGGATGATAACAGAGGGCAATACATCACACCCACCTATTCTACAGTTAGGCTGGGTTCACACATAGCGACAACGACGTCGCTGTTACGTCACCATTTTCTGTGACATAGCAGCGACCTTGTAAGTCGCTGTTATGATCGCTGCTTAGCTGTCAAATACAGCAGAAGCAGCAGCGATCATAACGTCGCTACATGTGCAGAGAGCAGGGAGCTGCGCACACTGCTTAGCGTTGGCTTCCTGCTCTCCTAGCTACAGTACACATCGGGTTAATTAACCCGATGTGTACTGCAGCTACATGTGCAGAGAGTAGGAGCCGGCACTGGCAGCGTGAGAGCGGCAGAGGCTGGTAACGAAGGTAAATATCGGGTAACCACCTTGGTTACCCGATGTTTACCCTGGTTACAGCTTACTGCAGGCTGCCAGACGCCGGCTCCTGCTCCCTGCTCGCTTCATTTTGTCGCTCTCTCGCTGTCACACACAGCGATCTGTGCGTCACAGCGGGAGAGCAACAATAAAAAAACGAACCAGGGCTGTGTGTAACGAGCAGCGATCTCACAGCAGGGGCCAGATCACTGCTCAGTGTCACACACAGCGAGATCGCTAATGAGGTCACTGCTGCGTCACAAAAACCGTGACGTAGCAGCGATTTCGGTAGCGATCTCGCTATGTGTGAAGCACCCCTTAGCATATCACCCGCCTGAAATGGCTGATAACATTGGGTAATAGATTATATCTTTTTATTCGACATAGCTTTTCTCCAGCCAGAAATGGGGAACCAAACCCACCAATATCAACTGGTCTGTCCACGAGTGTATGGGGTGCGATGGGCGATTGATCGTCAAAGATGTTGTTCGATTTGTCTGATTTCGGACTGACGATCACACTGTCCTCCTGAGATGTGGCGCTGGCAGAGATGTCAGTCAGCAGCTATCCCATAGAGAGCACAGGAGCGCTCGGTCGAATGGGCGCTTCTGTGTATGGGAGAGTCTGCTTGTGGCCCAATGATCGGCCGACAGTCATATAGTATGTATGGCGGGCTTAAGCCTCTCTCCAGCCTGAAATCAACATAATTGATTACTCCCTGTTATCAGCCATCAACCGTCAGAACCTCACCAGACAGAAATGGCTGATAACAGGGAGCAAAAGATTATATCTTCCTATTTCACAGCTAACCTCTTCCCAAACTAATGACTATTAGCCTTGATGATTCTCGTGATTGAACTGATGTGTGGTTATGTTGGTTTGCTGCGGAGGAAACGGGAACGTGATACTGGGCCTGATGGCTAATGGTGTAGAAACCCCTGGGACTAGGAGTGGCGCCATTACTGCATATACCTGGTCTTAGCATTTCTCTGTGGTGTATACAGCTCTTTTGTCATCTGCTTGGTAGAAGATTGGGTGTGTGCCCACTGATGGCCCATGAGGTCGGGGCTGGACATCTGCTATATTTAGTGTAGTGGCATATTTGGGTAGATCTGTAATATGAGATTGTGCGTCTGTAACATATAGAGGGTGCTGTGTGGGATACCACAGTGAGGGGCACACTATGCCACATCCTCCCACCATGCCCTCAAAGTTCTACCCAATCATTCAGTGAAAGACCGTTTTTATGTAAAGAAATAATAAAAAAAATTCTATGATGAAATCCTTTTCAATATTCTTTATGATTTTGTTTCCCATTTTCAAGATCCCTGCTTGCTGTCACTGAAAGCATTATTTTATTTTAATTTTTTTTTTCGTTTACCCACCGTGGGCCTGCCAGTTTGCTTTAATGTTTTAGGAAGTTGGGCAGGATTTTTTCAAAATAGTGAAGCTTTGCCCATGGGTTTCACAGGACCCCTTCCCATATGTAATCATCTAATATATAAATCTGAGTGTATGTGTGTATGTATTTGTGTGTATGTCCGCTAAAGGAATCCTCACCGTCGCATGTACAATCACAAAATTTTGCACAGACTCCTCATGTGACTCAGGGAACGTCATAGACTATGTTTTGACAAGAAAATTTAACCCCTTGCTTTACAGTTACTCTCCAAAAAACATGCTTTCATTAAAGTGAATGGAGCTGTGAGCTACAGGCTATTAATAGGAGCTGTGAATAGTTGCTATAGGAACAAAGGACAGTCATAGTATAACAAGCTTATGTGTGAGGTAATATGATGTCGATGGAGAGACAGACAGACACAGACTGACAGGCATAGACAGAGAAAGAGGCACACAGGGAAAGAGACAGAGACAAACAGGAAAAAAAAAAAGCCAGACAGACATACAGACACACGGGGAAAGAGACACAGAGGTAGAGGAAAGAGACAGAGAGACAGACAAAGTCAGACGGAGATAGAGACAGACAGACGCGGGGATAGAGACAGACAGACGCGGGGATAGAGACAGACAGACGCGGGGATAGAGACAGACAGACGCGGGGATAGAGACAGACAGACGCGGGGATAGAGACAGACAGACGCGGGGATAGAGACAGACAGACGCGGGGATAGAGACACAGACGCGGGGATAGAGACACAGACGCGGGGATAGAGACAGACAGACGCGGGGATAGAGACAGACAGACACACGCGGGGATAGAGACACACGCGGGGATAGAGACAGACAGACAGACGCGGGGATAGAGACAGACAGACAGACGCGGGGATAGAGACAGACAGACAGACGCGGGGATAGAGACAGACAGACAGACGCGGGGATAGAGACAGACAGACAGACGCGGGGATAGAGACAGACAGACAGACGCGGGGATAGAGACAGACAGACAGACGCGGGGATAGAGACAGACAGACAGACGCGGGGATAGAGACAGACAGACAGACGCGGGGATAGAGACAGACAGACAGACGCGGGGATAGAGACAGACAGACAGACGCGGGGATAGAGACAGACAGACAGACGCGGGGATAGAGACAGACAGACAGACAGACGCGGGGATAGAGACAGACAGACAGACAGACGCGGGGATAGAGACAGACAGACAGACAGACGCGGGGATAGAGACAGACAGACAGACAGACGCGGGGATAGAGACAGACAGACAGACAGACGCGGGGATAGAGACAGACAGACAGACAGACGCGGGGATAGAGACAGACAGACAGACAGACGCGGGGATAGAGACAGACAGACAGACAGACGCGGGGATAGAGACAGACAGACAGACAGACGCGGGGATAGAGACAGACAGACAGACGCGGGGATAGAGACAGACAGACAGACAGACGCGGGGATAGAGACAGACAGACAGACAGACGCGGGGATAGAGACAGACAGACAGACGCGGGGATAGAGACAGACAGACAGACAGACGCGGGGATAGAGACAGACAGACAGACAGACAGACGCGGGGATAGAGACAGACAGACAGACGCGGGGATAGAGACAGACAGACAGACGCGGGGATAGAGACAGACAGACAGACAGACGCGGGGATAGAGACAGACAGACAGACAGACGCGGGGATAGAGACAGACAGACAGACAGACGCGGGGATAGAGACAGACAGACAGACAGACAGACGCGGGGATAGAGACAGACAGACAGACAGACGCGGGGATAGAGACAGACAGACAGACAGACAGACGCGGGGATAGAGACAGACAGACAGACAGACGCGGGGATAGAGACAGACAGACAGACAGACGCGGGGATAGAGACAGACAGACAGACAGACGCGGGGATAGAGACAGACAGACAGACAGACGCGGGGATAGAGACAGACAGACAGACGCGGGGATAGAGACAGACAGACAGACAGACGCGGGGATAGAGACAGACAGACAGACAGACGCGGGGATAGAGACAGACAGACAGACAGACGCGGGGATAGAGACAGACAGACAGACAGACGCGGGGATAGAGACAGACAGACAGACAGACGCGGGGATAGAGACAGACAGACAGACAGACGCGGGGATAGAGACAGACAGACAGACAGACGCGGGGATAGAGACAGACAGACAGACAGACGCGGGGATAGAGACAGACAGACAGACAGACGCGGGGATAGAGACAGACAGACAGACAGACGCGGGGATAGAGACAGACAGACAGACAGACGCGGGGATAGAGACAGACAGACAGACAGACGCGGGGATAGAGACAGACAGACAGACAGACGCGGGGATAGAGACAGACAGACAGACAGACGCGGGGATAGAGACAGACAGACAGACAGACGCGGGGATAGAGACAGACAGACAGACGCGGGGATAGAGACAGACAGACAGACGCGGGGATAGAGACAGACAGACAGACGCGGGGATAGAGACAGACAGTTATATCCCGGGCAATGCCGGGTGCTACAGCTAGTTTTATTATAAGGGTAGGGCACAGCCTGGGAGATAAATTGCTGCCACCAATGGGCTCCAGCATTAAAAGACTGGATCCCATCCATTGCTGGGACAGGTTTTTTTTTTCTTCTGAACACCAAATAGCAGTATCAGTCTTTTCATATTTTTAGTGCAATATACAAAAAGTGTAGGCATGTGCGGTGCAGACTTCACCCGTTATATTGAAATGGATGAAATAAAAATTGCCTATTGCCGGCCATACACAGTAGATGGCTGTAGGACAAATAATGCTTCTGGTGATGGCTCGACAGCTGTCTCTCCCACAGACAGGAGTGCTTGTCCGCCGAGCTCCTGTGTTCTCTGAGAGTCACCACCAGACATGTCTGCTGGCGGCTTATCTCCGGGAGAACAATGCGATCAGCAGTCTGATGTTGGAAATGCCCGATCGACTTCTCCCTCGACGATCAGTTGACCGCATCCATATACATAGCAGATTGTCTGGCAGCCATTACTCCCATACGCTCTGCTGAGTGCTCCTCTATTCTCTGAGAGCCGCTACCAGACTCCTCTAGCGGTGGCTTACCTCTTCGAGAACAAAAGGATCAGCAGTCCAAAATCAGACATGCCGGATCCCTATCTCCCCCCAACATCATCTGTCGGAGGACCCCATACACATCAGAGTGACGATATTGGCGGGTTTGGACATCGATAGTCCAATGGGCATGGGGACCTTCAATCTTTGGATGTACCTGCAGCAAGTCTGACTTGTCTGAAGTTGTCCTCAGACATGAGGGAGCTGTGCAGACGTGCGGTCCCACATCCGTTCATGGGATCTGATGACAGACAATCCTGGGGAAGATATGGGATCGGTCAGGGGAGGTGAGATGTGGCGGTAGTGTCCTTCTGTGGGTTTTTTTGTTTTGTGTTTTTTTTTTATGATACTTGATCGACTGAATACATCATTTTTTATTTTTGTCAGTGAAGAAAGTGGGTGCCGTGGATTTCACCGGGCCTATACAAAAAGGTGGTTCTTTATGCCGGCTGCCGCATTGTAGAACGAGTGATTTATTCAGTGTTTATAACCAGCCGTTTACCACACGTTTATTTTCAGACTGGACTCCTGCACTGATGGTATCATGCAGAACACAAGACCCGTTCCTCCGGTCTCCAGTGCTCCATGATGATGGGATGTCACCATCTTTGATGACTCGATGAGGGTCCTAGTTGTTTCTTCTTCTTCTTCTTACCCCAGATCTTAGATACCAAGAAAAAAGATTAGATTATTAGTTTAGAAACCGCACTGTGTCTCCTATAAAACCCTGCTGTGGAGGATCCCGGCCTCTGCCCCTCTGCTCATCCACACGGAGCTCCGACCTTTGTTCCGGCCGAGTCTGTGTAAACCATACCGGTCTTTTCCTGTCTGAATTCTCTCTAAACATTTGGTTTTCATCTAGTGTTGCTGAAATAGAAGGCATGTTTTCCCCCTTTGCTATGGTGCTGTCGGCGGGGGAGATGGCAGCAGCCGAGTCCACATATGCCCCTATTAAATAAACTGCTTCCATTTTAGCTCCAGTGCAGGAATGGGGCAGTGCATTTACTGCCAGACGCCATTTTCAGAGCCTGCACAAGGTACATAGTCCTCGATGACTAAGACTGTGATAGGTGAGTCTTTCTGTATCAGCTCCCATTCCTCCAGCTGCTCGTCTTTCACTATTACACAGGCTTCACATACATTTATTCTCCATTATCATGAATCCTTGTATCATGCAACATGGAGGGGGGTGGACAGATCTGGTATCCTCATTTTTTTGTAGACTTGTCACTAATGTATCCTTTTGCCTTTCATGCAAGTATTACAGATGTGTGGCAAGCAAAGCAAGCCCAGATCTGTATGGTAACACTATAGATATATATACCAGGTCTGCAACAATTGTAATGTTGCATGCAAAGCAAAAAAGCAGGAAGGATGAGGGGGACAGATGGCAAAGAAATGGTTAATTCAAAGCATTAGGACATGAAGTGCATTTCTTGTTACCTTCTCTCCATGGACAGAGGGGAAGAATTATCCTGGTACAGGGCGCACTTAGTATTATTTCTGGATTTGCCGAATTGTTAATGACCAAGCTAATACGGATCTACACAGCTTCTTATCAATAATTGTCCGATGCACGGCATGTAGGTGCCCGTTTATGGATGGTAACCCTTTCCTCATCGCAGTCCATGACTTAAGGATGTCAGAAAACATCAAATTTCTTGTGCACTAAAAAATAAAAATGATCATAACAAAACAAAAAAAAGCTTCCCCCTCCTCCCCTCCCCCATTAATCTTACCTTCCTAGAGACTGTCTCAATCTGGTGCAGCGTTCTCGTCGGAGAGGTTATTTCAAGTGTACGTATCCATACTGACCGAGGGGCTTTGTAAATGACGGAGGCGGCTGCTCCTGATCATGTACACAGATGCTCTGCATGGGGAGGATGTCATGTACAATTCTCAGATTGTCTTGAGGGTGCCCAGGGATGACAAGGGGGTTTACATGTTTATTAAAGATGTTTTGTTTTTTTCCTCCCTTCTTTTCATATCCTGATCTTGCTGTAGAGTTGCTCAGTGCAGACGCTCTCCTTGCAGGATCCTGCGGGACTGGGCATGTCTCCTGAATACTGACACTGGAAGTGCAAAGTGTACTCCTTTGCCTGCACCACTTCTTATTATTAATATGGTCCAGCTGGTTCCTCGTTTATCCCTCCAGTCACATGTATGTATAATTAGTCGTGGTACCTGCAGCCTCAGAGAGCCCTAGTGCTGCTACATTGCTCTCCTCCTCTCAGGGAGGACATGGTTAAATCTGAAGCTGTCACCTATCTTCTCTCCATCTATCACTGGCTGAGATTGACACTAGTGAGAGATGCAATGTGGAGCGAGGGAATCCACATGTGTGTATGTGGGGTCAGCGCTATACGGGGGTTATGTGCCTGATGACCTGACAGGGTCACTTACCCTCTTTCTTTGTCTTCCACAGTTTGGCAGAGGAGGAAGTGAAGACTGAGCCGGAGGTGGTGGAGGGGATGGATGTCACCACTCGATCCAAAGGTGAGGAGCCTTACTGCCGTTTCACATCTGCGCTTTCCTGCACCTAAACTTGCAAACCAAGAGCCGGTATCCACTGCTGGCATATAGCTCCAAAGACGACTGGCTGCAGGCTTTATGGGGTTAACCCCTTTCACTGCTACAGTGATTTAGCTTAATCCTCTGGGAGAGTCCGATTCAGCAGATGTGTCTAGAGCCGCAGCTTCTATTTTCCCTGCCTAAAAAGTGATCCCAACTTTTTGTAATGGGTGGATGGGAAGATTATTCACTCATTCATTCATTCATTAATTCACTCCCAATGACTTCCAAGAGCTATGGTCGTAGCCCAGGAACCCTTGGTAATAGCCAAGAGATTTGGGATATGATAAGGTTAAACTACTATAGTGAGGCTGAAACATTTTGTATAGCAGGACGTCGCTCGTCTGCCTTGTTAATAAGGACCAGGCCATACAGAATCAATATATCAGCATCCCCGGATATCCCTGTGTATTTCGGTTGGCACCGGCTGATATGTTTGCAATGTCAGGTAGTTTTATGCAGCAGTGCTTTCTACGATCGGTTTCTTTTTTCCATTTACACGTGGGGTTGCTCTTTAAGCCGTCCAGCTGCTTCTCTTCAGCGGCTCGTCCAGTGGTGTCTTCCGGTTTATGCTGCCACATGACTAGTGCAGATCAGTCTAAATAAAGAAGTTGTTGCGGCGAAGCTTGTACACCTCACCACAAAATTAAATATGGCCCCCCACAAGGTCATTACATACGCTTCCCAGTTCTGTGTAACATAGGAGATGACTAGTACCACCGTACCGCCTGCTCCTACATTACTAGCCGTGCTTTTTTTCCTGGCTATTAAGCACTGTGTAAACCTGATGTGCGGGTCCACTGTCAGGATCGGCCTGGCTGGCAGTGTTTACCAGGCACCATTTTGTTTACTTACTAGCAATGTCCTCAAAATGGTGGTTGGAGAAAATCTTAGCAGAGGCCTGCCGTCTCCAGGCTGTGGTTTTTTTTTTTTTTTTTTTTTTTTTTTTTAATCTGCAGCAGTCCACACAGATGTGATCCCAGTCATCTGCCGACGACGTGACACCGCCGAAGCCCTTAGGCAAATTATTGATCAGTATAGCGGGATCTAGCGTTGTTATTAAGTGGTAAGACTTCGCATTGCCCCCTTTATCCTGAGAAATGTTCCCTCTGCGCTTTCTGATGGGTATTTAGGCTAAGTTCACACTTCCGTTGTTTTGCATCAGTCACAATCCGTCGCCTAGAGGAATTACGGTATCCTGCAAAATATTTTGCAGGAATCCTGTTTTTCCCCATAGACTTCTATTAGTGACTGATTGCGACTGATGATGCTGCGTTGCATCCTCTGCGTCGCGGTCAGTCGTTTTTTAACTGACCGCCGGGCGGGAACAACGCAGCCTGTAACGTTTTTTGAGCAGCGCGATCCGTAGGATTTTGCTGCGCATGCTCTCTTTGGCTCCCTGCCCCCGTAACCAGGATAAGCATCGGGTAACCAAGCAATGCGCTTTGATTAGTTACCCGATATTTACAGTGGTTACGGGTGCAGGGAGCCCGCGCTAAGCGGTGTATGAACCAAGATAAATATCGGGTAACCAAGCGAAAAGTGCTTTGCTTTTAGTTACCCGATATTTACCCTGGATACAGTGTGCAAGGAGGCCGACACTTCACCACTCGGCTCCGTCCCCTCCCGCACTCCGCATGTGTACACTCACACACACACACTCTCTCACACTCACACACACACACACACACACACACTCACTTGTCCCCAGCCCTGCAGTCCCCGCGGCACTGACGTCCTCAGCTCCACAGCCCCGTTAGGCTCCGCCCCCTCGCGCTCCGCCCCCCTTCCGCACTCCGCATGTACACACGCATGTAGACACACACACTCACTCACACACTCACTCACCTGTCCCCAGCCATGCAGACCGCGGCACTGACGTCCTCAGCTCCACCCCCCGAACTCTGCCTCCGAACTCCGCCCCCCCGAACTCTGCCTCCGAACTCCGCCCCCCCGCACGCAACGGAGTCCGACAATGAAATTCTTTTCTTTGTCATCTGTTGTACAACGCATCAGTCACATGCGTCAAGCAACGCATGTGACTGATGCAAAACAACGGAAATGTGAACTTAGCCTTAGATGGCAGGAGACGGGCAGAGGTGACGAGGAGTCTCTTGAGTGCTTATCCAGAGAGGGGCAGCAACTGACCCTGAAAGCTGACTATCCCTCTCCACCATGCTTTTCTAATGTAGAGATGGTAATACACAGATACAATCACTGAGCTCCTGAGCCAGGCCATTGTAATAGTATAACACTCGTACCTTTTTTTTTTTTTTTTTTTTTTTTTTATTAAAGTAAAAAATAATGGCGCAAGAACCGGGACCCTCTGGTGCCCCCAGTACAAAGTTCTAGCCTTCGGGCACAACTTTGCAATAGTGTCTCATATTTGGTTCTCCCTCTTATTTTTGTGATTAAACATGCATAACCAACCTCACCTGGACACAGATATTACCGTGAAATTCTAATCTGACATCTGTTAATCTAGAAAGCCCGATGATCCATCTCTTCTGTATGTAACACCACAGCAATATAATGTGGAAATCCTCTACAGCCACGGACTGAGCAAATTGAACCAGCACTGACCCAGATTCTGGGGTAACCATTTATATTTTGGGAAACGTCCTGCACTTCAGCGTAAAGAAATTACATGCCCTACATATGGTCAGTGTTTTTCAACTTCTTTTAACCACTTCAGGCTTCCTCAAAAAAATGACTGGTCCGTTCTTCTGCCATCTTCCACTTGGGAACCATTCACTATTAAGAGGCAAAATTTTTAAGAAAAAAATGTTCACAGCAAAAGACTAAAAAAAAGCCATGTCAGAAAAACACAATCTGTGTTTTCATGAAGCATCTTTTTCAGGAAAAACTCAGCTGGTATGGAGACATCTAAAAGTTGCAGTGTCCACATATCCTTATAGACATTTCATTGATAATCTACTAATCCTCGGGTGGCATGTTCAACAAATTTATACAATATTACTGAATATAATTGTATCTCCTACCCTCTAGATATCTGCTGATTGTCCACTGTGTGTGGAGATAGATGATGGCTCCCCTGTGTGTCACCTATCAGGTTTAGCAAGGCTAAACTTTTGTTTTATAACATGTCCTTTGTTTGTTTAGCTGATAACCCGCTCCAGGATGTCTGGAAGCCATTTATCTCCCTCCCCTAAAGGTACCTTCACACATAACGACTTACCTGCGATCCCAAAAACGATGCGACCTGATAGGGATCGCTGGTAAGTCGCTGGGAGGTCGCAGGTGAGATGTCACACAGTCAGATCTTACCAGTGATGCAGGAACAATACAGGTCGCACTAGCGACCTGTATAACGATCTCAGCAGTCAATGTGATCCTGTTACACAGTGTCAAACACAGCGATGTGTCCTGCCCAGCAGGACGTCGCCTTTGAAGAAAATGACCTGGACCATTCAGCAACGACTAGCGATCTCACAGCAGGGGCCTGATCGCTGGTAGGTGTCACACATAACGAGATCGCTAACTGGATCGCTACTGCGTCACCAAAACGGTGACTCAGCTGCGATCTCGCTAGCGATCTCGTTATGTGTGACAGTACCTTTACTGAAATGTCAGACACACTGCTAATTTATATATCCAAGTCTGGTCCGGTCATGGTGCCCATATATCTAGTTCGGGTTTGGCTTTGTCATGACGCTCATGTATCTCATTCATGTCTGGTTTGGTCATGACGCTCATGTATCTGGTACAGGTCTACCTCGGACATACTGCCCTTGTATCTAGTCCAGGTCTGGCTGCGTCATGGTGCCCATGAATCTACTCCGTGTCTCACTCGGTCATGGTCCCCATGTATCTAGGCCGGGTCTGGCTCGGTCATGGTGCCCATGAATTTACTTCAGGTCTGGCTTGGTGGTGCTCATGTATCTAGTTTGGATGTGGCTCAGTCATGGTGCCCATGTATCTAGGCCGGGTCTGGCTTTGTCATGGTGCCCATGTATTTACTCCGGGTATGGCTTGGTGGTGCCAGTGTATCTAGTTTGGGTCTGGCTTTGTCATGGTGCCCATATATCTAGTCTGGATTTTGTCCAATCATGGTGCCCATGTATCTAGCCCGGGCCTGACTTGGTCATGGTGCCTGTGTATTTAGTTTGGGTCTGGCTCGGTCATGGTGTCCATGTACCTAGTCCAGGTATTACTCAGTAATGTTGCTCATGTATCTAGTTTGGGCCTGGATCTGTCATGGTGCCCATGTATTTACTCTGGGTCTGGCATGGTGGTGCCCAGGTATCTAGGCCTGGTCTGGCTTTGTCATGGTGCCCATGTATCTAGTTTGGATTTTGTTCGATCATGGTACCCAGGTATTTAGCCCGGGTCTGGCTTGTTCATGGTGCCTGTGTATCTAGTTTGGGTCTGGCTCGGTCATGATGCCCATGTATTTAGTCCTAGTCTGGCCCCTTCATGATACCCTTGTATCTAGGCCAGGTCTGGATCGGACATGATGCCCATATATGTAGTCCGGATTTGGCTCCATTATGGTGCCCATGAATCTAGTCCGGATTTTGTCTGATCATGGTGCCCATGTATCTCTAGTATCTCTAGTAGTCAAGGTCTGGCTTGTTCATGGTGCTCATGAATTCAATCCAGGTCTGGCTCAGTCATGGTGCTCATGTATCTAGTCCGGGTCTGGCTCGGTCATAGTGCCCATGTATTTAGTCCGGATCTGGCTCGGTCATGGTACTCATGTATGTAGTACTGGTCTGGCTCGGTTAATGTGCCTATGTATTTAGGCCAGGTCTGGATCGGTCATAGTGCCCATGTATCTAGTCCAGGTCTGGTTTGATCATAGAACTCCTCTACCTAGTTTGGGTCTGGCTCAGTCATAGTGCCCATGAATCTAGTTTGGATTTTGTCTTATCATGATGCCCATATATCTAGTCTAGGTCTGGCTTGTTCATCGTGCCCATTAATTCAATCCAGGTCTGGTTCGGTTATGATGCTCATGTATCTAGTTCACATCTGGCTTGGTCATGGCGCTCATGTATCTAGTATGGGTCTGCCTCAGACATGCTGCCCATGTATCTAGTCCTGGTCTGGCTCTGTCATGGTACCGATGAATCTACTCTGGGTCTTACTCAGTAATGGTGATCATGTATCTAGTTTGGGTCTGGCTCGATCATGGTGCCCATGTATCTAGTCTGGGTCTGGCTCGGTGGTGCCCAGGTGTCTAGGCCGGGTCTGGCTTTGTCATGGTGCCCATGTATATAAGCTCAGATTTTGTTCGACCATGGTGCCCATGTATCTAGTCCGGATTTTGTTCAATCAAAGTGCCCATGTATCTAGCCTGGGTCTGGCTTATTCATGGTGCCTGTGCATCTAGTTTGGCTCTGGATTGGTCATGATGCCCATGTATCTACTCTGGGTCTGGCTCAGTCATGGTGCCCATGTATCTACTCCAGGTCTGGTTCAGTCATGGTGCCCTTGTATCTACTCCGGGTCTGGCTCAGTCATGGTGCCTGTGTATCTACTTTGGGTCTGGATTGGTCAATGGTGCCCATGTATCTAGTCCGGGTCTGGCTCGGTCATATTGCCCATGTATCTATTCTGGGTCTGTCTATGTCATGGTACCCATGAATTCAATCTCCATCCAGGTTTGGCTCAGTCATAGTGCTTATGTATCTAGTTCGGCTCTGGCTCAGACATGTATCTAATCTGGGTTTGGCTCGCTCATTGAGTCCATGTATCTAGTCCAGGTCTGGCTCGGTCATAGTGTCCATGTAGCTAGTCTGGGTCTGGCTCGGGCATGTTGCCCATGCATCTATTCTCGGTCTGGCTCTGTCATGGTACCCATGTCTCTAGTCCGGGTCTGGCTAGGTCATGGTGCCCATGTATCTAGTTTTGGTCTAGCCTGGTCATGCTGCCCATGTTTTTAGACTGGTTGTTGTACGATCATGCTGCCCATATATCTATCCTGGGTCTGGCTCGGTCATAGCGCTCATGTATCTAGTCCATGTCTGGCTGAGTCATGGTGCTCATGTATCTAGGCTGGGTCTGGCTCAGTCATAGCGGTCATGTACCTAGTCCATGTATGGCTCAGTCCTGGTGCTCATGTATCTAGGCTGGATCTGGCTCGGTCATGGTGCCCATGTATCTAGCCTGGGTCTCACTTGGTTATGGTGCCCATGTATCTAGTCTGGATCTTCCTCGGTCACAGTGCCCATGTATCTAGTCCGGGTCTGGCTCGATCATGGTGCTCATGTATCTATTCTGGATTTGGCCCAATAAGGGTACTGATCTATGTACCCCAGGCCGGTTAGGTTATGGTGCCCCTTAAACCAACCTATGCCCCAGTGTATGTAGCCTAGGTTTGCTTTTATCCTAGTTTCTGTGGCTGGTTCTGTCTTGGTACATGTGTGTTTTACCCCGGGCCTGTCTGGGTACCACTGTATGTGCTAGGACTGGTTTTGTCTTGGTGTCTTTCTCTATCTTGGGCTAGGTTTGGTAACGGTGAATGTCTTAACATAATGGGAGTTCTGTCTCTTTACATCAAGTGTTTTCTCTGGTTTTCCAGGCGGGGGATGTGAGTGGAGGGGGATGGGAGGAGCGGCCTGCCCTCTTCATATTGCACACTTGGCCTTGGCGGGGTGATGGGCATCTGTGAAGCTTATTTATGTGAAAGCATCAGCATTAAATGCTTCTTTCCCTCATTTCTACCTGCTTATATTACATGGCGCATGTATCCCACCCAGCAGCCCCCACTGTCAGTGTCACATCTCGGGCAAAGCTTTACGTCACATTTTCCATGGCAACCTCCTCACTGTGTCTGTGCGCAGAGTCCACTGTGTGCCTCTTCCCCGGCAATCCTGTAACAATGAGTTCTTTGTCCTCCGCTTGTTTCATTCCCTCAGATGGAATGCAACGTCCCAACTATTCCCAGGGTCCAGGAACGTGATTTCCCCTTTCCAATAGCATACATCATCTGTGTATATGACGTTGACGTCATCGCTGCCATTCCCTAATATCGTTATAAGGATTCTACAGGTCACAAGTGTTACCGTAGCCAACAGATTCTCAGTGACTCAATGTTTGCATTATTTTTTGGCTTGAGCCTCGGCAGCCATTTTGGATCTGTCATGATAATCAGGTCAGATGTGTAGTATATAGGTACATATTTACCTTTTTTATAATTTATTCTAAATTGGGATCTGACCATACCAAAATATTAGATATTCCGGAGTAAGGAAGGTATAGTGTATAAAAAAAAACAAAAGTGAAAGAATAACCTTTACCTGGAAATATGGCAGATGAAAAAACAAAAAAGAGCACTTCACCTCATTTCTACGCGAATATAGGAGTTGTGACTGTCACAACCCCTATAGGTGAGTTTACCTATTTTAATTTTCTTGGTGTTTTATTTGGTAAGACCCAATTGCGCCACTTTTCCACAGCTTTAATCTCCCTGATCTGACATTTCACGCTCTTAGGACGCCCCTGTGGGCATGCTACCATGCTAACATGCTACTCAATGCAGCGTCACCAGCGTGACTTGCGTACCTGTGTCTGCTGTGACCGCTGATCAGAAGTCCTGGCACTTCTGGTTATGCGCACTATGCCCGGCATTATGCCCGGTTATGCCCGGCATTCAGATCAACGGTCACAGCGAACACGGGTACACACACCACCGCTGGTGATGCTGCAATGAATAGCATGTTAGTACGCCCCTGTGGGCGTGCTGCCATGCTAAGGCTAAGTTCACACTTCAGTTGTTTTAGATCCGTCAGGTCCATCAGCAACGGATCAGTCGTTTTTTAGTTGGCAACTGATGCAACGGGTGTGTTTTTCACAGGATTCCTTTCACAGGAATCCTGTGAAAAAACTGATCCGTTGCATCCGCTGTGCGTCCGTTTTTTGACGTATCAGTCATGATCCGTTTGTGTTTGGGACAGCCCAGTGGGTGTGCCAAACATGCTGGGCATGCTCAGTAGAGCATGACGGAATCCTGCGCTGGATTCCGTTGTAAGACGGATTACGACGGAATCCAGCACCATAGACATACATTACATTACAAGCTTGACGGATGGCGACGGATTCCTGTGCGGCGCGTTAATTTTGACGTCCTGAAAAACGTTACATTCTGCGTTGCTCCCCGCTCGGCGGTCAGTCAAAAACGACGGACCGCGACGCAGCGGATGCAACGCAGGGTCATCAGTCGCAATCCGTCACTAATGGAAGTCTATGGGGAAATACTGGATTCCTGCAAAATATTTTGCAGGATTCTGTAATTCCTCAAGGCTACGGATTGTGACTGATGCAAAACAACTGAAGTGTGAACTTAGCCTAAGGGTATGTGCGCACGTTGCTTTTTACCTGCTTTTTTGCTGCTTTTTCTTCTGCGCTGTTTAATGCCAAAATGGATGTGTTCTTCTATTCAAGCAAAGTCTATGGGAATTTGGGTTTCTTGTTCACACTATGTTGTTCAAAATGCTGCCTTTTTGTGGCAGAACTTTGGTCAAAAACTCAGCTTTGCAGTTCAAAACCCAAATGGCAAAAACATTTGACATGTTGCTTCTTTGAAAAGCTGAGTTTTTGACCAAAGTTCTGCCACAAAAAGGCAGCATTTTGAACAACATAGTGTGAACAAGAAACCCAAATTCCCATAGACTTTGCTTGAATAGAAGAACACATCCATTTTGGCATTAAACAGCGCAGAAGAAAAAGCAGCAAAAAAGCAGGTAAAAAGCAACGTGCGCACATACCCTAAGAAGGCAGAATGAGCGCAGGAACTAACGCCCTTGGGACTAGTCCCTGCACTCAGCATATCATAAAGGATTTTAGAAATGCTTTTTCTAAAGATCTCTTTATCTATGCTAGTGTATACAGGGACAGTTATGCAGGGATTAGCAATATACACCCAGAACTGCTCGTGGTTCCCACATGCTCAATTTTTATTTTATTTTGGCTGTGTGGGGGGATGATAATTCACTCTAGAAGAAAACATTGGAGGGGTATATGTATTTGAAGGATTCACCATACATGAACAGTAGATGCGAGTCCCCACATTTATCTTGAGTTTGGACCCTGGTACATACAGAGGCCATTGGAGAGGTGGTCTCCAGTCATTTGTATGGGAATCTGCCCGTATTCCCACTGGCAGAGTTGCACATCTGCGCCTTGTGCTCCACAGTTAGATTCCTGGGGGTCAGGAGGGATAGCTATGATCTGAACAAGAACAGATGTCACTTTTTTTTTTTTGGACCGCTAGTTTATCAGATCACATCTGTAAAGCACTGTGGAATTAGTAGCGCAATATTAAGTAACTAATATTAAAATCAGAGCTGTTCTATATTGTTCTTTTAGCCTTGTTTTTCTCTGCATTAACTTGCCTCCACCTTTGTGCAATATTCTATGCAGTTACAGATCTTCTATCAGATCAGTGTGACCGTGGTGCCGGAAGGGGTTAATAAAAGGAACTGAAACCTCCTTCCTCCCTTTGTGACCCCTCTATTTCCTCCAGGTTTCTGTCCCCAAGCTGTTGTGTATTGTTTACCTGCTCTTTGGTCTTATCAGTTGCAGGGACTGCTGGGTGACAACCAATATGGCTGCTACTGCAACTCTGGACATCGTGATCATCCATGTTTTCTTGCCTCTGTGTTATGGAGGCTGTGAACTCGGGTCACCACTGATGTGGGAGCTGCAGCAGCCACAATCATTGTCGCCCACGTTCTCCTCAGACCGATGAGCACAAGGTAGGATCGCACCAGGAAAATGCGCTGTGGATTTTGTAGTCTGATATCAACAGTGGCAATCTGCAGCATATGACAGTACCAAAAAAAATAAATCTTTATCTATCTATCCCTCCTATCTATCCCTCCTATCTATCCCTCCTATCTATCCCTCCTATCTATCCCTCCTATCTATCCCTCCTATCTATCCCTCCTATGTATCCCTCCTATGTATCCCTCCTATGTATCCCTCCTATGTATCCCTCCTATGTATCCCTCCTATGTATCCCTCCTATGTATCCCTCCTATCTATCCCTCCTATCTATCCCTCCTATCTGTCCCTCCTATCTGTCCCTCCTATCTGTCCCTCCTATCTATCCCTCCTATCTATCCCTCCTATCTATCCCTCCTATCTATCCCTCCTATCTATCCCTCCTATCTATCCCTCCTATCTATCCCTCCTATCTATCCCTCCTATCTATCCCTCCTATCTATCCCTCCTATCTATCCCTCCTATCTATCCCTCCTATCTATCCCTCCTATCTATCCCTCCTATCTATCCCTCCTATCTATCCCTCCTATCTATCCCTCCTATCTATCCCTCCTATCTATCCCTCCTATCTATCCCTCCTATCTATCCCTCCTATCTATCCCTCCTATCTATCCCTCCTATCTATCCCTCCTATCTATCCCTCCTATCTATCCCTCCTATCTATCCCTCCTATCTATCCCTCCTATCTATCCCTCCTATCTATCCCTCCTATCTATCCCTCCTATCTATCCCTCCTATCTATCCCTCCTATCTATCCCTCCTATCTATCCCTCCTATCTATCCCAATCTAATCTAATCAAATCAAATAAGCTTTATTGGCAGGACCAAATACAAATTAGTTTTGCCAAAGCAAGTGTGCATTAGGGACTGAGGCTGTGGGGATGGTGGGTGGGGACTGGAGGAAGGATGGATGGGGCACATCCAGGGTGGGGACTGTGGGGGCACTTCTAAGATGGGGGCTATGGAAGTCCATGGCTTATGATGGGGCATATCCACGGTGGGGACTGTAGTAACGGTGGTTGGGGCATATCCAGGGTGGGGATTGGGGGGGCCACATCTTGGATGGGGGGCTATGGAAGTCCATGACTTATCATAGATCTCTTTCTCGAAGTCTATGACATTCGCTCACATACCGCGCTGCTATCTCCACTGCGCTCTCTTCTTCCCCCAGCAGGATATATATTTTCTCTTCCTCCTTCATGGCGCTGAAATCCGGGAAGAGATGGGAGAGTCTCCTGAAGTGAGTGTCCCTCACTGCTGAGTACTTGGTGCAGTGTAGCAGGAGGTGGATTTCATCCTCCAGGGCCTCCAGGTCACAGTGTTGGCACAGTCTGTCCTCCCTGGGCTTGTAGCTCTGCTTGTGTCGACCGGATTCGATGGCTAGACTGTGGGCACTGAGTCTATATCGGCTCAGGGTCCTGCGGTCTCTGGGATCCGGGAGTTTCTCCAGATATGGGGCCAGTCTGTAGTCTCTCTGTAGTCTCTGATACGTGGTCAGTTTCTGTGAGGTGTTGATGTCGGTCCTCCAGTCACTGACATACCTCTCCTGGCCCTCGTCTACCATCTTCCTGAGTCTGGTTCTTGTCAGGCTGCTGTGATTGGTTATTTTGTCCAGTTGGGTTTGGGAGAGCTGTGCCAGGGGTCCTGGTTCATCTGGCCCACATATATATATCAGAGCTTTGTGGTGATGGGAGCTTGGATTGCTACTCTGTAGGTGAGCCTGAAATGATAGTGACCTCTTCAGAGCTGCAAGGTGTAGAGGGAATCTGCCCAGCTCAGCTCGACAGGCGCTGTTGGAGGTGCTTCGATGGACCTGGAGAAGGTGCTTACAGAATTCCAGGTGGAATATTTCTGTTGGGCTGGAATCCCACCTTGACCAATCTGGGTAAGTGTGAGGGCCCCAGACTTCGCTGCCATACAGGAGGATTGGGGCGATGATGGAATCGAAGATTTTTAGCCAGACCCTCACTGGTGGCTTCAGATGATACAATTTCCTTCGGATGGCATAGAAGGTTTTGCAGGCCTTGTTTTTCAGGGTCTCTATGGCTTGTTTGAAGCTCCCTGACTGGTGAATTTCCAGGCCCAAGTAGGTGTATTTGTCTGTTCCTGTAAGAGTGCAGCCGTTTACGACAAATGAAGGATGCTGGTCAAATCTTCTTTTTCTCTTCTGGAACACCATGATGTTGGTTTTCTTTTCTTATTTTCCTATCTATCCCTCCTATCTATCCCTCCTATCTATCCCTCCTATCTATCCCTCCTATCTATCCCTCCTATCTATCCCTCCTATCTATCCCTCCTATCTATCTATCTATCTATCTATCTATCTATCTATCTATCTATCTATCTATCTCTGGGCAGTGGTCACTGGATGGACATCTGACTGATGGATACACGCTCAGAGAGTCTGTCCATACATGGTTACACATGGCCGCTAACACCATAGACTGTCCCTGATGTTATCACAACCCCAGCTCTGCAAAATGTCTCATCTCTCCCAAGAATTCAGTGCTGGCAATTTACAAGCACTAATCCTGCATGGACACCACTGCCTGCACTGTAGGGGGAAGGGCGGCCATCAGATTAACCCCTGGTGTTCCTGCAGACTTTAAGACTGCCTGTCCCTTGTCCTTGCTTTGCTGCAACATGAGGGGGAAACAGTTAACTGCAAGTGATCTCCGGTATATTCTGCATTATTATAGTTCGCTATTAAATGTCCAACACTGTTAGGTTGGTTACAGATAGCAGTTCTGTATTGCAGTCCTCTGACTAAATGAAGGTCTGATATATTTTTCCCTAGAAATATTGCAACCCTGCAGATAGAAAGGGAAAGCAGAGATACAAAACTGAGCAATGTCATGTGGACATTTACCAGGCCCCAGATCAGGATCAGGATGATATTTAGCCATTTATATCCCTTTCGGTGTCCAGGGTCTGTCATTATGATTGTTTTTATAATTTATAGTTACAGTATTACTATTTAATGAATCATTTCATTTTAAATATCATTGTACAGTTTATTACTGGTGGTCATTCTACTTTATAGTGCAGAGGAATTTAAGAAAAAAAAACACTCTTTTTATCTTTCTGTGACCCCATTTTAGTGTGTTATCAACGGGTACATACATGACTTGACCTGTTCTGATCCTGAGTTACAGCCTGTATTAAATTGCAGAGCTGCACTCACTATTATGCTGGTGGAGTCACTATGTACTCATAAATGAGTACACCCCATTTGAACAGTAAGATCTCCCTCAACAGAAGAATAATTTGCTACATTTTGACAAGACTAGGTTTCATAGAACACTATTTTAACCAGTAACCTGAAAATAATATTAATATAATTTGATTGGAAAATCTTCGGATTTACTCAACTTAGTTCCTGCCAAAATGAATACACCCCACATCAAAAACTACTACGTCTAGTATTTTATATGACCTCCCTGATTTTTAATGACCGCACCGAGTCTTCTAGGCCTGGAATGAATAAGTTGGCAACATATTGCAACATCAATTTTTTTTCCATTCTGCAAGAACGACCTCTGGTAGGCCGCTTTCACACTTGCGTTCAGCGCAATCCGCCGCTATGGAGAGTAGCGCAGTCCGTTAACGCACTGTGCTATTCTCCATAGACTTGTATTGACGACGCACTGTAACGCAAGTGTCTGCGTTTCATCCGCTGGACGACACTGGGTCGTTATTTTGACGCAGCGTCGAGCGGAGGGAACGCTACATGTAGCGTTTTTTGGGTCGTTAAAATAACGCACCTTGACGGATTCCGTTAGAATCCGCCAAGGTGTCTAATGATTATCTATGGTGGCGGATTCCGCCGCTATGCGCTAAGCGGCAGAATCCGCTGACTGATTCCGTCGCGTTCTACTGAGCATGCTCAGCATGTCCAGCAGATTGATCTAAATCATTTAAAATCACTCCTGGTCTCTCTCTTCCCTCTCACCCCCTCTCTCATACTCACCGATCACGGGCGCGACGCTGCACAGTTGTCACAAAGCTCCAGCGGCTTTTCCTCTTTTGAAAATGGCAGCCGCTCATTATTCCATCTAGTATTCACTGCTTCCCCCGCCCACCGGTGCCTATGATTGGTTGCAGTCAGACCCACCCCCACGCTGAGTGACAGCTGTCTCACTGCAACCAATCATAGCCGCCAGTGGGCGGGTCTATATCGTGCAGTAAAATAAGTAAATAATTTAAAAAAAAAAATGGCGTGCGGTCCCCCCTAATTTTGATACCAGCCAAGGTAAAGCCACATGGCTGAAGGCTGGTATTCTCCGGATGGGGAGCCCCACGTTATGGGGCAGCCGCCCGGAATTGCCGCATCCATTAGATGTGACAGTGGGACTTTACCTGGCTCATCCCAAATTGCCCTGATGCGGTGGCAATCGAGGTAATAAGGAGTTAATGGCAGCAGCCAATAGCTGCCACTAAGTCCTAGGTTAATCATGGCAGGCGTCTGAGACACCCACAATGATTAACCTGTAAGTGAAAGTAAATAAACACACAAACCCGAAAAAATACTTTATTTGGAATAAAAGATAAAAAAACACCCTCTTTCACCACTTTATTAATCCCCAAATACCCCTTCAGGTCTGGCGTAATCCACACGAGGTCCCGCGACGCATCCATATCTGTTACATGAGGCTGACAGAAGCGGCTGTAGAACACCGCCACTCTGTCAGCTCCAGGCAGCAACTGAAGTGAGTCGCGCTGTCAGCGAGGACGTCACTGAGGTAGTCTGTGCAGTGATGATGAGTGCGGTAGTGCCGGTGTGTATGCAGTGATGTGTGCGGTAGTGCCTGCATGTGTGCGGTGATGATGGGTGCGGTAGTGCCGGTGTGTGTGGTGATGATTAGGGCGGTATTGCCGGCGTGTGTGCATTGATGATTGGTGCGGTAGTGCCTGCGTGTGCGCGGTGATGATGGGAGCGGTAGTGCCGGTGTGTGCTATGATGACGAGTGCGGTAGTGCCGGGGTGAGTGCAGTGATGATGATGATGGGGGTGGTAGTGCCGGGGTGTGTGCGGTAATGATGGGGGCGGTAGTGCCGGGGTGTGTGCAGTGATGATGGGAGCGGTAGTGCCGGGGTGAGTGCAGTGATGATGATGGGGGCGGTAGTGCCGTGGTGTGTGCAGTGATGATGGGGGCGGTAGTGCCGGCGGTGTATGCGGTGATGATGGGAGCGGGAGTGCCGGGGTGTGTGCAGTGTTGATGGGGGTGGTAGTGCCGGGGTGTGTGCGGTGATCATGGGGGTGGTAGTGCCAGGGTGTGTGCGGTGATGATGGGGGTGGTAGTGCCAGGGTGTGTGCAGTGATGATGGGGGCGGTAGTGCCGGGGTGTGTGCGGTCATGATGAGGGCTATCTCTGCTTAACGCAACGCATTATTTCACATGAATCTATTGCATTTATATCACACTATTTACAACGCATCCGTCACATGTGTTACACAACGCATTGTGACGGATGCCGCTCAACGCAAGTGTGAAAGTAGCCTTAGGCGGGCTTTGCACGTTGCGACATCGCAAGCCGATGCTGCGATGTCGCACGCGATAGTCCCCGCCCCCGTCGCAGCTGCGATATCTTGTGATAGCTGGCGTAGCGAAATTTATCGCTACGCCAGCTTCACATGCACTCACCTGCCCTGCGACCGTCGCTCTGGCCGGCGACCCGCCTGCTTCCTAAGGGGGCGGGTCGTGCAGCGTCATAGCGACGTCACACGTCAGGCGGCCAATAGCGGAGGAGTGGCGGAGATGAGCAGGATGTAAACATCCCGCCCACCTCCTTCCTTCCGTAGCCGCCGCAGGTAAGGAGATGTTCCTCGCTCCTGCGGCTTTACACACAGCGATGTGCGCTGCCGCAGGAACGAGGAACAACATCGTACCTGTCGCGGCATCGCAATTATGAAAAAGTCGGAGCCTGCAGCGATGATACGATAACGACGCTTTTGCGCTCGTTAATCGTATCATCTCGGCTTTACACACAACGATGTCGAAAGTGACGCCGGATGTGCGTCACTTACGATTTGACCCCACCGACATCGCACGTGCGATGTTGCAACGTGCAAAGCCGCCCTTAAAGCCTGGATGCTGGATGGAGAGTGATGACAACTTGTCTCTTCAGAATTCCCCATAGGTGTTTGGTTGGTTCAGATCCGGAGACACTTGGACACTGAATCACTTTCACCCTGTTTTTCTTCACAATTGCAACAGATGTGTGTTTTGGATCATTGTTATTTTGGAAAGGTGCACGTCTACTAAGGGCACAGAGCGATGGCAGCATCTTCTCTTTCAATCAAGAGCAGTACATTTGTTAAATCATGATGCCCTCAATGAAATGTAGCACCAGCACACTCATGGAGCCCCACATAAGCACACTGCCCTCACCATGTTCCACTGTTGGCACCAGACAACATTCTTTGTACTTCTCACCTTTGCAACTTCATAAAGTTTTGAAGCCATCAGTTTAATTTATCTTTGTTTCTTCACAGTATAGAGTCCCAGTAGTCTTAATATTTTTCAGCATTGGCCTTGACAAATTTTGGACTGCCTTTTTAGTGTATGGGTTTTAGGAGAAGCTTCCTATGTGGATGACCCCCCCATGCATGCTTTTACTCTGCAGGGTACGTTATATTGTGTCACAGAACCCCGCCCCCCCAGGTTTGGTTTTGAATTTGCATGTCAATTTTCTTCAACCCCCCCTCATCAGAAAACGCTCCTGTGTAGGTGGTAGCCTCCATGGTCAGCCTGGACGTATCTGAGAGATTTTTCATGTTTGTTAAATTTTTGGATCACTTTTGCTGCAGTGTTCTGACTGATAAGTAAAGCTTTGCTGATCTTATTGTAGCCTTCACCTTTCTTGTGCAAAGAAATTATTTTCTTTCTCAGGTCTTGAGACACTTCTCTTCCATGTGGTGCTATTGCAGACCGCATGAAATGGGAAGGTGTTTTATTTGTTGAGTAACTCCTTTTTATAGTCACCTGTCTGCTCAACACCTACCTAATGAATACTGTATTTTTCAGATTATAAGGCACACTTTTCCTGTCAAAAATTTGGGAGGAAAATGAGAGTTGCATACAGCTTACCGGGAGGTGGAAAATTGGCCCGGGGGCTGTGCAGCTGGCTGCCTCTCTGTGCGGGCAGCCGGCTGGCTGTGCTGTCTGTACGGGCTGCGGTGGTTGTTTGGAGCAGGGCGGTGCGGCAGGTGTCCCAGATGCTGTGGCTCCAAGTGATGGCACCCGGAGTCGGCGCGTGCGCAGATGAATCTCTCGGCTCAAGATCTTGCTGGCCTGCTCGACACAGCCAGCACAACCTCCGCTGCCAGCGCAGCCCCAACCGCTGCCAGCGCAGCCCCAACCACTGCCAGCGCAGCCCCAACCGCTGCCAGCGCAGCCCCAACCACTGCCAGCGCAGCCCCAACCACTGCCAGCGCAGCCCCAACCACTGCCAGCGCAGCCCCAACCACTGCCAGCGCAGCCCCCATCAGCAATATTCCTGTGACCCTCTGGTAAGAAAACACCGGAGTATAAAACGGACCCCATTATTATTATTTTTATTTTTTTTTAAATTCTAAATTTGGGGTGCGTCTTTTATAAAATGGAAAATACGGTAATTAGACTTAGATGTTTGGATGAGTTCTTGTCTATAATACATTTTTAGTGTAAACATTAGCTTTGCTCCCAATACTTGGGGTGTACTAATCTTTGCTATGTGATCATGAATTAATTTGTTAGAAAAATGTACTTTTATTTGGAGTGCAAAATAACAAAATCTTGTTTACAATCAATGGTCCCCCTTTGTGCAAGTATCTTGTGGTATTGTATTCCATTGATTCTGAAAGGAAACAAAAAGTTTTCTGAGAGATCTGTTGGAGTGAACTCATTTATGCTGGACACCTAAAATCAGTCCAGGATAAGTAATTTAAGGCGGGCTTTGCACATTGCAACATTGCAAGCCGATGCTGCGATGTTGCACGCGATAGTCCCTGCCCCCGTCGCAGCAGCGATATCTTGTGATTCCTGGCGTAGCGAACATTATCGCTACGCCAGCTTCACATGAACTCACCTGTCCTGCGACGTTGCTCTGGCCGTTGACCCGCCCCCTTCCTAAGGGGGCGGGTCGTACAACGTCAGAGCGACATCACACGGCAGGCGGCCAATCAAAGCGGAGGGGTGGAGATGAGCAGGACGTAAACATCCCGCCCACCTTCTTCCTTCCGTTTAGCCGGCAGCGGCAGGTAAGGTGATGTTCCTCGCTCCTGCGGCTTCATACACAGCGATGTGTGCTGCCGCAGGAACGAGGAACAACATCGTACCTGTCGCGGCAGCGTAATTTTTTTGAAAAAGTCGGAGCCTGCACCGATGATACGATAACGACGCTTTTGCGCTCGTTAATCGTATCATCTAGGATTTACACACTACGATGTCGAAAGTGATGCCGGATGTGCGTCACTTTCGATTTGACCCCACCGACATCGCACGTGCGATGTTGCAACGTGCAAAGCCGCCCTTAGGCTGGGGCCACACGGGGACTACTGCGATCCCCTTGCATGAGACTCGGCTCGTGCTGGCAGTACAGCAGAGCCGAGTCTCATGCTTGTGTCCTTGCAACTGAGGTCCGTTAGTGCGAGCAGACCTCAGCTGCGGGGGGCGGGCCGGCACTCAGGAGGGGAGGGAGGGATTTCTCTCCCTCTCGCCTGTGTAGCCGGCTATAGACATTCTCGCTCTGCACGCACGGTACACCGGTGTACCGCGAGTGCAGTGCGATTTTTCTCTCGCCCCATTCACTTGAATGGGTGCGAGAGAAAGAGTCTCGGATTACAATCGCAGCATGCTGCGATTGTTTTCTCGGTCCGATTAGGGCTGAGAAAACAATCGCTCATGTGTGCTGTCACACAGGCTAGAATTGGTCCGAGGGGAATGCGATGTTTTATCGCACTCCACTCGCACCGATTTTCTCGCCGTGTGGCTTAGGCCTCAGAGTTACATCTTGTAAGGCCCACTTCGAGGGTTTTTTGTGTTTTTTCATGCATTTTTCCTTGCTTCTTTTAATCCATAAAAGCAAGGAATAAGCATCCCAGCAAAGTATATGAAAATCCTGACTTGCTGTACACAAGCTCCTTTTTCTTGCAGATTTTGTTGCTGAAAAAAGAAGCAGCATGTCATTGTTTCTGTGTTGATTTCCTGCATGTCTATAATTCACACCTGCAGTGCTTTATCACTATAGGGAATTATAGAGCAGCACTTTGCCTCAGCAGTGTGTGCGAGGCTCTCCTTAGCTCAGTAACCCCGGGTCGTCACGGTGACGACCCATGGCTACTATGGCAGCGATCGGATCCCTGTAATCGCAATTCAGGGACCCGATTGCCAGGGAGAGGTTAACAATTCCTCTCCCTGCCTTCTGAATTCTGCGATTGCACTGATTGCAGCATTCAGGAGGGCTAAAGGAAGCCTGTCACCAGATCTGGCGACTATAAGCTGCGGCCACAACCAATAAGCTCTTATATACAGCATTCTGAAATGCTGTATATAAGTGCCCATGCCACGCTGTATAGCGTGTAAAACACCTTTTTATATTACTCACCGGGGGGTGGTCCAATCCGATGGGTGTCGCTGCTCTCCAGTCTGACGCCTCCTCTCTGCTGCAGTCTCAGTCCTCCTATCAAGCCCAGGCCGGCATTGCGGTACTGCTCAGGCGCACTTTGATCTGCCCTGCTGAGGGCAGATCAAGGTACTGTAATGCACAGGCGTGAGGAAAGGTTAAACACCGCCCGCGTATTCGCACTACAATACTTTGAGCTGCCCTGAGCAGAGCATATCTGAGTGCGCCTGCTCACGACCTACATGCCGGCCAGTATATATGAAGTAGGACGCGTCATGCACACATGCCTCAGAGGAAGGAGAACAGCGATCGCCGCAGACAGAAGCTGCCGGACCAGAGAGCAGCGACGCCCATCGGACCGGACCGCACCCCGGATGTGTATTACAAAGTGTTTTTTACATTATACGGAGTGATCTGGGCTCTTATATACAGTATTCCAGAATACTGTATATAAGAGCTCAGTGGTGGTGGCAGCTTAGTCGCCAAATCTGGTGACAGGTTCCCTTTTAAACTGGCTGGAGTGGTGCAGGGACTGTTCCTGACAATGAGGGCCAGGTCCCGGCTTTAACATCAACTGGCGACCCGGTGGCGATCATGGGGGTACAGCACCTGAACCCACGCAATCGCCATGACTTAGAAAAGCACAAAAAAGAAGCATATTCTAAAACGCGCAAATGCAATAAAAAAATTACACGTTTTTTTTTCTGCTACGTTTTTTGTGCCAGTATTATACTTCAGAGCTGCACTCACTATTCCTCTAGTGCAGTCACTGTGTACATACATTACATTACTTATTCTGTACTGATTCTGAGTTACTTCCTATATTATACTCCAGAGCTGCACTCACTATTCTGCTGGTGGAGTCCCTGTGTACATACATTACATTACTTATTCTGTACTGATTCTGAGTTACTTCCTATATTATACTCCAGAGCTGCACTCACTATTCTGCATGATTTGTCTTGCAGGTCCTGCTGTTGCGTACCCAGAGGGCTTACCACAGGAACATGGAGACAGTCAACAGTCCAGTGAGTAACGGCCATCTTGGCGTATTATCTGTGCAGACTCCTTTTTATAATTTCGCATACTTTATTTTCACTGCGATGGTACCTTGGAGCCCACATCTTTAAACTGTTTGAGGCTCAGTCGCAGGTCACACAATTTTAACCATACAAAAATGTGCAGCATGTGATGCTATTAATTTTTATGTTTGGGAGGATAGACACAATGCTACAACCAAACTGACCCCGTTATTCCTGTCAGGTGCCGCCTGTCTCCCTCATGCGATGGATCTGTTTTCTGTTCGAAATCCATTTCAGGCCCTGTGCGCACTAGAAAATGGAATTTTCTTAAGAAAATTCTGCACCCTCTAAAAGATTACCGCACCTGCAGTAAAAAAAAAAATGCCGCAAACCGCATGTGATTTTACTGCGATTTGCTGCAAATTTTCCGCAGGTTGGTCCCTGCGGTTTTTTACCATTTATCTATGGCAAAAACCGCAGGTACCTGCAGAAAAGAAGTGACCTGCACTTTCTTTTTGCTGCAGAAATTCTGCGGCAAAACCTGTAGGGGAAAAAACCGCAGTGTGTGCACAGGGCCTAAAATAGGAATTCTGTTTTTCTGTTCTGCTAACACCAGTGTGAAACCAGCCTTAAAGTGAATCTATTACCAGGTTTTTGATACCTAATGTGAGAGCAGTAAAATGTAGATAGACACCATGATTCTAGCAATATGTCACTTACTGGGCTGCTTGCTGTAATTTTGATAAAAACACTATTAGGCTATGTGCCCACGTTGCGTATTTGCGTAGAGTTACGCTGAATGCGTCCTGCGTCCCCAGCACAATCTATGAAGATTGTTTATAACCCATGCGCACGTTGCGTTTTAGAACGCAGCGATTTGCATGCTGCCAAAACGCTGCGTTCTAAAAAACAACATGTCACTTCTTTTGTGCGTTTTGGTTGCAATGTTGGTCTCTCTCTCTGTCTGTCTGTCGGTCTCTGTCTTCCTGTCGGTCGGTCTCCCTTTCTCTGTGGGTCTATCCCTCTCCCCCCTTTTCATACCCACCGATCACTGACCGAACACCGGCGCGGCGCTGCACGGCTGTCGCACTGCGGCGGCTTCTCCAGCTTTTGAAAATGCCGTCCGCTTATTATTCAATCTCGTATTCCCTGCTTCCCCCGCCCACCGGCGCCTATGATTGGTTGGAGTCAGACACGACCCCACGTTGAGTGACAGCTGTCTCACTGCAACCAATCACAGCCGCCGGTGGGCGGGTCTATGTAGTGCAGTAAAATAAATAAGTAATTAAAAAAAAAACGGCATGCGGTCCCCCCCAATTTTGATACCAGCCTAGATAAAGCCACACGGCTAAAGGCTGGTATTCTCAGGATGGGGAGCCCCATGTTATGGGGAGCCCCCCAGCCTAAAAATATCAGCCAGCAGCCGCCCGGAATTGCCCCATCGATTAGATGCGACAGTCCCGGGACTCTACCCGGCTCATCCAGAACTGCCCTGGTGCAGTGGCAATCTGGGTAATAAGGAGTTAATTGCAGCCCATAGCTGCCACTAAGTCCTATGTTAATCATTGCAGGCGTCTGAGACACCCCCAATGATTAACCTGTAAGTGAAAGTAAATAAACACACACACCCAAAAAAATGCTTTATTTGAAGTAAAAGACAAAAAAACACCCTCTTTCACCACTTTAAAATCCCCAAACACCCCTCCGGGTCCGGCGTAATCCACACGAGGTCCCACGACGCATCCAGCTCTGCTATATGAAGCTGACAGGAGCGGCTGTAGAACACATCCGCTCCTGGAAGCTCCAGGCAGCAACTGAAGTGAGTCACACTGTCCACGGAGACGTCACTCAGGTTACCCGCGGCCACAGGTCTCGGGTGGAGGACTCGAGCTAGCGGCGAGTAACCTGAGTGACGGCACTGGTGATTGCGCGGTTCAATTCAGTCACTCAGGAGATTTGCGGTCACCGGTGAGTCCTTCACCTGTGATCGCAAATCAAGCCGCAGCACACGCACAGAGCCGCGCGATCACAATGAAGTCGGGTGAGTTCATTCTGATTGCGTGGCCCTGTCCCGCAGCCATCCATGTGCTCTTTTTGACAGTCCGGTCCCACTCTGCTCTGCTGCAAGTCTATGGGGATGCAGCAGAGCCGAGTGGGACTGCACTGTCAAAAATGTGCGTTCTGGATGCTTTTCCCATGGCAGAGCAAGCATCCAGAACGCAGGAATTCTGCAGTTACAATGCGTCTCAGAACGCAGCTTTTCGGCTGCGTTCTGAGACACACATGCGGTGACTTACACGTTGCGTAATAGAACGCAACGTGGGCACATAGCCTTATACTTGCTGCAGATTATCACTCGAAAACTAGAAAACCTGCTGCCAGGTTAATTCTGTATATTCATGAACTCTGTATAACCCTGCCCACACCACTGATTGGCAGTAGTGTGGGCGGGGTTATACAGGGCTGAGCATTCAGAGAACTGCCAGATCTGTAAAAGATAACCTAGTGATTTATCAAAATTACAGCAAGGAGACTGGTAAATGACACATTGCTGGAATCTGGGTCTCTGCATCTTCATCATGTTGCTCGCAGATGTAGTAACGAAATCTGGTGACACCTTCCCTTTAACACTAGAAGTCCCAGAGAGGGGTCATTTTGACATTTCTACCATTGGAATCCTACGGAGCTCGAAATTTCTGGGACGTCTAGTGTTAAAGGGGTGGTCTGGGACCTATTCTTAGGATAGGTGATCAGTGTGTGACCCCTGCCGATCAGCTGTTACCGGTGCCTCTGGCCATAACTACTCGGCTTTGGAGCTGCACAACACAGCCCCATCAACTTAGACTTAGTGGCCACTGTTGGGTACCGTATATCAGTCCCCCCATTGTAATCTATAGGTGGAAGATATGCAGTACCCAGCTGTAGCCACTATTTTGTCGACAGAGCTGTGATGTGCAGCTCCGAAGGGGAGTAGTTCTCGCATCCACAACGGCTGATTAGCAGGGTTGCCGGGTGTCACACCACCACCTATAAGACATGTTAAAGTTTCAGACAAGCTCTTTGAAGCCCCTAATATATTTATTAGACTAAAGTTGGCCGAACTCGACGATATCTGCAGGATCTCTGCAGTGGCTTTCTGGCTCTCCACCTACAGATGATGACTTGGAGAGAAGAAAGCCGGACTGATGGGTTTCCAATTGCTGATCCTTTTTCCCTCAAGATAAGTGGCTTCCAGGGACGTTGGCTGGAGGCTCTCACTGAGAATTTGTCCGTGTCTTCCTGTGTATGGGGGAGTCGAGGGAGAAGACTGAACAACAGTCTGGCTGACGCCTATGTCACATGTCTGGGGACTGCTACAGATGACGGCCTCGGTGTGCTCTGATATTTGCCGCTACACGTTGGCCATGAAATGCACTAGTGCTTGCTGAGATTGCACCTTCCCCTGAATGGCTGTGAAATGCTGCACACAGGAAGTCTGCTGCTGTCATTGCTGCCTCTTATTATTCCTGGAATCCGGCTTTGTCCTGCTTCTCTAATGACTTCCCACAATCCTTTGCAGCTGTAACCTGATCCTGTCATGCGCTACCTAGATTCTCGCACAGGAAACATTACAAGACATGGCCAAGTCTGTGCACACCCACCTCCTGTAATCATCGCAATGCCACCTTATATTCCTACTGGCTTAGATTTACACCACCTCTTTTATACCCCAGCCACATCCAGAGCTGCAACCTGTGATTAGTGCTGGAGGATTCTCGCTGCCTTCCATTACTGTGACTGCAGCTCTGGATGTGACTAGTGCTTAATACTTGGTGTATCTCAATGCACTATAGGAGAAGCAAATTGTGTTTGGTTATAACATGTATTTTATCTATGTAATAAGGCTTCTGGCCACACAGGTTTTTTGTAAAAATATGTCATAACCTATAACTTAACAGTGGCAATCTATTCGGTTGGTGACAGACATGTGGGCACCATGTCCTGGTGTTGCCCAGAGAAATGATTATTAGCTATATCCAAAAGGTAAGTCGTTCTGTGTATAACATACACCCCCCATCCCCCACATCATAAGAATCGGAAGAGAACTTGACTTTTAAGACATCAAACAAACCTCAAAACGTGACTTTGTGGTCACAGCAGCCGCCTCGTATGTTCCCCACTGATAGACGCCTGAACATCTGTTCTCACCGGCGTGTTAAGTACTACAAGGTCCAGGAATTCCTCTTATGTCACGCTGGAAGTGAGAAACTTCAAGTACCAAGTCCTCATAACTGCGTAGATGGCTGGTCTGGGCACAACGGGGGCGGCATATTGCCAACTTTACACTTTGTGAATGTCTCTTGACTACGGGGGGCTACATCTGGCCGTAGACATGAGGGATAGGTGAGTTTTATTCCTCATGAGGAGCACAAGTAAATCACGAAGTGAGCACTGCCGAGTTGTTGTGCCCCTTGTGTGCCCTCAGCACGGTGCCTGCCTGACAGTGTGCTTTCAGTGCATCAGCATGAAAGAGGACACTACTTTTGGCCACGCACATCATTAGGATTTACTTCTGTGCTCAGGTCGTCAAGCTCAGAAATGGTCATTACCCATCTGTGACAGAACAGAAAATGAGTGGAAAAAAATTGGCATCAGTGGCAGATTTTGCAAAGGTTGAAAGGTGCAGTGAAAGTCTTCAGCCTAAACCCGGAGCACATGGATGAGCTTAACTAAAATCCCCACCTATTTGCTGCTACAGTAAGAAGCTGCACCTTTTCTGCCCAGAAAGCTCTATATCGTGTGAACATGTGCTGACTGTAGTAGAAATCCTAGGTTTGGACTTTGGTCTGGGGTCTAAGTCCTTACATGAGGAAAATCTCAATTGTACCAGTCTATTACTCTGGTAAATTCAAGAAATAACCCAAAAGCAGGAGTCAGCTACCCAGGCAGCAAAAAGTTAACTGTTGAGGACTTTTCTTTCCAACAAAGGGGTCACAGTGTGTTTGGTGAGGGGGTGGCGATCTGTGACCCCTGACTTCCTTTCCACTTTGGAGGTCAGCTGCAATCCAGGACCAGCCCCAGATTAGCTTGTATATCGGTGCTGCCACCGTGTGTTCGCAGATTTACTTGTAGCCTTTACTAGTGGCCTCCATCTAGAGCAGTATAGTGGCTTGTACGATACACTCTGTCTGCTGAGTTCGTTAATGATAATCACCTGTTACAGGGAACTTGATCATTTTAGCTCAGTTTGACGAGGATCCCCCATTTTTACTACTGCACAAAGCTAGTGTAATGTGTTGGAGCACATTATCACTACAGAACCAGGCTGAAGAGGGAAAAACGCCTTGGCTTATCAGGGAAGTGATGGCTCGGGGAGTTGGTGCATACAGCTCGCAGTCTGGGTCTTCTAATACATGTGTGAGCTCAATGGCTTTTAGGTAAAACTCTTGGAGAAAAATAGCTCCCTCTTTTTTGTTCTTTGTTTTTTTTTCCTGGGAGATTATGCACCATGCGGGAAACCTACAATAGCCTCTACATATTAAAACACATGCACTCTTGGTCGGGCTGTGCATTTGTAACGCTCGACGGGGCAGGTGGTTAAGCTACTCGTTGCCGGGCCTTTTCGAGTCGGGTCAGGCGATGTCACAGGTGGCCTTGTCTGGTTCCGTTGCCCCGAGGCGTACAGCAAATGGTGGGGGAAGCGGGGTATTTGGGAGAGTTTGTTGTGACGCCACTTGCGGCGAGGGAGTAGCCGCCGCTGCAGAATCCCTCGCCGGGGCAGGTGTTATGGCAGCTGGGATGGTGTCGCTCCCCACAGGCGGAGTGGCCCCGGGTGGATGAAGAGGGTTTTAATGGCCGTTGGCGCCTAAGCGCTGGGCGGCGATGCCGGTAAGGAAGAGCCAACACAGTCTCTGCGGTTCAGGGTGTAGCTTACTCACAACTTAGCTGCCAACCCAGTCACACTGGTCACCGCCGTTATGGGCTCCGGTCAATCGCAGGCAGGTAAGGGGCCAACACCGGTGTTTTGTTAGAGAAGGAGAGAGTCCTATTTCTAGGGTGTCCCCCTCCGTAGTTGGGTACCCTGGCTGAGCTCCCGCTCCAAGCCCCGGGCCTAATAAAGTCCAAGTTTTCCAGAGATGTCTTGTCAGAACAATGGTCCCGACGGATTTCCTTTTTGTGAGTGTGTTGCGCCTATTTCTACCCCAGGTGGACCCCGCCCCCCAGGTGGCTGGCTTCAGTGACCAGGGAAGTCCCATGTATCATGATGGCCACCCCCCTGCCTACCCTGAGCCATCCAACCTTGTGAGAAGGCTCCTATGCTGTATGTAGTGTGTGGATGTGGAACACCGGTGATTAAACCCCCCCCCTTACCATGGGCATGGTGGGGACCGGAGACCGTGAACAGCAAAATGAATGATCAACGAACAACTATTCAAAGGCGTACGGGCTCCTTATGTGCCCCTGTTTGAAAGTTGGGCCCTTGTAGGAGTGCCCATTTGGGGCATTTAGCCTGTACCGCAGAGTGCGATTCCTCACCCCTCTTAATATTTCCCTTTCATGTTTTTTAGGTATGCACAGCAGCTTGACTCTTGAAGGCTAGACCTGTATGTCCTGGGTCGGATGCTTGCTAACTGGGATATGTAAACCCAAGTTTTTGTCTCATTTCAGACCCAGGCTCCGTTGAGCGACCTGGGCAGAAAAGAAAATGCCCCAGCCCCCAACATTCATCCAATGGACACTCCCCACAAGACGCATCCAGCAGCCCAAGTAAAAAGAAGAAGAAACCGGGAATGTTGAACAGTCACAACAAAGACCAGGTATGGAGAATATGCGCAGCCCCCTGATTTAATATTACTGTGTCCATGACTGACTGCCCCATGTTCCCGCTGCCTCGTAGTGACAAAATCTACAGCCTCTGGGAATTCGATCTAAGAGCCATTCACTGGTTAACTATTTTATTAGGTAGATGTTTTTGGGTTCCTCTCTCCTTCACTGACCCATTCCTGGATCCTCTACAACACTTGTCTACCATGTGCTAAGGACATTAAAATTCCTAATAATAACCTTGTACCAGTGTAAACTGGTCACTTTTGCTGTTCTGGTTCCCTGTGTTATCCTGGTAGGCTTTACATCATTTCTGGGATACAGAGTCCTTACCCTCCATCTATGGACACGTGCAGTGGTCGCTATATTGTACCCGCCCAAGACGGCATCATGTCTCCATCATCCGGGTCATCTGCTGAGCTATCCGTTTACTACTTTTTGCCCTATAAAAAGTACATATGGATGTTGCCCATATTCATCCATCCCTCCCCAGAGATACAGCCAGTGACGCCTGCCCTGTATCCATATTTCTAGATCATATATGCAATTGGGTAGCTGCAGCGTAAAGTTTAATGGAACGCACAGCTGAAAGATTTCTTAAATCCACCTCATGGCTGCCACAAATGTGGCCAGCTATTGAGGACGTTATTTCGGCAGTCTTTCATATTCACCATTTCTATAGATAAGGCTGTGAATATGTATTATTTGTGAGTATCTCTTGTCCTCCCTCAGATTATATTGGGGAGGACTTCGTACCCAATATTTGGTATGGGCTGCAGCTTCCATTGCTCCCATATACTTGAAAGAACACTTCCGTCCATCTTACACCTCTGCAGCAACCAAGCAAGAATGATTGTCATTTGTTTCCCCTTATACGTCCCAGTGTTACTGAGTAAAGAGAATAAAAGTCATGTCATGTTTTTTGTAACTGTCCAAAAAAGTATGAAAATAGATCTGTATTGTGAAAAGAATCATGGCTTTGTCACCCTGTAAATGCTCATCGGCTCGGGGAGATTTCTGTGCATCATCCTAAATTCTGCTGCTTGTGTATCCAGACTTAGTCGTTGTGGAAAAAGCATGTTTTTCTTTTTGTTTGTTTTTTTTTTCCAGCAAAATTTGCTGCATTGTTGTGTTTTTTTGTATTTTTTTTTATTTTAAAGTATTATTGCTTCAGCTACATTATTTCATGTTCGATGATTATCTTCTTTGTACACTGCCTGACCTAACATATTGCACAATTGACAAGCTCTCGGCTGTTTGCAATAAACCAATGAAACAAGAACATGTACATAGCTCAACATAACTAGTACGGTATAACAAGTGGTTTCTCCAAATTCACCACAAAGTGTTACTTTTACTGACCAATGGAGTCTCAGAATTTATTCAGCCGTCTTTAGTACTTAGCAGAGCATCTTTTGCTGTTATAACCAAATGTGATACATAGACAAACATCAGCCAATTGGTAGCCTTCCAGAGGAAATTTAGCCCATTGCTCAGGGCAATGGCATCCAGTGCATTAATATATTATATAAACTATTTTTGGTATTACTGTAATCTTACTGACGTAGAGAATCATATTTATTGGGTATTTTTATACAATTGGAAAAAAAAATGAAGGGTGAGTTTCTATCACTAGTACAGTACATTATATGGTAATTTGAATGGTGTCATTAAAAACTACCACTCACCTCAGAAAAATCAGCTCTCATACGTCTATGTTGAAGGGAAAAATAAGAGTTATAGCTTTTGCAACAAGGGGAGGGAAATACAAAACAAATAATGTCCGGGTCCTTTAAAGGAGTTAAAGAATGCATCTGCCGCATATTGACAAAGGATTAGCCTCTGAGCCCGCTCTATACAGCCCTAGGCGACCTGTGATCAAAAATGTATGTCATGGGTAATTCACAAGTTTTATCCCGCCAAAGGTTTTCTATGGGGTTGAAGACAGGTGACTGTGATGGCCGCTCACTTCCAGGACTTTTTAGAATACAAACTTTGGTATACTTAGGTATACTTGGATTATTGTTCTATTGAAAGGTCTAATGGATTTCTTAATAATTGATTAAATACATCTTGCCCTCCATACACTGCAGGTTTTAAGTGCCAGAGTAAGCAAAGTAGCCCCAGAGCCTCATCAAACCCACGCAACGCTTCACTGTAGGCATTACTGAGGCCTTGACACGCTACACGTTAGGCATCACTGAGCCCCCTCAATGTTTCACGGTAGGCAACACTTATCCCGCCCCCTCCACGCTTCACTAGGCATCACTGAGCCCCTTCCGCGTTTCACTGTAGGCATCATTAAGCCCCACCATTGTTCACTGTACCATCGCTGAGCCCCCCTCATGCTTCACTGTAGCATCACTGAGCTCCCACCATCCTTGACTGTAGGCATCGCTGAGCACCCGCCATGCTTCCCTGTAGGCATCGCTGAGCCCCCCGCCATGCTTCCCTGTAGGCATCGCTGAGCCCCCCGCCATGCTTCCCTGTAGGCATCGCTGAGCCCCCGCCATGCTTCCCTGTAGGCATCGCTGAGCCCCCGCCATGCTTCCCTGTAGGCATCGCTGAGCCCCCACCATGCTTCACTGAACGCAGGGTGTTTTTTTTTAGCATATGCTTTAGTCTTTTTACTGCTGACAGATGTCGCTGATCAGTTGGCTCGAAAAGTTCCATTTTTGTTTTCTTGATCCACCAGACAGAATCCAAAACTTGTGGGGATTATTTATTTGCTTTTGGGCATTTGAAGCTGACATTTCTTGTATTTTTGGTTCAATAGTGGTCCGATGTCTTGGAGTTCTGGTATAGAGACGTTTAGCGTTTACTATATGCCTAAGACTAAGTGCCCACTATCTTTTTCAGGTATAAACTGATTAAAAAAACTTGTTAAAAAATGCTCAAAAGAATGAACAGATGCATTTCTATGTAAAAGGACTTGCTGCTATTTGTTCAAGCTTTTGAATGTTTTTTTTTTTCTTTTTTTAACCGCTTCAGGTTCTATAAATGCCAAGTGATTAAAATGGGAAAGGTCAAAACATCTTTTGGAGATTTTTGCCGTAGTTTTTGCTTTTTTAAAACAAATGCTTTTGGTTTCTTTATTATGAAGGGGAGTGAAGAAGACAGTAAAAAAAAAAAAAGACAATAAAAAAGTATGTGGAAAAGAAGGGAATTTTGTTACTTACCGTAAATTCCTTTTCTTCTAGCTCTTATTGGGAGACCCAGACGATTGGGTGTATAGCACTGCCTCCGGAGGCCACACAAAGCAATTACACTAAAAAGTGTAAGGCCCCTCCCCTTCTGGCTATACACCCCCAGTGGGATCACTGGCTCACCAGTTTTAGTGCAAAAGCAAGAAGGAGGAAAGCCAATAACTGGTTTAAACAAATTCACTCCGAGTAACATCGGAGAACTGAAAACCGTTCAACATGAACAACATGTGTACCCGCAAACAAACCAAAAATCCCGAAGGACAACAGGGCGGGTGCTGGGTCTCCCAATAAGAGCTAGAAGAAAAGGAATTTACGGTAAGTAACAAAATTCCCTTCTTCTTCGGCGCTCTATTGGGAGACCCAGACGATTGGGACGTCCAAAAGCTGTCCCTGGGTGGGTAAAGAAATACCTCATGTTAGAGCTGCAAGACAGCCCTCCCCTACGGGGAGGCAACTGCCGCCTGCAGGACTCTTCTACCTAGGCTGGCGTCCGCCGAAGCATAGGTATGCACCTGATAATGTTTGGTGAAAGTGTGCAGACTCGACCAGGTAGCTGCCTGGCACACCTGTTGAGCCGTAGCCTGGTGTCGCAATGCCCAGGACGCACCCACGGCTCTGGTAGAATGGGCCTTTAGCCCTGATGGAACCTGAAGCCCCGCAGAACGGTAGGCTTCAAGAATTGGTTCTTTGATCCATCGAGCCAGGGTGGCCTTAGAAGCCTGCGACCCCTTGCGCTTACCAGCGACAAGGACAAAGAGTGCATCCGAACGGCGCAGGGGCGCTGTGCGGGAAATGTAGATTCTGAGTGCTCTCACCAGATCTAACAAATGTAAATCCTTCTCATACCGATGAACTGCATGAGGACAAAACGAAGGCAAAAAAATATCCTGATTAAGATGAAAAGAGGATACCACCTTCGGGAGAAACTCCTGAATGGGGCGCAGCACTACCTTGTCCTGGTGGAAGACCAGGAAGGGAGCCTTGGAAGACAACGCTGCTAGCTCAGACACTCTCCGAAGAGATGTGATCGCTACCAGAAAAGCCACTTTCTGTGATAGTCTAGAAAGTGAAACCTCCTTCAGAGGCTCGAAGGGCGGCTTCTGGAGGGCAACTAGTACCCTGTTCAGATCCCATGGATCTAACGGCCGCTTGTACGGGGGAACTATATGGCAAACCCCCTGTAGGAACGTGCGCACCTTAGAAAGTCGTGCTAGACGCTTCTGAAAAAAGACGGATAGCGCCGAGACTTGCCCTTTAAGGGAGCCGAGCGACAAACCTTTTTCTAACCCAGATTGGAGGAAAGAAAGAAGGGTAGGTAATGCAAATGGCCAGGGAGACACTCTCTGAGCAGAGAACCAGGATAAGAATATCCTCCACGTTCTGTGGTAGATCTTAGCAGACGTGGGCTTCCTAGCCTGTCTCATGGTGGCAACGACCCCTTGGGATAAGCCTGAAGACGCTAGGATCCAGGACTCAATGGCCACGCAGTCAGGTTGAGGGCCGCAGAATTCCGATGGAAAAACGGCCCTTGGGACAGTAAGTCTGGTCGGTCTGGTAGTGCCCACGGTTGGCCGACCGTGAGATGCCACAGATCCGGATACCACGCCCTCCTCGGCCAGTCTGGAGCGACGAGTATGACGCGGCTGCAGTCGGATCTGATCTTGCGTAGCACTCTGGGCAAGAGTGCCAGAGGTGGAAACACATAAGGGAGCCGGAACTGCGACCAATCTTGCACTAGGGCGTCTGCTGCTAGAGCTCTTTGATCGCGAGACCGTGCCATGAATGTTGGGACCTTGTTGTTGTGCCGGGACGCCATTAGGTCGACGTCCGGCCTTCCCCATCGGCGACAGATTTCCTGAAACACGTCCGGGTGAAGGGACCATTCCCCTGCGTCCATGCCCTGGCGACTGAGGAAGTCTGCTTCCCAGTTTTCTACGCCGGGGATGTGAACTGCGGATATGGTGGAGGCCGTGGCTTCCACCCACATCATAATGCGCCGGACTTCCTGGAAGGCTTGCCGACTGCGAGTCCCTCCTTGGTGATTGATGTATGCCACCGCTGTGGAGTTGTCCGATTGAATTCGGATCTGCTTCCCTTCCAGCCACTGCTGGAAGGCTAGTAGGGCAAGAAACACTGCTCTGATTTCCAGAACATTGATCTGAAGGCTGGACTCCTGCTGAGTCCACGTACCCTGAGCCCTGTGGTGGAGAAACACTGCTCCCCACCCTGACAGACTCGCGTCTGTCGTGACCACCGCCCAGGACGGTGGTAGGAAGGATCTTCCCTGTGATAATGAGGTGGAAAGGAGCCACCACTGCAGAGAGTCCTTGGCCGTCTGGGAAAGGGAGACTTTCCTGTCCAGGGATGTCGACTTCCCGTCCCATTGGCGGAGAATGTCCCATTGAAGTGGACGCAGATGAAACTGTGCAAACGGAACCGCCTCTATTGCCGCCACCATCTTCCCGAGGAAGTGCATGAGGCGTCTTAAGGAGTGCGACTGACCTTGAAGGAGAGCCTGCACCCCTGTCTGTAGTGACCGCTGCTTGCTCAGCGGAAGCTTCACTATCGCTGAGAGAGTATGAAACTCCATGCCAAGATACGTTAGTGATTGGGTCGGTGACAGATTTGACTTTGGGAAGTTGATGATCCACCCGAACGCCTGGAGAGTCTCCAGTGCAAAATTCAGGCTGAGTTGGCATGCCTCCTGAGAGGGTGCCTTGACCAGTAGATCGTCCAAGTAAGGGATCACAGAGTGTCCGTGAGAGTGCAAGACTGCTACCACTGCTGCCATGATCTTGGTGAACACCCGGGGGGCTGTCGCCAGACCAAATGGCAGAGCCACGAACTGAAGATGTTCGTCTCCTATCACGAAGCGCAGAAAGCGTTGGTGCTCCGTAGCAATCGGCACGTGGAGATAAGCATCTTTGATGTCTATTGATGCTAGGAAATCTCCTTGGGACATTGAGGCAATGACTGAGCGGAGGGATTCCATCCGGAACCGCCTGGCGTTCACATGCTTGTTGAGCAGTTTTAGGTCCAGAACAGGACGGAAGGAGCCGTCCTTTTTTGGAACCACAAAGAGATTGGAGTAAAATCCTCGCCCCCGTTCCAGAGGGGGAACAGGGATCACGACTCCTTCTGCTCTTAGAGTCCACCGCCTGCAGCAGGGCATCTGCTCGGTTGGGGTGTGGGGAGGTTCTGAAGAACCGAAGTGGAGGCCGAGAACTGAACTCGATTCTGTACCCGCGAGACAAAATGTCTGTTACCCACCGGTCTTTGACCCGTGACAGCCAAATGTCGCAAAAGCGGGAGAGCCTGCCACCGACCGAGGATGCGGAGGGAGGAGGCCGAAAGTCATGAGGTAGCCGCCTTGGAAGCGGTTCCTCCATTTGCTTTCCTGGGGCGTGAGTGAGCCCGCCAGGAATCTGAGCTCCCTTGTCCTTTCTGAGTCCCTTTGGACGAGGAGAATTGGGGCTTGCCCGAGCCTCGAAAGGACCGAAACCTCGACTGCCACTTTTTCTGTTGAGGTTTACTTGCTCTGGGCTGTGGCAAGGAAGAGTCCTTACCCTTGGACTGTTTTATGATTTCAGCCAATGGCTCACCAAACAGTCTGTCTCTAGATAATGGCAAGCTGGTTAAGCATTTTTTGGAACCAGCATCTGCTTTCCAGTCCTTTAACCATAAGGCTCTGCGCAAAACCACAGAATTGGCGGCCGCCATAGAGGTACGGCTCGTAGATTCTAGGACAGCATTGATAGCATAGGTCGCAAACGCAGACATTTGCGAGGTTAGGGACGCCACCTGTGGCACTGCTGGATGCATGATAGCATCCACCTGTGCTAAACCAGCTGAAATAGCTTGTAGTGCCCACACGGCCGCGAATGCTGGAGCAAACGACGCGCCGATAGCTTCATAGACAGATTTCAACCAAAGGTCCATCTGTCTGTCGTTGGCATCTTTAAGTGAAGCGCCATCCTCTACTGCGACTATGGATCTAGCCGCAAGCTTGGAAATTGGGGGATCCACCTTTGGGCACTGGGTCCAGCGTTTGGCCACTTCAGCGGGAAAAGGATAACGGGTATCCTTAGAACGCTTAGAGAAACGCTTGTCTGGATGAGCGTCGTGCTTCTGGATTGATTCTCTGAAGTCAGAGTGGTCCAAAAAAGCACTTAATTTACGCTTGGGATACAGGAAATGGAACTTCTCCTGCTGTGCAGCTGCCTCCTCTGCAGAAGGGGCTGGGGGAGAAATATCCAACAGCCTATTAATCGCCGATATAAGGTCATTAACCATGGCGTCACCATCAGGGGCATCCAGATTGAGAGGGGCCTCAGGATTAGAATCCTGATCACCGTCCTCAGTCTCATCATAGAGAGATTCTTCTCGCTGAGACCCTGAGCAGTGTGATGACGTCGAGGGTCTTTCCCAGCGAGCTCGCTTAGGCTGCCTGGGACTGTCATCTGAGTCAGAGACTTCAGCTTGTGATGCTTGAGACCCCCTTGAAGTACGGATTAGTTCCAACTGAGGGGGACTAGAGAGCATAGCCACAGCAGTGTCCATGGTCTGAGGAACTGGCCTGGCCTGCAAGGTCTCCAGGATTTTTGTCATAGCCTCAGACATTTTATCAGCAAACACTGCAAAGTCTGTCCCCGTCACCGGGGCAGGGTTCACAGGCGTCTCTGCCTGGGCTACCACCACCATAGGCTCTGGCTGACGAAGTGCCACTGGGACTGAACATTGCACACAATGTGAATCATTGGAGCCTGCCGGTAGATCAGCCCCACATGCAGTACAAACAGTGTACACAGCCCGTGCCTTGGCAGCCTTGCGTTTTGCGGATGACATGTTGCTGCCTCCTCAGAGCAGTACAGGGTGTCCAGCCAAGAAGCGACCTTACAGTGCAACTATATATATATATATGGTACCAAGAAAAAAGTACACTAATATATCACTGAGGCACTAGTGGGGCCAGCACTACTGTGCAGCTTACCGCCCGCTTAGGAGCGGTGTGTGGTCGCCAGAAATCCCTCTAGTCTGGGTCTCCCAGAGCCTGCTGCCTCTCCCCAGCCAGATCGCATGTGTAATGGCTGCCGGCGTCCTTGTGGAGAGGGGGGGCGGGCCCTGGGCGTACACCGACGAAGAGCGGGAAGTCTGCTTCCCCTTGTGCCTAGTGAGAGGGCTGGAGCATGTAAATAAGGCTCCAGCCCTCGGCGCTGCCATTGAGCAGCGTCTCTCCCCTACCCTGATTGACAGGGTGGGGGCGGGAACGAAGCGGCGCTAGGCCGCAGAAGCCGGGGGCTAAAGTTAAAAGCGCCGCCGCCGTAAAAGCGCGGTCGGCGCAAAGCCCCCGGCGCACCACAAGTCGCAGCTGCGCCGCCGCTCCAGGAGCGGTCGGCGCAGTAGTTCCCAACACACAACGTCACTCAGCAAAGCTGCAGTGACCTAACCCCCAGCGTACAGCGCCACTGTCCCCGGCGCACTAGAACGCTCAGCAAGCCCTGAGAGTGTCCGTGCCTGCCGGGGACACAGAGTACCTGAAAGTTGCAGGGCCTTGTCCCTGAACGGCACTCCCGCTCCAAATCCAGCAGGTTCTCTGGGTCTGTGGATGGAGCCCGGCCCCAGGGCTTGGGGGCCGGCAAGATCCCACTTCCACAGAGCCCTCCAGGGGATGTGGAAGGAAAACAGCATGTGGGCTCCAGCCTCTGTACCAGCAATAGGTACCTCAACCTTACAAGCACCAACCGCGGGTGAGAAGGGAGCATGCTGGGGGCCCTATATGGGCCCTCTTTTCTTCCATCCGATAGAGCCAGCAGCTACTGCTGACTACAAACAGTGGAGCTATGCGTGGATGTCTGACCTCCTTCGCACAAAGCAGAAAACTGGTGAGCCAGTGATCCCACTGGGGGTGTATAGCCAGAAGGGGAGGGGCCTTACACTTTTTAGTGTAATTGCTTTGTGTGGCCTCCGGAGGCAGTGCTATACACCCAATCGTCTGGGTCTCCCAATAGAGCGCCGAAGAAAGTGCTTGTGGCCAAAATCGTTGGGAAAACCACTCTGGAAACAACCAAAAAAATGACATAAAGAACGCTTCGCTAAAAAAAAAAAAGCTAGTTTCCTGAAGCATTTTCTGCTTGAAAAAGTCAGTGGATTGGCCTGAGTTTAAACGGAACTACTCATCTGGAAAATTGCTATTATTATTATTATTATTATTATTTATTAAATATATAAATACAATATTAATATACCATTAATAAAATTATTATTATTCTATATGGAGCTAATCTTCAGGTTAATAGTGTTTTGAAACTTGCCCGGCGCTTGCACATTGAACCCCGCTGCCGGGAGGAAATTAATCCACCTGGTAGCGTACGGGTTTCAGTCACGGGGATGTGCCATCATGGGTTCAGTCACTGCTCTGTGTAGAGAAAGCAGCGGCTGTAACGGCGACCTCTACACTGACTGACAGCCGCTGAGCATCGGACCCTGCTATCAGTCAGTTTTGGGGTTGCGGTTACAGACACTGCTCTCCATACACAGAGCGGTGACTGAACCCTTGTGATTGAAACCCGAACGCTGCCGGGAGGAATGAAGTTCATTTCCTCCAGTCAGTGGGGTTTAATGTGCAGGCGCTGGGCAGCTTAATCTGCAGGTTAATAGTGTTTGAAACCTGTCCGGTGCCTGCACATGGAACCACGCTGTCTGAAGGAAATTAAGTTTAACCCTCCCTGTAGTGTTACGGTTTCAGTTACGGGGGCTGTGCCGGCGCGGGTTCAGTCATCGCTCTGTGTATGGAGAGTAAAGGCTGTAACCGCCCCCTGAACTGACAGTCGGGGTCTAGTGCTGTGTGGCTGTCAGTTAGAGCGGGGAGCGCAGTTACAGCTGCCGCTCTCCATACACAGTGCAGTGACTGAACCCACGCCTGTGGTCCTCGAGACTGACAAACGCTGCAGGAAGGCTTACAGTTAATTTCCTCCCGGCAGCGAGTGTCAATGTGCAGGTGCCAGGCAGATTTCAATGCTATTAACCTGCAGATTAGCCCCACATCTACAGGATGGGTGAGTGCGGAATTACTTTTTTCTCCACTCTGTTGACTTAGCCATATTACTACAATGCAGTCATGTCACAGTATCCCAATGGCTGGACTGGCTAAGGCTGCTTTCACACATCCGGTTTTTCGTGTGCGGCACAATCCGGCACTTTGCAGAAAAAACAAAACCCATTTTTTTTGCTGCCGGTTGCGTTTTTTTTTTGCATAGACTAACATTAGTGCCGCATTGTGCCACATGGGCTTGCGTTCGCTCCGGTTTTTGCCACATGCGGCAGATTTAGCCCATGCGGCGGCCGGATGGAACGTTGCCTGGCATGTTTTTTTTGTGCGGCAAAAAAAAAAACGCATCGCACCTCATCCGGCCGATGCGGCGCATTTTCCTATGCATGCCTATAGACGCCGGATGCGGCAAAAACCGCATCCGCCCGCCGCATGCGGTTTTTGCCACTGCGCATGCTCAGTAGCCTGCCGCAAAAACCGGACGGGCCGCATGTAAAAAACTTATGCAAAGGATGCAGTGTTTTCGCCGCATCCGTTGCATAGGTTTACAGTCGGATTGAGCCGCAGTGCTAAAACCGGAGGTGTGAAAGCAGCCTAAGGGGCACTTTGCACACTGCGACATCGCAGGTGCGATGTCGGTGGGGTCAAATTGAAAGTGACGCACTTCCGGCATCGCATGCGACATCGCAGTGTGTAAAGCCTAGATGATACGATTAACGAGTTAAAAAGCGTCGTAATCGTATCATCGGTGCAGCGTCGGCGTAATTCATAATTACGCTGACGCGACGGTCCGATGTTGTTCCTCGCTCCAGCAGCAGCACACATCGCTGTGTGTGAAGCCGCAGGAGCGAGGAACATCTCCTACCGGCGTCACCGTGGCTTCCGTAGGTTATACGGACGGAAGGAGGTGGGCGGGATGTTTACATCCTGCTCATCTCCGCCCCTCCGCTCCGATTGGCCGCCTGCCGTGTGACGTCGCAGTGACGCCGCACGACCCGACCCCTTAACAAGGAGGCGGGTCGCCGGCCACAGGGACGTCGCACGGCAGGTGAGTGTGTGTGTGAAGCTGGCGTAGCGATAATTTTCGCTACGCCAGCTATCACCACATATCGCTGCTGCGACGGGGGTGGGGACTATCACACTCGGCATCGCAGCATTGGCCTGCGATGTCGCAGTGTGCAAAGTGCCCCTAAGTTGTTTGATGCAATTTTATCTCATGCACACCTGCTACAAGTACTGACACCCTGGATTATTACATTGGGTGCTAGAGAAAAATGTGTGCTCTTATGGGGGATTTAATTCAGGGGGTGAATAATTCTGAGACTGCAGTAGTCGGTAAAAGTGTCATTTTAGGTTGTTTGGCAAATCACTTGTTGTCCATAGGCTGCTTTACACCAGACAATCTATCGTGCGATAGATCGTCGGGGTCACGGTTTTTGTGACGCACATCCGGCATCGCTGGCGATGCCGGCCTGTGTGACACCTCCTAGCGACGCAGTATCGCTCACAAATCGTGAGTCGTGTACTGGTCGCTAGGTTCCATAATATCGTTTAATTTAGTTGTTCATCGTTTCCGTGGTAGCACACGCCGCTCCGTGTGACACCCCGGGAACGATGAACAGCAGCTCACCTGCGTCACGCGGCCGCCGCCGGCTATGTGAAGGAAGGAGGTGGGCGGGATGTTTACGTCCCGCTCATCTCCGCCCCTCCGCTTCCATTAGCCGGCGGCCGTGTGACGTCGCTGTGACGCCGAACGTCCCTCCCACTCCAGGAAGTGGACGTTCGCCGCCCACAGCGTGGTCGCACGAGAGGTAAGTACGTGTGACGGGGGTTACCGAGTTTGTGCGCCACGGGCAGCGATTTGCCCGTGACGCAAAAAGGACGGGGGCGGGTACGATCGATTGTGAAATTGCACAATCGGTCGTACCGTGTAAAGCAGGCTTTAGTTGTTCAGTTCTTTACATAGTTTATTGCGAACAGCAGAAACCTAAAACATTTTCCTAATAAACCTAACTTGCAATGTAGGGGCTGGGTGAATTAAAACTCATAAACAACTTAATAATTTACCATTGCACATATAAGCATGTTGGCTGCAGAGTTATGTGCAGAAAATCCACGTTGTCTTAGAGGGATCTCGTCTACACGTTGTGGAAATTTCCGGTGTGTAAACTGCCGGGTGGAGTGGAAATCTGCAGCTTGTCTATTCTTTCTGTGAATATTCCTTGCAGATGTCACCACCTACAATTTATGGGCATATTCACACTTGAAAGACTCACTGCTGCCATCTGGAGGTGGACAATCTGCAGCATATAAGGTTGTGTTTTTGGAAGCGGCTTTTTTACTGCCAAGAAAGCAGGTTTTGCTGCAGAAAAAAAAACCTGCATAAAAAATGCAGCGCATGAACATAGCCTTAGGCGGGCTTTGCACACTACGACATCGCAGGTGCGATGTCGGTGGGGTCAAATCAAAAGTGATGCACATCCGGCGTCGCAGTCGATATCGTAGTGTGAAAATCCTTTTTGATACGATTAACGAGCGCAAAAGCGTCGTTATGGTATCATCGGTGTAGGGTCCGACATTTCCATAATGCCGGTGCAGCGACAGGTACGATGTTGTTTCTCGTTCCTGCAGCACCACACATCGCTGTGTATGAAGCCGCAGGAGCGAGGAACATCACCTTACCTGCGTCCCGGCTGCAATGCGGAAGGAAGGAGGTGGGCGGGATGTTTACATCCTGCTCATCTCCGCCCCTCCGCTCCTATTGGCCGCCTGCCATGTGACGTCACTGTGACGCCGTACGACCCACCCCCTTAGGAAGGAGGCGGGACGCCGGCCAGAGCGACGTCACAGGGCTGGTGAGTGCATGTGAAGCTGGCATAGCCATGATGTTCGCTACGCCAGGAATCATAAGATATCGCTGCTGCGACGGGGGCGGGGACTATCGCGCTCGACATTGCAGCATCGGCTTGCAATGTTGCAGCGTGCAAAGTACCCCTTAGACTCTCAGTGAAGTAGATATTTTAACAAATCCAATTCACATGCTGCGGGGGAAACCCCCCAAAAACGTGCTCAACTTTGCCTGCAGTGCAGATTTTAAGTCCACCTATTGTCTGTTTCTGCTGCAGATTTTCCCCATCAACTGATCCCTTTTCAGTGGTATGAAATCCATGACAAAATCTGCACATAAATCATGCAGTTCATGATGCATATTTGTTGCTACATGGTATTAAAACATTTAGTATAACGCCTCTGGCTGGTTGATGGTGCCCACACCCAAAGCTGTGTTACTAGCATGAGAAGATAAAGCTTTCTAATTATATTATTTACCTTGCATTTATTTATTTGCTGCTAACATGCTGTAAAGAATCACTTACTGTATGAAGGGGTTGTCACCTTTTAAAAAATCCTAGTCTCTGGGCACAGTTTATGTTAGAGAAAATTAAGTGCATTACTCAACATCCCCAGGTCCAGCACTAAATCTCTGCCGCTGCTCCTGGTTTCTCATATTCAGTGCTGCTGACGTAACATCAGCGACTCTAAGAGGGCTTTTGGTCTGGGCCTTTGAGCTCACTGAATGCTGGACCTGGGGAAGTTAAGTGAAGCACATTTTATTTAAAAAAAAATAAATCTGCATTAGAGGACACAGGTTTTCCTAACTGGGGCAACCCGTTTAAAGTATTGGGTCCAGTAAGGTAGTACTGCATACATCTCCATTGTGAGCAACTTTCTTCTGCATACCAGCTAAACAAGCTTTGACGCCTTATGGTGGATTGCCTCAGTACTTTCATGGAGGGCTCAGACCCCCATGAGCTGACTCGATAGTTGCTAGTATACAGTATGTCACAAAAGTGAGTAATGCCCCTCACATTTTTGTAAATATTTTATATATTTTCATGGGACAACATTGAAGCTCTGACACTTTGATACAATGTAAAGTAGCCAGTGTACAGCTTGTATAACATTGTACATTTGGTGCCCTCTAAATAACTTAACACAGCCATTAATCTCTAAACAGCTGGCAACAAAAGTGAGTACACGCCTAAGTGAAAATGGCCAAATTGTGCCCAGTTAGGCATTTTCTGTACTTTCTGTTATGTGACTCATTACTGTTTAAAAGATCTCAAGTGTGAATGGGGAGCAGATGTTATATTTGGGGTTATCGCTCACACACTCTCTAATACTGGACACTGGAAGCTCATCATGGCTCCTCATGGCAAAGAATCCCCTGAGGATCTAAAAAAACTAATTGTTGCTCTACATAAAGCTGGACTAGGCTATAAGAAGATTGTCAACCCCCTAACAGCTCAGCATGGTGGCCAAGACCACACCGTGGTTTAACAAGTCAGGTTCCACTCAGAACAGGCTTCACCATGGTCATCCAAAGACGTCGAGTGCATGTGCTCAGCGTCATATCCATAGGCCGTCTCTTCAAAATAGATGTAGAGGCTACAGAGGTGGGGGGGCAGTCTGTCAGTGCTCAGACCATATGCCGTACCCTACATCACATTGGTCTGCATAGTTGTCATCCCAGAAGGAAGCCTCTTCTAAAGATGATTTACAGGAAAGCCCGCAAACCGTTTGAAGATAAGCAGACTAGAGATGGATTACTAGAACCATGTCCTGTTCTCCGATGAGACCAAAATAAACTTATTTGGTTCAAATAGTGCCAACCGTGTGTGGTGACTGTCTACAGTCAAGAATGGTGGTGGGAGTTTCATGGTTTGGGGCTGCATGAATGCTGCCGGCTGTGGGGAGCTAGAGTTCATTGAGGCAACCTTGAATGCCAATATGTACTGTGACATACTGAGGAAGAGCATTGTCCCTGCCTTTGTATTCCAACATGATAATGACCTCAAACATACCTCCAAGACGACCGCTGCCTTAATAGAGAAACCGAGTAAGGCTGGGGCCACACGGGGCACTACTGCGATGCTCGCATGAGATTCGGCTCACGCTGGCAGCACAGCAGGAGCCGAGTGTCATGCGAGTGTGCCTGCATCTGAGGTCCGACCCTGCGAGCGGACCTCAGCTGCGGGGGGAGGGCCGGCACTGAGGAGGGGAGGGCCGGCACTGAGGAGGGGTGGGAGGGATTTCTCTCCCTCTCTCCTCCGTAGCCGGCTATTGCGATTCTCGCTCTGCGAGCACAGTACACCGGTGTACTGCGAGTGCAGTGCGATTTTTCTCTCGCCCCATTCACTTGAATGGGTGCGAGAGAAAAGAGTCTCGGATTACAATGGCAGCATGCTGCGATCGTTTTCTCTGTCCGATTAGGGCTGAGAAAATAATCACTCGTGTGCTGACACACAGGCTAGAATTGGTCCGAGGGGAATGCGATGTTTTATCGCACTCCACTCGCACCGATATTCTCGCCGTGTGGCTTAGGCCTAAAGGTGCTGGACTGGCCAAGCATGTCTCCAGACTTAAACACTATGGAGCATCTGTGGGGCCTCCTCAAATGCAAAGTGAAGGAGTGCAAGATCTCTCACATCCACCAGCTCCGTAATATCATCATGGAGGATGGAAGAGGATCCAGCAGCTCCTGGGACGCTCTCGTGAGCTCCATGCCCAAAGAGTTAAGGCAGTAATTTTAAAATGATGATGGCCACACAAAATATTGACTGCTTAGACACAATTTGACCTTTTTCACTTAGGGGTGTACTCACTTTTGTTGCCAGCGGTTTAGACCTCAATGCTGGGTGTTGAGATATTTAGAGAGCATCAAATTTACATTTTTATACAAGCCATACGCGGACTACTTTACATTGTATCAAAGCGTCATAGCTTCAGTGTTGTTCCATGAGAAAATATAATGAAATATTTACAAAAATGTAAGGGGTGTACTCACTTTTGTGACATACTGTATATGATGAACAGTGTGAGCATGTGTGTTTGCCCTACTTTCTGCTCACTCCGGCAGTGTACACTGTATATTTGCTCGTGTTTTGTCTACATTTTTATCATTTTTACTTTTGCTAACTGCACATTGAGCTTTGTGTTGTGTCTCCTATCCATGTACACGTGTTTTGAACCCAATCCTGTCTCTCTTGCCTACATTTCAGTCAGAGCTAAGACATGGTCCGTTTTACTATATGAAGCAGCCACTCACCACAGACCCTGTTGATGTTGTACCGCAGGACGGCCGCAATGACTTCTACTGCTGGGTTTGTCACCGGGAAGGACAAGTCCTTTGCTGTGAGCTCTGCCCCAGAGTTTATCACGCTAAGTGTCTGAAACTGACTGCTGAGCCTGAGGGCGATTGGTTTTGTCCTGAGTGTGAGGTGAGGCTCCACGTGTTACCAGCTCAGTGGACCTTACATACTTCTATTATATTGTGCTTCTGGATTATTGTAGGGGCAGCAGGGGTTAGCACAGGCGGCATTAATGCGCAGTCCTTGGTAATCCATCTGGACACCTCTTAAGGTCTGTTTATATGGACTGATCGGCGGCACTATACCACCGCTGACCGGTAAACGTTTTGCCAATTGTTGGTCACCCGATTGCCTGACGGTAAACGAGCAAAATCAAATAATGCACACGGAGCGGTCTATACTAGATCTGCACTAGATCGCTCAGTACACATAAGCAACCATAGTTCCCGGCAGTGTGTGCCCTGGTCATGTAGAACAATGCACCGACAAGAATAATGATCTTTTATGTTGCACAAAAGATCATTTCACGCAATGATTTAGTACATTACTCATTCATCAAGTGATCAACAACCTGTTTATACCGCAAGATAATTGTGAAATGAGCGTTTATAAGCGTGCTTGTTAACGATTATCCTTTGCTGTAAATGCCCCTTTAGTCTTTGCATCAAGGCATGTTTGGATGACTTAGGGCCAGTTATTAAGAATTGGGGGTCTCCAATGAGTAGTCAGCTATCTTTCCCTTCCCACTAGTGATCAGATCAGTCCACTACTGTGCAAGCTGTGTCACTGGGACATTGGGGTGTTAAAGGGAACCTGTCACCACTTTTTTGGCCTATAAGCTGCAGCCACCACCACCGGGCTCTTATATACAGCATTCTAACATGCTGTATATAAGAGCCCAGGCCGCTGTGAGAACATAAAAAACACTTAATAATACTTACCTAACGGTTGCGCGGTTGGTCATATGGACGTCTCCGTTGTACGGTGCCAGCGATACCTCTTTTGGCCATCTTTGTTCTCCTTCTCTAGCCGCGGTGCATGACGCGTCCGACGTCCTCCACACTCACCAGCATTCAGGTCCTGAGCAGGTGCACTTTGATCTGCGCTGAGCAGGGCAGATCAAAGTATTGTAGAGCGCCTGCGCAGGATCGGCAAGTATGTAGGACGTAGACGCGTCATGCACACAGGCTTCAAAAAGAGGACCAAGATGGCCGAAAGGGGAGGCGCCTGCACTGGACAACGGAGACGCCCATAAGGCCCACCGTGCGACCGTTAGGTAAGTATTATAAAGTGTTTTTTATGTTCTCACAGCAGCCTGGGCTCTTACATACAGCATGTTAGAATGCTGTATATATAGAAGAGCCCGGTGGTGGTGGCCACAGCTTATACGCCAAAAAAGTGGTGACCAGTTCCCTTTTAAGGTCCATAAATTAAATCTCTTATAGAGTGAAGGGATGTTTAGTAGGAGAGGGTATCCGTGGTAATGAGTGGGGAATGTAGAGGAGACCCTCCAGGTACACCATCTATGGCAGTGTTCCCCAACTCCAGTCCTCAAGGCCCACCAACAGTGCATGTTTTCAGGGTTTCCTTAGCATTGCACATGTGTTGGAATCATCACCTGTGCAATACTAATGAAATCCTGAAAACATAGCCTATGTAATACTTAAAAAATCCTGAAAACATGGACTGTTGGTGGCTCTTGAGGACTGGAGTTTGGGAACACTGATCTATAGGAGCCCTCTTACGGCATCTCTGGAAGTGTTGGGGTCGTCGCTTTATCCTTTACTAGTGATGTTTTTGTATCTCCAGAAAATCACAGTTGCAGAATGCATAGAGACACAGAGTAAAGCAATGACTATGTTGACCATAGAGCAGCTCTCGTACCTGCTGAAATTTGCACTACAGAAGATGAAGCAGCCTGGGGTAAGTCCACCTCTGAGGGCCAGAAATCCGCCGCAACGCCTTTAAATAAAGCTCTACCCTGATGGGTGTCCTCGTGGCTTAGGTGATCAGGTGCCTTTAGTCCGGGAATCGACACAAATGGCATCTCCTGATATAATGTTGCATGTCAGAAGATGACTTGGCCTAGTTTCACACTTGCGTTCAGCGGAGTCTGTCACTATGGAGAATAGCGCAGTCCGTTAATGCACTGCGCTATTCTCCATACACTTGTATGGATGACGCACTGTAACGCAAGTGTCAGTGTTGCATCCGCCGGACGACACAGCGTTGTTATTTTGACGCTGCGTCAGGCGGAAGGAACGCAGCATGTAACGTTTTTTTGAGCAGCGGAATCCTTTGGATTTCACTGCGCATGCTCTCTCTGGCTCCCTTCACCCGTAACCAGGGTACACATCGGGTAACCAAGGAACCCTGGTTGCGTGTGCCGGGAGCCCGGCACTTCCCCGCTCGGCTCCGCCCCCTCCCGCACTCCGTATGCATACACACACACACACACACACACACACACACACACACACACACACACACACACACTCTCACACTCACTCACCTGTCCCCCAGCGATGCAGTCCCCGCGGCACTGACGTCCTCAGCCATGGCCCTGCTCGGCTCCACCCACCGCACTCCGTCCCCCACTCCCGCTCCCCGCACACATTGTCGGCGACCGAACGATCAGCTGATCACCCGGCGGCCGGCTACTGTGACTGATCGGCCGGCTACTGTGAGTGATCGGCTGATCACCCGGCGGCCGGCTACTGTGAGTGATCGGCTGATCACCCGGCGGCCGGCTACTGTGAGTGATCGGCTGATCACCCGGCGGCCGCCTACTGTGAGTGAGCGGCTGATCACCCGGTGGCCGGCTACTGTTAGTGATGCTGATCGTTCACAATAGTCTGCCGACGGTAAAACTGTAAAAAAAAAACAACCAAACAAAACGAATTGCAGTGTTTTGCAGCATCCGTCACACAACGCAATGCAACGGATGCCGTTCAACGCAAGTGTGAAACTAGCCTTAGTGTGGTCTCACTCAGAGATGCAATCTGTACGGACAGGACCTTGACATGCAAAGTGGCAATGGTAAAATTACCAGCAGATGTACACACATTCTGCTTCACTATATACAACATGCATTACTGCTGTCAGTCCTGTCCCGGTGGCCCCACATTTGATGCCCCTATTTTTTGTGTATGCAGAAAATGGAGAATCCCTGCAGATGTTGCCCTGACCCGATCCAGTTTTAAGAAGCCATTGCTAAAGGGAGTGGTGCTGATGGCCAAGCTGCTGTGCTTGCAGCTTTTGCTGTAAAAGCGTCTACTCAACTCCTCATTATGTGGAGACTTGGTGTGATTTATACTCAAAATGCATCTTGCTCTGGGGGAGATTTTTTTTTATAGCTAAAGTAAAGTGGATTATCTTTCTGAGTTTTTTTAAAAGCAAAAAATATAAATAATTGTGGATGCAATATTAATAAGATTGAGGAAAGCACTGTCATGTCCATCCAGGTGCCTCACTAAGCGTTTTTGGTGCAGTTTGTTTTCATAAACTTCATGGAGTCCTTCCCCAGCAAAGTCTATGAGAAATCTGAAATGCTGTTCACATGTTGCTTCTTTTTTACATATAGGTTTTGCTGCAGTTTGTCTGCAGCAAAAAGAAGCAGCATGTCACTACTTTTCTGCAGGTCCCTGCGGTTTTCCCTGTGTTTTTGCTATTGATAATGTTTAAAAAAACGCAGGGACAAAAACGCAGGCAAAAACACTTCCGTTTTTGGGGTGCATTTTTCTGCCAGAGGTGCGTTTTTCGCTGGAGAAACAAATCTGCAGTGTACGCACATAGCCTTTTTGGAGTTCTTGGTCCCTGGCACCCCACTGCTGAGAGACATGAAGATATAAACTGCAGTTTGCCAAAATGTACGTGAGCAAGCCAAAATCCTGAAGGGAAAGCGTTTTGTGGAGAGATAAGACCAAGATAGAGCTTTTTGGTAAAGAACATCATTCTACTGGTTACCGAAAACAGAATGAGGCCTACAAAGAAAAGAGCATAGCACCTACAGTCACATATGGTGGAGGCTCACAGATGTTTGGGGATGTTTTGCTGCCTCGGGCACTGAGGGCCTTGACTGTGTGCAAGGCATCACAAAATCTGAAGATTACCAAATGATTTTGGGTTGCAATGTAGTGCCTAGTGTCAAAAAGCTGTGTTTGTGTCCTAGATCATGGGTCTTCCAGCAGGGTAATGACCCCAAACATACTTCAAGCAGCCCCAGAAATGGATGGAAACAAAGCGCTGAAGAGTTCTGAAGAGGCAGCAATGAGTCCAGATCTAAATCCCATTGAACACCTGTGGAGAGATCTTACAATTGCTGTTGGGAGAAGGCGCCTTCAAATATGAGAGACCTGGAGCAGTTTCCAAAATAAGAGTCCAAAATTCCAGCTGAGAGGAGGAAGAAGTTGTTGACTGTTATAGGAACCTATTAATTAAAGTTATATATTCCAAAGGGTGTGCAACCAAATATTAAGTTGAGGGGTGCCCACAATTTTGTCCGGCCCATTTTTGGAATTTTGTGTGACATAATGTCTAATTTGCCCTTTTAAAGAAAATTAAATGTGTATGACAAAACGTGTGATTGCAATAATTTTCTGGGAGAAATACTTCTTCATTATCAGGAACAATTTCAGGGGTGCCAACACTTTCAGCCATGACTGTGTTGTGCAGTTTAGTATCCATATATAATAATATTGAGCGTCTTATGTTACAGACAGAGCCCTTCCAGAAGCCGGTGTCATTGGAGCAGCATCCTGATTACTCAGAATATATATTTAATCCTATGGATCTCAGTACATTAGAAAAGGTCAGTGCCTCCATCCTACATGGCCCATGTTATTGTGTGGTGAGGCCAGTGGCTGCTGTTTAGGTTTTTCTGTGGATAGCACCACCCTTTTCACTTTTAGCAGAAAAAGTTAAACATTCTCTTCCTTCCCCAAACATAATACATTTATGTTCTATTCAGTATATTCTATCCTTTACCCCATAATACCATTTTTCCAGAGTCCCCCATACACGTAAGATTGGCCAGTTTTCCTCTAATGTGTAAGTTGGGGGGCATTAGTCGCAGAGCACCCCTTCGTAGTGTTACCCGACCTTTCACAGCTCTGCTGCATGTCTGAGACGCCCCTGGATGGCTCACCTGTCACCATGTATGTGCCAGGCCTTTTTCTTTAGGGGGTTAATGCAGTCTGGGCCTTTGCTGGTGCTGGATATTGCCATAAATTATCTTACATGTAGCTGCTGTTTCCCTTGCAGTTTTGCTTGGTATATATACCTATCCATTAAACTAGGTTTTTTTTTTGTGCAGAATGTTAAAAAGAAAATGTACGGTTGCACAGAAGCCTTCTTGGCAGATGCCAAATGGATATTACATAATTGCATCATATATAATGGGGGTAAGTGATGATTATTGCCAAGGCTGCAGCAAAATGAAGAATACTAAATGGTTCGGTGCGCTGTACACTTCTGCAGTATGAATTCACTTCTATTATAGCTGTTTTCCATCACCCCTTGGTCCACGGTTCTGTATTTGACTGCATGAACTGTACCCAGAAGTGCTTTATCGAATAGTTTAATCCAGATCAACCTAAAAGGCCTAAAGTATGAGCAGCCTAAGTGAGAAAAGCACATGGAAACTTTAGGTGCAGATGTACCATGGTGAAACGATAACTGCAAACCCTAAAACCGATGGCGCAGTTGTTTTTTCAGACACATTAAAAGGGTGGTTCACACATTTTTTTTATTCTCTCTATTAGTGTAACTTACCATTTCAGTTGTCTTCTTAATTGCTTTCTTTTTCCAGTTCTGGCACTGAGCGGCGCTATTCTGCTTGTCCAGTGCCGGTCACATGACCCCCGGGTGCTGTGGCCTCTGGTATCTGCTGATGTCACGTCAACTTCTGGGCTCTGAAAGTTGACGTTACATCAGCAGCAGTAGCTGTCTCTGATCCTTAGTGACTGGGCTGTGGGCGGTGATCACCGCACGTCACAGCCCAGCATGAGAAGGAAAGGAGGCTTTACTTACCATCCTGCAGCTGGGGGCCGGCACCAAGAGCAAGAGGAGAGAAGGAGGAGTCATGTCTGTCGGGTGAGTATGTTTTCGTACGGGGGTGGGGGTGAGAGGATGAGCAGAGCGGAGAGTGCCACTGCAAAGGATCATGGGAATTGTAGGAACTGAACCCAGGAGGTCAGGAGAGAGAATAACCCCATCAGAGCTGGAGCCAGCAATGAGGAAGTGCTGCTAGAGCATGATAAAAGGTAATATTGCTGAAATAACATAAATATGTGGAGAGGCACATAATATCAAGATTTATGAGAAAAAAAAATCCGGTGAAGGACCTGTCTGCAAAATTGTGAGACCAAAGCCTTGTTGCCTTACTTTTCCACCACAATGTTTTATATATACAGTATCTTATATGGCACCTGGTGACTCTATAGGCAGAAATCCAAGGAGCGGCAGGCAGCCAGTCAGCGACTGCAGACTTAAGGCCCCGTCACACTAAGCAACATCGCTAGCAACATCGCTGCTAACGAACAACTTTTGTGATGTTGCTAGCGATGTTGCTGTGTGTGACATCCAGCAACAACCTGGCCCCTGCTGTGAGGTCGTTGGTTGTTGCTGAATGTCCTGGGCCATTTTTTAGTTGTTGCTCTCCCGCTGTGAAGCACAGATCGCTGTGTGTGACAGCGAGACAGCAACAACTAATGTGCAGGCAGCAGGAGCCGGCTTCTGCGGAGGCTGGTAACCAATGTAAACATCGGGTAACCAAGAAGCCCTGTCCTTGGTTACCCGATATTTACCTTTGTTACCAGCCTCCGCAGCTCTCACTGTCAGTGCCGGCTCCTGCTCTGTGCACATGTAGCTGCAGGACACATCGGGTTAATTAACCCAATGTGTGCTGTAGCTAGGAGAGCAAGGAGCCAGCGCTAAGCATTGTGCGCTGCTCCCTGCTCTGTGCACATTTAGCTGCAGCACACATCAGGTAATTAACCCGATGTGTGCTGTACTAGGAGAGCAGGGAGCCAGCGCTCAGTGTGCGCTGCTCCCTGCTCTCTGCACGTGTAGCTGCGTGAGCTGGTAACCAAGGTAAATATCGGGTTGGTTACCCGATATTTACCTTAGTTACCAAGCGCAGCATCTTCCACGCTGCGCTGGGGGCTGGTCACTGGTTGCTGGTGAGCTCACCAGCAACTCGTGTAGTGACGCTCCAGCGATCCCTGCCAGGTCAGGTTGCTGGTGGGATCGCTGGAGCGTTGCAGTGTGACATCTCACCAGCAACCTCCTAGCAACTTACCAGCGATCCCTATCGTTGTTGGAATCGCTGGTAAGTTGCTTAGTGTGACTGGACCTTTAGTGAAGTTGCTGATAATCCCGTTGTGTAAATGTGTATTAACCCCCTTAACGACCGCGGGCAGTAAAATTACGTCCTAAATGTCATAATGTTACTGCCCGCGGTCCTCCGGCGGCAGCATGCCGCGATCGGCGCACATCTCAGCTGATTTTCACAGCTGAGATGTGTGCCTGCTAGGCACGAGCAGAATCGTTATCTGCTCGTGCCGATTAACCCCTTAAATGGCACTGTCAATACGTGACAGCGCCATTATAAGCGCGATCGCGGTAAACTTTTACTTACCGCCCGATACCTGAAGCCACGTGACGCGATCACGTGACTTCCGATAGTTGTCATGGTAGCACAGGGTCATGTGATGACTCCTGTACTACATATGACTTGCTTTCACTTTCGCTGTGCCCGCTGCACAGTGAAAAAGACAGAGAGCTTATCTGCTGTTTATAGCTGTGTAGCTGTGATCAGCAGATACTGCAGAGCGATCGGATTGCTGATCGCAATAGCCCCCTAGGGGGACTAGTAAAAAAAAAGAGTTAAAAAAAAGTTTTAAAAAATTTAAAAAAAACAAAAAACTAAAAGTTCAAATCACCCCCCATTCGCCCCATTGAAAATTAAAGAGTTAAAAAAAATAAAAAATATACACACTTTTGGTATCGCCGCGTTCAGAAACGCCCGATCTATCAAAATATAAAATCAATTAATCTGGTCAGTATACGGCGTATCGGCAAAAAAATTCCAAACGCCAAAACGACGTTTTCTTTGTCGCTCCATTGGGAGACCCAGACAATTGGGTGTATAGCTTCTGCCTCCGGAGGCCACACAAAGCATTACACTTAAAAGTGTAAACCCCTCCCCTCTGCCTATACACCCCCCCCGTGCATCACGGGCTCCTCAGTTTTATTGCTTTGTGTTGAAGGAGGCACACATCCACGCAAGCTCCACATTTTAGTCAGCAGCAGCTGCTGACTATATCGGATGGAAGAAAAGTGGGCCCATAACAGGGCCCTCGGCATGCTCCCTTCTCACCCCACTCTGGTCGGCGGTGCTGTTAAGGTTGAGGTGCCCATTGCGGGTACAGAGGCTGGAGCCCACATGCTGTTTTCCTTCCCCATCCCTTAGGGGCTCTGGGTGAAGTGGGATCCTAACCGGTCACCAGGCACTGGGACCATGCTCCCTCCGCAGCCCCTGGGGGAATCTGCTGGACAGGAGACCGGGTATCGTCAGGGACAGGCCCTGCTCCTATGAGGTACTCTGTGTCCCCTTGGGGACGGCGCATAGAGCGCCTGTGTAATGGACACTGCAGCAGCTGCTGGGTGTGTTTGTGCGCCGGGACTACCGCGCTGACCGCGCTTGTTTGCCGGCCGCGCTTATAACTTTAGTCCCCGGCTTTTGCGGCCTAGTACCGCATATTCCCGCCCCCGGGCCTGCCAGTCAGGGGTAAGGGCGGGACGCTGCACTGGACGTCAGCGCTGAGGGCTGGAGCATACTTTGTATCCTCCTCCCCCCTCACTGAGCACCGTGGGGCACCAGATTCCCGCACTTTCTGAGGCACGCCCTCGGCTCCCTCCTCCTCTCAGAACGCCGGCAGCCATTGCTATCAGCACTTCTGACGCTGGAGAACTTCAGAGGGGAGACAACTCCGAGCTCCACAGCTCTGGGAGGCCCAGGCAGGGAATCTGGTGGTCACACAACCGCTGAGGGCGGTCGGTAAGCCGCACCTGTTACTAGGTGCTGGCCCCCCTGGGTGCCGAAGTGTATATTTATATGCTTATATTGTATACATTTACTCTGTACGGCCGCACTATTAGCTTTTGGCTATATACCCTCACTGATTGCTCTAAGAGGAGACAACAGCATGTCGTCCGCAAAAAGCAAGGGTGCCAAGGCACAGGCTTACTTTGCAACCTGTACCTCATGTGCGGCAATGCTACCTGCAGGTTCCACCTACCCTCATTGTGTGCAATGCTCGGCCCCTGTGACACTCACTCAGCCGGAGTCTCAGCCACTGGTGGGACCCCCGGCCCAGGTGGAACCACCGGCCCCCACTGTCCAGGTGACAGGGACAGAGTTTGCAGTATTCGCTGACAAACTTTCTGAGTCTATGGATAGATGGTCTGCTAAGATACTAGAAGCTTTGCAGTCCAGACCTGTAACACAGGCCCCGGGCACTGTTGATTCATTGCCCCCAGGCCCCCCTCGGTCGGAGCAGCAAAGTGCTCCTGGGTCGACTCATAGGTCCCACGGGGAGGACTCCGACACGGACCGCAGTCCCAGACCGACTAAGCGGGCTCGCTGGGAGCTTCCCTCGACTTCATCACACTGTTCAGGGTCTCAGCATGAGGACTCTCTGGAGGATGAAGCGGATGGGGCAGATCAGGGCTCTGATCCTGATGCCGCGCTCAACCTTGATACGCCTGAAGGGGACGCCATAGTAAACGACCTTATAGCGTCCATCAATCAGGTGTTAGATCTTTCTCCTCCAGCCCTTCCGAGTGAGGAGTCAGCTTCTCAGCAGGAGAAATTTCATTTTAGGTTTCCCAAACGTACACGGAGTGCGTTTCTTGATCACTCCGACTTCAAAGATGCAGTCCAGAAACACCGAGCTTTCTTCGGCGCTCTATTGGGAGACCCAGACGATTGGGTGTATAGCTACTGCCTCCGGAGGCCACACAAAGCATTACACTAAAAAGTGTAAGGCCCCTCCCCTTCTGGCTATACACCCCCAGTGGGATCACTGGCTCACCAGTTTTCGGCTTTGTGCGAAGGAGGTCAGACATCCACGCATAGCTCCACTGTTTAGTCAGCAGTAGCTGCTGACTATATCGGATGGAAGAAAAGAGGGCCCATACTAGGGCCCCCAGCATGCTCCCTTCTCACCCCACTTGTGGTTTGTAAGGTTGAGGTACCTATTGCTGGTACGGCGGCTGGAGCCCACATGCTGTTTTCCTTCCACATCCCCCTGAGGGGCTCTGAGGAAGTGGGATCTTACCGGCCCCAAAGCCCTGAGGCCGGGCTCCATCCACAGACCCATTGAACCTGCTGGATACGGAGCTGGGTACCGTTCAGGGACATGGCCCTGCACCATTCAGGTACTCTGTGTCCCCGTACACACAGGCACAGCACACTCCAGACTTGCTGGGTGTGCTAGTGCGCCGGGGACAGTAAAGGGTTACAGTCACTGCAGCCTAGCTGAGTGACTTTATGTATGGGGAACTACCGCGCCGGACGCTCCGGGAGCGGCGGCGCGGCTGGGACTTGTAGTGCGCCGGGGACTTAGCGCCGACCGCGCTTTTACGGCGGCGGCGCTTATAAATCCAGTCCCCGGCTTTTGCGGCCTAGCTCCGCTTCGTTCCCGCCCCCACCCTGTCAATCAGGGTAGGGGAGAGACGCTGTACAATCAGCAGCGCCGAGGGCTGGAGCCTTATTTACATGCTCCAGCCCTCTCACTGGACACTGTGGGACGCCGGTTTCCCGCTCTGACTTGGGGGCACGCCCACGGCCCGCCCCCTACTCACACGAGCTGGAGAAGGACGCCGGCAGCCATTCCTGCAGTCCGAGCTGAGAGATCGGACTCTGGGCGACCAGGCACAGGACTAGGGCGACCACACACCCGCTTATAGGCGGGCGGTAAGCGGCACCTGAAGTGCTGACCCCACTAAATACCGAAGTGTCCATTTGTATCTATATGCCCTCTTAGATGGCGACACATCAGCAGCAGGAAAGCAGGGGTGCTAAGGCACAGGCTTTCTAGGCTGCTTGTATTGCATGTGCTGAAGTGTTCATGTGTATTTATGCTTGTATGCTATACACTGCACTGTACAGTCGCTAGTCTGGGCTATTTTCACCTAGAATGACTAGACTACAGCAGCAGAAAAGCAGGGGTGCTGAGGCACAGGTTTTTTCTATGCTGCTTGTATTGCAGGGGTTGCAGTGTTCATTTGTACTTATGCTTGTATGCTATACATTGCACTGTATGGTCGATATTCTGGGCTATATTCCCCTAGATGGCTAGTCTACAGCAGCAGAAAAGCAGGGGTGCCAAGGCACAGGCTTTCTATGCTGCTTGTATTGCATGTGCTGCAGTGTTCATTGTACTTTATGCTGGTATACTATACATTGCATTGTACGGTCGCCATTCTTGGCTCTATGTCTTAGATGGCTAGTCGGCAGCAGCATATAAGCAACACAGGCTTTCGATGCTGTTTTTACTGCATGTGATACTGTTCCACGGCACTGAACCCCATTGTGTGCAATGCTCCCCTGGAGCACTTGGTCAGCCGGGGTCTCTACTAGACGTGGCCAAAGGAACCACCTGTCAAACCTGTCCAAGGACAGGGATGGAGTTGAATTGGGATAGAGACTTGCAGTCCGGACAGGCCATGGGCAAATCATTGCTCCCTGGCCACCCTCATTGGGAATAAGATCGGTTCCCCGGGGGGGGTCCCAGGAGGCTCTCTGTATGATGAGGCAGACGTAGCTCATCAGGACTTTGATCCTGACAACGCTCTCAATCCGGATACACCGGATGGTGACGCCTTAAGGAATGATCCTATAGCGTCCATCAATGGAATGTTGGATCTTTCTCCCTCAGCTCCCCCAGCGGAGGAGTCAGCTTCACAGCAGGAGAAGTCCCATTTCAGTAGCTCAAACGTAGATTGAGTATTTTTCTGGCCACGCTGACTTCAGAGCAGCAGTCCAGGAACACCACGCTTACCAGATAAGCGTTTTCTCCAAACGTATTAAGGATACACGTTATCCTTTTCCCCCTGACGTGGTCAAGCGTGGGACCCAGGGTCCAAAGGTGGATTCTCCAATCTCCAGGCTTACGACTAGAGCTATAGTTGCAGTGGAGATGGGACTTCACTTAAAGATGCCAGACAGATAGACTGTGGTTGAAATCTGTCTATGAGGATAGCGGCGTGTCGGTTGCTCCGGCATTTACAGCCGTATGGGCACCCTAAGCTTTTCAGCTGTTCTTGCACAGCTGGTCTTGAGCATATGTACATTTGTGCCGCAGGGGCGTCCGTATCCTCGCAATGTCTACATTGCGACTTACCCTATTAAGGCTGTCCTGGAAGGACAGTCGAGGTTTCGGTCCTTCCCAAGCTCGGGCAGGTCCCAATTGTCCTCGTCCAAAAGAGCTGAAAAGCCTCAGAGGGGCTCAGTTTCCGGGGGCTCAATCACGCCCAAGGAAGGCAGCCGGAGGAACCGCTACCAAGGCGGTCTCCTCATGACTCTCAGCTCTCTCATCTCTCCGCATCCGCGGTTGATGGCAGACTCGCTCGCCTTTGGCGACATTTAGCTGCCACAGGTCACAGACCGGTGGGTGAGGGACATTGTGCCCACGTGCACAGGACAGAGTTCTGTTCTCGTCCTCCGACTCGATTCTTCAGAACGTCCCCACCTCCCCACCGAGCCGATGCTCTTCTGCACGCAGAAGGAGTGGTAATCCCTGTTCCTCTTCAGGAACAAGACACGGTTTTCCTCCAATCTGGTTGTGGTGCCAAAAAAGGATGGCTCTTTCCGTTCCGTTCTGGACCTAAAACTGCTCAACAAGCACGTGGAGGCCAGGCGGTTCCGGATGACACCCTCCGCTCCGTCATTGCCTCAATGTCTCAAGGATATTTCCTAGCATCAATAGACATCAAAGATGCTTATCTCCACGTGCCGATTGCTACAGAGCACCAATGTTTTCTACGTTTCGTGATGGGAGACGACCATCTTCAGTTCGTAGCTCTGCCATTCGGTCTGGCGACAACCCCACGGGTGTTCACCAAGGTCATGGCGGCAGTGGTAGCAGTCTTGCACTCACAGGGACACTCTGTGATCCCTTACTTGGACGATCTACTTGTCAAGGCACCCTCTCAAGAGGCATGCCAATTCAGCCTGACTGTTGCGCTGGAGACTCTCCAGACGTTCGGGTGGATCATCGACTTCTCAAAGTCAAACCTGTCACCGACCCAATCACTAACGTATCTTGGTATGGAGTTTCATACTCTCTCAGCGATAGTGAAGCTTCCGCTGGACAAGCAGCGGTCACTACAGACTGGGGTGCAGACTCTCCGTCAAGGTCAGTCGCACTCCTTAAGACGCCTCATGCACTTCCTCGGGAAGATGGTGGCGGCAATGGAGGCGGTTCCGTTTGCGCAGTTTCATCTGCGTCCTCTTATTGGGACATTCTCCGCCAATGGGACGGGAAGTCAACATCCCTGAACAGGAAAGTCTCCTTTTCACAGAAGGACTCTCTGCAATGGTGGCTTCTTCCCACCTCATTATCACAGGGAAGATCCTTCCTACCACCGTCTTGGGCGGTAGTCACGACAGACGCGAGTCTGTCAGGGTGGGGAGCAGTTTTTTCTCCACCACAGGGCTCAGGGTACGTGGACTCAGCAGGAGTCCACCCTTCAGATCCATGTTCTGGAAATCAGAGCAGTGTATCTTGCCCTACTAGCCTTCCAGCAGTGGCTGGAAGGAAAGCAGATCCGAATTCAGTCGGACAACTCCACAGCGGTGGCATACATCAATCACCAAGGAGGGACACGCAGTCGGCAAGCCTTCCAGGAAGTCCGGCGGATTCTGACGTGGGTGGAAGCCACGGCCTCCACCGTATCCGCAGTTCACATCCCCGGCGTAGAAAACTGGGAAGCAGACTTCCTCAGCCGCCAGGGCATGGACGCAGGGGAATGGTCCCTTCGCCCGGACGTGTTTCAGGAAATCTGTAGCCGCTGGGGAAGGCCGGACGTCGACCTAATGGCGTCCAGGCACAACAACAAGGTCCCAACCTTCATAGCACGGTCTCGCGATCACAGAACTCTGGCGGCAGACGCCTTAGTGCAAGATTGGTCGCAGTTCCGGCTCCCTTATGTGTTCCCACCTCTGGCACTCTTGCCCAGAGTGCTACGCAAGATCAGATCCGACTGCAGCCGCGTCATACTCGTCGCCCCAGACTGGCCGAGGAGGGCGTGGTATCCGGATCTGTGGCATCTCACGGTCGGCCAACCGTCGGCACTACCAGACCGACCAGACTTACTGTCCCAAGGGCCGTTTTTCCATCGGAATTCTGCGGCCCTGAACCTGACTGTGTGGCCATTGAGTCCTGGATCCTAGGGTCTTCAGGATTATCCCAAGGGGTCGTTGCCACCATGAGACAGGCTAAGAAGCCCACGTCCGCTAAGATCTACCACAGAACGTGGAGGATATTCTTATCCTGGTGCTCTGCTCAGGGAGTGTCTCCCTGGCCTTTTGTATTGCCTACCCTTCTTTCTTTCCTGCAATCTGGGTTAGAAAAAGGTTTGTCGCTCGGCTCCCTTAAAGGGCAAGTCTCGGCGCTATCCGTCTTTTTTTCAAAAGCGTCTAGCACGACTTCCTAAGGTGCGCACGTTCCTGCAGGGGGTTTGTCATATTGTACCCCCGTACAAGCGGCCGTTAGATCCATGGGATCTGAACAGGGTACTAGTTGCCCTCCAGAAGCCGCCCTTCGAGCCTCTGAGGGAGGTTTCACTTTCTAGACTATCACAGAAAGTGGCTTTTCTGGTAGCGATCACATCTCTTCGGAGAGTGTCTGAGCTAGCAGCGCTGTCATCCAAGGCTCCTTTCCTGGTCTTCCACCAGGACAAGGTAGTGCTGCGCCCCATTCAGGAGTTTCTCCCGAAGGTGGTATCCTCTTTTCATCTTAATCAGGATATCTCTTTGCCTTCGTTTTGTCCTCATGCAGTTCATCGGTATGAGAAGGATTTACATTTGTTAGATCTGGTGAGAGCACTCAGAATCTACATTTCCCGCACGGCGCCCTTGCGCCGTTCGGAGGCACTCTTTGTCCTTGTCGCTGGTAAGCGCAAAGGGTCGCAGGCTTCTAAGGCCACCCTGGCTTGATGGATCAAAGAACCAATTCTTGAAGCCTACCGTTCTGCTGGGCTTCCGGTTCCATCAGGGCTGAAGGCCCATTCTACCAGAGCCGTGGGTGCATCCTGGGCATTACGACACCAGGCTACGGCTCAACAGGTGTGCCAGGCAGCTACCTGGTCGAGTCTGCACACTTTCACCAAACATTATCAGGTGCATACCTATGCTTCGGCGGACGCCAGCCTAGGTAGAAGAGTCCTGCAGGCGGCAGTTGCCTCCCCGTAGGGGAGGGCTGTCTTGCAGCTCTAACATGAGGTATTTCTTTACCCACCCAGGGACAGCTTTTGGACGTCCCAATCGTCTGGGTCTCCCAATAGAGCGCCGAAGAAGAAGGGAATTTTGTTACTTACCGTAAATTCCTTTTCTTCTAGCTCTTATTGGGAGACCCAGCACCCGCCCTGTTGTCCTTCGGGATTTTTGGGTTTTTTTTTTTTTCGGGTACACATGTTGTTCATGTTGAACGGTTTTTCAGTTCTCCGATGTTACTCGGAGTGAATTTGTTTAACCAAGTTATTGGCTTTCCTCCTTCTTGCTTTTGCACTAAAACTGGTGAGCCAGTGATCCCACTGGGGGTGTATAGCCAGAAGGGGAGGGGCCTTACACTTTTTAGTGTAATGCTTTGTGTGGCCTCCGGAGGCAGTAGCTATACACCCAATCGTCTGGGTCTCCCAATAAGAGCTAGAAGAAAAGGAATTTACGGTAAGTAACAAAATTCCCTTCTTTCCGGATAAGCGCTTTACTAAGCGCCTTAATGACACACGTTATCCCTTCCCCCCTGACATAGTCAAGGGTTGGGCTCAGTGTCCCAAGGTGGATCCTCCAGTCTCTAGACTGGCGGCCAGATCCATAGTTGCAGTGGCAGATGGTGCATCACTCAAGGATGCCACTGACAGGCAGATAGAGCTCCTGATGAAATCCATCTATGAGGCTATCGGCGCGTCCTTTGCTCCGGCATTTGCAGCCGTATGGGCACTCCAAGCTATCTCGGCTTGTCAGTCTGAGATTAATGCAGTCACACGGGCCGCTACTCCGCAGGTTGTGTCCTTAACCTCTCAGGCGTCGGCGTTTGCGTCCTACGCCATGAATGCTGTACTGGACTCTGCGAGCCGTACAGCGGTAGCATCCGCCAATTCAGTGGCAGTCCGCAGGGCCATGTGGCTACGTGAATGGAAGGCAGACTCTGCTTCCAAAAAGTTTTTAACCGGTTTGCCATTTTCTGGCGACCGCCTGTTTGGCGAGCAATTGGATGAAATCATTAAACAATCCAAGGGTAAGGACTCGTCCTTACCCCAGTCCAAACCTAACAGACCTCAACAACGGAAGGTACAATCGAGGTTTCGGTCCTTTCGGCCCTCAGGCAGGTCTCAATTCTCCTCATCCAACAGGCCTCAGAAGGGTCAGAGGAACTCTGATTCATGGCGGTCTAAGTCACGTCCTAAAAAGACCGCCGGAGGAACCGCTCCCAAAGCGGCCTCCTCATGACTTGCGGACTCCCCAAACCGCATCCTCGGTCGGTGGCAGGCTCTCCCGCTTTTGCGACGCCTGGTTGCCACATGTCCAAGACCGATGGGTGAGAGACATTCTGTCTCACGGTTACAGGATAGAGTTCAGTTCTCGTCCTCCGATTCGTTTCTTCAGAACATCTCCGCCCCCCGAGCGAGCCGATGCTCTTCTTCAGGCGGTGAACACTCTGAAGGCAGAAGGAGTGGTTATCCCTGTTCCCCTTCAGCAATGGGGTCACGGTTTTTACTCCAACTTGTTTGTGGTACCAAAAAAGGACGGATCTTTCCGTCCCGTTCTGGACCTCAAACTGCTCAACAGACACGTGAAAACCAGGCGGTTCCGGATGGAATCTCTCCGCTCAGTCATCGCCTCGATGTCCCAAGGAGACTTCCTAGCCTCAATCGACATCAGGGATGCTTATCTCCACGTGCCGATTGCACCAGAGCATTAGCGCTTCCTGCGTTTCGCCATCGGGGACGAACACCTTCAGTTCGTGGCACTGCCTTTCGGCCTTGCAACAGCCCCACGGGTCTTCACCAAGGTCATGGCAACAGTGGTAGCAGTCCTACACTCTCAGGGACACTCAGTGATCCCTTACTTGGACGATCTTCTTGTCAAGGCCCTCTCTCGGGTGGCATGCCAACACAGCCTGGACATTGCTCTGGAGACTCTCCAGAGGTTCGGGTGGATCATCAATTTCCCAAAGTCAAAACTGACACCGACCCAATCGCTGACATATCTCGGGATGGAGTTTCATACTCTCCCAGCGATAGTGAAACTTCCGCTGGACAAACAGCGTTCACTACGGACAGGGGTGCAATCTCTCCTCCTAGCCCAGTCGCACCCCTTGAGACGCCTCATGCACTTCCTAGGGAAGATGGTGGCAGCAATGGAGGCAGTTCCATTTGCGCAGTTTCATCTGCGTCCACTTCAATGGGACATTCTCCACAAATGGGACAAGAAATCGACGTCCCTCGACAGGAACGTCTCCCTTTCTCGGGCAGCCAAGGCCTCACTTCAGTGGTGGCTTCTTCCCACTTCCTTGTCGAAGGGGAAATCGTTTCTGCCCCCATCCTGGGCTGTGGTCACGACGGACGCGAGTCTGTCAGGGTGGGGAGCGGTCTTCCTCCACCACAGGGCTCAGGGAACCTGGACTCCAACAGAGTCCTCCCTTCAGATCAATGTTCTGGAGATAAGGGCAGTGTATCTAGCCCTAAAGGCGTTCCATCCGTGGCTGGAAGGCAGGCAGATCCGAATTCAGTCGGACAACGCCACGGCGGTGGCATACATCAACCACCAAGGCGGCACACGCAGTCGGCAAGCCTTCCAGGAAGTTCGGCGGATTCTGCTGTGGGTGGAAGCCACAGCATCCACCATCTCCGCAGTTCACATCCCGGGCGTAGAAAACTGGGAAGCAGACTTTCTCAGTCGCCAGGGCATGGACGCAGGGGAATGGTCTCTTCACCCGGACGTGTTTCAAGAGATTTGTTGCCGCTGGGGGAAGCCGGACGTCGACCTAATGGCGTCCCGGCACAACAACAAGGTCTCGGCATTCATGGCACGGTCTCAAGATCACAGAGCTCTGGCGGCAGACGCATTAGTTCAGGATTGGTCGCAGTTTCGACTGCCCTATGTTTTTCCTCCTCTGGCACTGCTGCCCAGAGTGTTACGCAAGATCAGGTCCGACTGCCGCCGCGCCATCCTCATCGCCCCAGACTGGCCGAGGAGGTCGTGGTACCCGGATCTGTGGCATCTCACGGTGGGTCAGCCGTGGGCACTACCAGACCAACCAGACTTGCTGTCTCAAGGGCCATTTTTCCACCTGAATTCTGCGGCCCTCAACCTGACTGTGTGGCCATTGAGTCCTGGATCCTAGCGTCTTCAGGGTTATCTCAAGAGGTCATTGCCACTATGAGACAGGCCAGGAAACCAACGTCAGCCAAGATCTACCACAGGACGTGGAGGATCTTCTTATCCTGGTGCTCTGATCAGGGTTTTATTCCCTGGCCATTTGCCTTGCCCACTTTTCTGTCCTTCCTTCAATCCGGAATGGAAAAGGGGTTGTCTCTCTGCTCTCTTAAGGGACAAGTCTCTGCGCTCTCTGTGTTTTTTCAAAAGCGTCTAGCCAGGCTTCCGCAGGTACGCACGTTCCTGCAGGGGGTTTGCCACATAGTCCCCCCTTACAAGCGCCCGCTAGAACCCTGGGATCTGAACAGGGTGCTAACAGCTCTTCAGAAACCACCTTTCGAGCCAATGAGAGATATTTCTCTTTCTCGCCTCTCGCAGAAGGTGGTCTTCCTAGTGGCAGTCACATCACTTCGGAGAGTGTCTGAGCTAGCTGCACTGTCATGCAAAGCCCGCTTCCTGGTGTTTCACCAGGACAAGGTGGTTCTGCGTCCCGGTTCCGGAATTTCTCCCTAAGGTGGTATCCCCTTTTCATCTCAATCAGGATATCTCCTTACCTTCTTTTTGCCCTCATCCAGTTCACCAATGTGAAAAGGATTTGCACTTGTTAGATCTTGTGAGAGCACTCAGACTCTACATTTCTCGTACGGCGCCCCTGCGCCGCTCGGATGCGCTCTTTGTCCTTGTCGCTGGCCAGCGCAAAGGGTCGCAGGCTTCCAAGTCAACCTTGGCTCGGTGGATCAAGGAACCAATTCTTGAAGCCTACCGTTCTTCTGGGCTTCCGGTTCCTTCAGGACTGAAAGCCCATTCTACCAGAGCCGTGGGTGCGTCCTGGGCATTGCGGCACCAGGCTACGGCTCAGCAGGTGTGTCAGGCGGCTACCTGGTCGAGTCTGCACACTTTCACGAAACACTATCAGGTGCATACCTACGCTTCGGCAGATGCCAGCCTAGGTAGGCGAGTCCTTCAGGCGGCGTTTGCCCACCTGTAGGAAGGGGCCGTGTTACGGCTCTATTACCGAGGTATTCTTTTACCCACCCAGGGACTGCTTTTGGACGTCCCAATTGTCTGGGTCTCCCAATGGAGCGACAAAGAAGAAGGGAATTTTGTTTACTTACCGTAAATTCCTTTTCTTCTAGCTCCTATTGGGAGACCCAGCACCCGCCCCTGTTCCCTTAGGGCTGTTGTTCTTTTGTGTACACATGTTGTTCATGTTGAATTGTTCTTTGGTTCATGGTTTAAGTTCTCCGAACATCCTTCGGATTGAATTTACCTTAGACCAATTTATAAGTTTCCTCCTTCCTGCTTTTGCACCAAAACTGAGGAGCCCGTGATGCACGGGGGGGGTGTATAGGCAGAGGGGAGGGGTTTACACTTTTAAGTGTAATGCTTTGTGTGGCCTCCGGAGGCAGAAGCTATACACCCAATTGTCTGGGTCTCCCAATAGGAGCTAGAAGAAAAGGAATTTACGGTAAGTAAACAAAATTCCCTTCTTTTTGTCGCCACAACTTTTGCGCAAAATGCAATAACAGGCGATCAAAATGTAGCATCTGCGCAAAAATAATACCGTTAAAAACGTCAGCTCGAGACGCAAAAAATAAGCCGTCACTGAGCCATAGATCCCGAAAAATGAGAACGCTACGGGTCACGGAATATGGCGTAAAACGTGCGCCACTTTTTTCGGACAAACTTCTGATTTTTTTTTTAACCCCTTATATAAAAGTTAAACCTATACATGTTTGGTAGCGGAAAATCGGCCGGTCGTGAAGGGGTTAATCCCTGTTGATCTGATGTCTCTTCTCTACTCACGCGAGCTGCCTATACTGAACACAGGTGACTGCGGACAGCGATCAGGGAATAATAAGTCTGTATTGCCTCACTGTGTTCTTCAAATCATGGTACAGATTATGGGGGTTGTAGTGTCACAGCCTTAGGTCACCCCTCCTGATCCGATGTAATTTTTATTTTGTTTCTTTTACACAGGAAATCACAAATTAACGCAAACCGCAAAAGTAATAATCAAGATATGTGAACATGAGGTGAGAATAGAAGCCAGTAACATGTGGATGCCATGCATTGTGTATTATTCTCGTGTTTAGGGGGTTATCAGACTGTGTTCCTACTCTCTCCTACTCTCCATCGGCCTTTGTCTGAAATGCTCAGCTTCCTTGACTCCAGAGGTGATGGCTGCAGACTCCAGACTTTTGCCCTGCTATGATTGCTATGAGTGCAACATTGGCCATAGACTATAGCTGTCTGCTATTCTTCCAGCACCACACTCTTCCACAATAGAAATAATATCATAAATAACAGCACCAAATCCTTCTGCACCCCAAGAGATAAGCTAATGCAGAGGCTGTTGCCAGCTGCCCAAGGGCACCAATGACACATTAGACTAATGTCTGACCAACCTGCTGATATTGACTGGTACGGCCGACTGTCTAATGTGTATGGAGCTGTGGCTGACTGATGGTCCGAGAGATGTCGCTGGCCTATATCCAGTTTTGGACTGCTGAAATCAAAGTGTCAGCATGCGGCTTTCTCACAGAAAGCACAGGAGCACTCGGACGATCCTGTGTATGGGAGTGATGCCAGAGATGGCTGTCGGCCGGAGCATCATACAGCTGACAGCTGTCTAATGTGTATATTGGCTTCACCCTCCTCCCCATTGAAAACATATGCACGCTCAGCAGAGCCGATCATGCATATGGGTGGAGGAGGGTTCAAGAGCGAGAACCTTCAGCCAACCACAATCTAAGAAATATGGGCACTTTACGTCAACCCAATAACTTCAATATTTCCCCGTAACCCATCGATATTTGCCATCACGAGTGACAGGGCAGTCCAATGCATATTAGATGGTCGGCTAATGCACCATATATTGACCTCGGGTGTCTGCACGCCTCACATAACAGGCTTTTAGTGAAGTAAATCACTCTTTGCATTTAAAAGAAATTCAAGCAAGATCTTACCACTGTATACACATAAATACTAAAGACTTGAAAGCTCCATTTCCTGCTCTTAAAGGTGGGGTCATTACGGAGATGTGACACATAGCTCCATGTGTATGACGGTGATCAGGGTTTGCTGTGTCATCAGCATTTCACAATCGTTTCCTGTTTGTGCCCTGATCTCAGCAGGGAGCGTGACTCTGGGAGGGTAAACTGCTCCTTCTGCTGTCCAGAGATGGTAACTGCACCAGATGTACAGGAAAATAGACACTAAATATATGTGCTTCATTCCTTAAAGCCGTACAAATATGTCACAGGCCATAACAGAATAAAGACTGATTGTAGAATTTAATCAGGTATTGATTTTAACAAAATCTAGGAGCGGACAAAGACAGAAGCGGCCCCTGTGCAAGACCAATATATGAGCCCTTTGCAGCCCAATAGCTCATCATAATGCACAATTGCACCTCTTAAGCCCCTGTGCGACTGCGTAGGTTGCACCGATGTTTTTCTTTATCGTTCCTTTGGGAGACCCAGACCATGGGTGTTTAGCTTCTACCTCTGGAGGACACACAAAGTACTACACTTAAAAGTGTAGCTCCTCCCCCTGAGCTTATACACCCCCTGGTGAGCAGACCCAGCCAGTTTATCGCTTTGTGTTCAGGAGGCATACATCCACACATGCATTCTCATATGATTTTTTTCCTTTGGATCGAGATTGATGAAGTGCGGGTCCACGTCTGGACCCCCGGCATGTCCCTTCTAACCCCACTGTGTCGGCGGTGCTGTAAGGTTGATTTCCTAGGCTGGAGCCTTACATGCCGTGCTCCTTCACCATCCCTCCTGGGCTCTGGCTTGAAGTGGGAGCCAGCACAGTCTCCGTGCTTGGCAGGAGACCGGTCTCCATCCGCAGCCCTTCATGACCCTGCTGGACCGGAGCACTCATCCCCAGGGCCCTGGCCCTGCGTCTCAGCAGCTAAGTACCTGAGACTTTTATATTTCAGGGTCCCTGTACTTTATTGTTGGGGGAGAGTGTGCTTATTGTGTTTACTGACATTTCCGGCGGGTTCTCTAGCTGTCGCCTGAGAACCGCGCCGATGGCGCCTGCGCGTCGGCCGCGCCGCTCAAATTTAGGCCCCGGCTTCGCCGGAGGCCTAGTTTCTGTTTCACTGCCCTCCATGTCACTCATGCAGAGGGATAGGCTCGGCTCCTCCCGGCGGCCGTTTTGTACAGGGGAGGGACACTCCCCACTGCAGTGTGTGTCCCCTCCCCTGTAGGTCTCTATGGCCCTCCAGATCCCGCTCCTCAAGCAAGTCCCGCCCCCTCTCTTCGCTCCGGCGGCCATTTTCTCAGCGTTCTCTCAGCGCTGGTCTGCACTCTGCATCCCTGCTGAGGTGCTGTGCTTGGAGGTCCGGGCTTCGGGATCTGGAGGGCACACAACACCGCTCCAGCGGTCTGGTAAGCCACAACCAGTCTCCGGTTGTGGTCCCCTGTATATACTCTCTGGGGTTCATTCTCTGGCAGAGCCCCCACTCCAGCAGCATGTCTCACATGAGGAGCAAGGCCCTAAAGCTTTATGCTGTATGCGCTGCAGGAAGGTCCTGCTGCCTGAACCGAGCACCTTCCCACATTGTGATGCCTGCTCTAACTTGGCGGTGCCATAGCCTGGAGTCTCACCCCCAGTGGTATCTCAGGCTGCTCCTGCTCCTGTGGCTGAACCCCCGGCTTGGGGAGAATCCTTTTCTAGGTCTATCTCCCAGTCTTTTGCTGAGTCCATGGGACTTCTGTCCAGGACTTTGATGAATATGCATCAGCTCCCTTCACAGGGTGCCTCTGCTGCTAAAGGTCCCTCAGGACCAGAGCTCACAGAGGATTCATCATCAGGGCCCAGACCCCGTCCTCGTAAGAAGAGACGCAGGGTTCCCTCTCCCTCCTCCTCCCGTGGCTCTGATTCGAGAGCTGACTCGCAGGATGAGGAGGATGCCTTTACTGGGGGCTCGGAGGCTAACTCCATGTACCCCATTGATCTGTCCGAAAGTGACTCAGATCTTAGTGACTTGATTGCTTCTATTAATTTTGTACTGGATCTCAATCCGCCAGTATCAGAGGAGCAACCCTCTCTGGCAGAAAAGCACCAGTTTACCTTGCCTAAGAGAGCAAAGAGTGTGTTCTTTAACCACTCCAGTTTTCAGGCCTCTGTGACCAAGCCCAGGGCCTGTCCTGACAAACGCTTCCCAAAGCGTGGTTCTGATGACCGTTTTCCCTTTCCACCTGAGGTGGTCAAGGAGTGGGCTCACTCCCCAAAGGTAGACCCTCCGGTGTCTAGGCTCGCAGCCCGGACCGTTGTGTCGGTGGCTGATGGAACTTCCCTTAAGGATTCCACTGACCGCCAGATTGACCTTCTGGCCAAATCCGTGTATGAAGCGGCGGGGGCCTCGTTTTCTCCGACTTTTGCAGCAGTGTGGGCTCTCAAGGCCATCTCTGCTTCTCTAGAGGAGATGCATTCCCTCACCAGGGAATCTATGCCCGAAATGGATGCCTTAACTTCCCAAGCTTCGGCCTTTTTATCCTATGCCATGTCTGCCATGCTGGAGGCTTCTCACCGCACTGCGGTGGCTTCGGCTAACTCCCTCGCTATCCGCAGAATCTTGTGGCTTCGGGAGTGGAAGGCAGATGCTTCTTCAAAGAAGTACCTTGCTGGGCTCCCTTTTGCTGGGTCCCGGCTGTTCGGAGAACAGCTGGATGAAATTATTAAGGAAGCTACTGGCGGGAAGAGTACTTCCATGCCACAAACCAAAGCCAGGAAACCTGCCCAGGGTAGGAATCAGTCGAGGTTCCGCTCCTTTCGTTCCTTCAACTGGTCGTCCTCTAAGCCCTCTGCCTCGTCCGCTAATTCAGCCAAGGACCAGAAATCCAACTGGCGCCCAAAAGCGCGTCCACAGAAGACCGCAGGAGCTGCTGCCACTAAGGCAGCCTCCTCGTGACTATCTGCCCGCTCCAGCAACGTCCTTAGTCGGTGGCAGGCTCTCCCACTTTGGCGACGCTTGGTTTCAACACGTCTCCGATCAGTGGGTGAGAGATATCATCTCCCACGGCTACAGGATAGAATTCTCTTCCAGTCCGCCAAACAGATTTTTTCTCTCAACTCCCCCTTGCTCCAAGGCCGCCGCCTTCTCACAGGCCGTGGCAGCCTTGCAGGCCAATGGAGTAATTGTACCGGTTCCCGCCCGGGAACGGTTCAGAGGTTTCTACTCAAATCTCTTCCTAGTTCCCAAAAAGGACGGTACCTTCCGGACCATCCTGGATCTGAAGCTTCTCAACAAGCATGTTCAGGTGCGGCGCTTTCGCATGGAGTCTCTGCGATCAGTCATTGCCTCTATGTCCCAAGGGGATTTCCTGGCATCCATCGACATCAGAGATGCCTATCTGCATGTGCCAATTGCAGTGTCACACCAGCGTTGGCTACATTTTGCAGTAGGAGAGGATCATTTCCAATTCGTGGCTCTCCCCTTCGGGTTGGCCTCGGCCCCTCGGGTATTCACCAAGGTCATTGCAGCAGTGATTGCAGTTTTGCACCTCCAGGGGTTGGCAGTGATTCCTTACCTGGACGACCTTCTAGTCAAGGCTTCATCCAGCGCAGACTGTCAGCGGAGTGTCTCTCTCACTCTCTCCACTCTAGCTCAATTCGGGTGGCTGGTCAATCTGCCCAAATCCACTCTGACTCCGACCCAGAGTCTCACGTACCTAGGGATGCAGTTCGAGACCTTGACGGCACTTGTGAAGTTGCCCTTAGTCAAACAGCAGTCCCTCCAGCTAGCGGTGCGTTCTCTGCTGAGGCCCCGCCGTTATACCCTCAGGCGTCTGATGCAGGTGCTGGGTCAAATGGTGGCGTCCATGGAGGCTGTTCCCTTTGCCCAGTTCCATCTTCGCCCCCTGCAGTTGGATATTCTCCGCTGTTGGGACAAGCGGCCTTCCTCCTTACACAGGTTAGTGGCTCTGTCGCCACAAACCAGGAGCTCTCTTCAGTGGTGGCTTCGGCCTCTCTCCCTGTCCCAGGGGCGCTCCTTCCTGGCCCCGTCCTGGGTGATTCTCACCACGGATGCCAGCCTATCCGGCTGGGGAGCGGTATATCTCCACCACAGAGCACAGGGCACTTGGACTCCGTCCGAGTCAGCCCTTTCAATCAATGTGCTGGAAACCAGAGCCGTGCTTCTAGCTCTCCTAGCTTTTCACCACCTGTTGGCGGGCAGGCACATTCGAGTCCAGTCAGACAACGCGACAGCGGTTGCCTACATCAATCACCAAGGCGGGACACACAGCCGCCTGGCAATGTTGGAGGTACACCGCATCCTTCAATGGGCGGAGGATTCCAAGTCCACCATATCCGCAGTCCACATCCCAGGCGTGGAAAACTGGGAGGCAGATTATCTCAGCTGGCAAACCGTGGACGGTGGCGAGTGGTCCCTGCACCCGGCAGTGTTTCAGTCAATCTGCCGCAAATGGGGCACTCCGGACGTGTACCTAATGGCATCCCGTCACAACAACAAGGTTCCCGTTTACGTGGCTCGCTCCCACGACCCTCAGGCATTCGCCGCGGACGCACTGGTTCAAGACTGGTCCCAGTTTCGTCTGTCCTACGTGTTTCCCCCTCTAGCTCTCTTGCCCAGAGTTCTGCGCAAGATCAGAATGGAGGGCTGTCGAGTCATCCTCATTGCATCGGACTGGCCCAGGCGAGCTTGGTATCCAGACCTGCTCCATCTGTCCGTAGAGATGCCGTGGCATCTCCCGGACCGTCCAGACCTACTCTCACAAGGTCCGTTTTTCCGCCTGAATTCTGCGGCTCTCAAATTGACGGCGTGGCTCTTGAGTCCTGGATCTTGACTGCTTCTGGTATCCCTCCTGAAGTCATCTCCACTATGACTCGGGCCCGTAAGTCTTCCTCCGCTAAGATCTATCACAGGACTTGGAAAATTTTCCTGTCCTGGTGTCGCTCTACTGACCATCCTCTTTGGCCATTCTCCTTGCCGACCCTTCTGTCTTTTCTACAGTCCGGTCTGCAGCTAGGACTGTCCCTCAACTCTCTCAAGGGACAAGTCTCAGCTCTGTCAGTTCAGTTCCAGCGGCGTCTCGCTCGGCTGGCTCAGGTCCGCACCTTCATGCAAGGCGCGTCTCACATCATTCCGCCTTACCGGCGGCCCTTGGATCCCTGGGACCTTAATTTGGTTCTCACGGTTTTGCAGAAACCCCCCTTTGAGCCTCTTAGGGAGGTCTCTTTTCATCGTCTTTCACAGAAAGTGGTTTTTCTGGTGGCCATAACTTCCCTCAGGAGAGTCTCTGATTTGGCCGCGCTCTCTTCGGAGTCACCTTTTTAAGTTTTTCATCAAGACAAGGTGGTTCTCCGTCCGACTCCGGATTTTCTTCCTAAGGTGGTCTCTCCTTTCCACCTTAATCAGGACATTACCCTACCTTCCTTTTGTCCGGCGCCTGTTCATCGCTTTGAAAAGCGCTGCATACTCTGGATCTGGTGCGTGCGCTCCGGATCTATGTGTCTCGCACCGCTGCACTTAGGCGGTGCACTTCTCTTTTTGTGCTACCCACAGGTCGGCGCAAGGGCCTCTCTGCTTCTAAGCCGACCTTAGCCCGTTGGATTAGATCGACCATTTCGGACGCCTACCAGAGTTCTCAGGTGCCTCCCCCGCCGGTGATCAAGGCACATTCGACCAGAGCTGTTGGTGCCTCTTGGGCTTTCAGGCACCAGGCTACGGCTCAACAAGTCTGTCAGGCTGCCACTTGGACTAGCCTGCATACCTTTTCAAAGCACTACCAAGTGCATGCTCATGCTTCGGCAGATGCGAGATTGGGCAGACGCATCCTTCAGGCGGCTGTCGCCCATTTGTGAAGTTAGTTAGGTTCTGCCTACTTCTTACCTTTTTTTCGGTTTATTTCCCACCCAGGGACTGCTTTGGAACGTCCCATGGTCTGGGTCTCCCAAAGGAACGATAAAGAAAAAGAGAATTTTGTTTACTTACCGTAAATTCTTTTTCTTATAGTTCCGTATTGGGAGACCCAGCACCCTCCCTGTTGGCACTTCTTGTTCCGCGTGTTATCATCGGCTGTTGTCGTGGACAGCGTCTCCGGTTGTTCCGGCTATTGCTCTGTTCTACTTGTGGGTGGCTATTCTCCTTCAGCTTTTGCACTAAACTGGCTGGGTCTGCTCACCAGGGGGTGTATAAGCTCAGGGGGAGGAGCTACACTTTTAAGTGTAGTACTTTGTGTGTCCTCCAGAGGTAGAAGCTAAACACCCATGGTCTGGGTCTCCCAATACGGAACTATAAGAAAAAGAATTTACGGTAAGTAAACAAAATTCTCTTTTTTTCATCCCTACTGCAGTGTACAAGAAACATCCACATAAAATGTATGCAGAGATCTTCATAACCCCAGCTATATCTGGGTCAGAGTTACCCATGTACAACACTATAGTTTAGAATCTATGTAACACTGCTTAATACGTGTATCTGTTTACTGTCTTTCAGATGAATGAGATTGAAGTCTGCCCTGAATGTTATTTAGCTGCTTGCCAAAAAAGAGATAATTGGTTTTGTGAACCATGTGTGAGTATATAGTCCGTCGGTTGAGGGGCATGCTACATTCTTTCCTTCCTGTATATATCGTTAGTCACCTCTGCAGAAGTGTCCATCGTTTCTTCATTAGATGCTGTTTTATGTTAAAGGGAATCTGTCACCAGATTTGTACCCTTTAAGCTGCGGCTACCACCAGTGAGCCCTTATATACAGCATTCCAGAATACAGTGCCCAGGGTGCTCTGTATAACATATAAAAACACCTTTATTATACTCACCTAGGAGGTGTTTGGGTCCAATGGGCGCCGCTGGTCTCGGTCCGGCGCCTCTTCTCTTCATTCCATTGCCGTCCTCCTTCCCTGCTTCATGTGACTGACTTGTCCTATGTCATCCACACAGTGTCCTCCATTGCACTCCTGTGCATGCGCACTTTTCTCTGCCCTCCTGAGGGAAGATCATAGGATTGTAGTGCGCATGCACGGGCAGTCTTTGATCTTTCGCCGCACCTGTGCATTACAGTACTTAGCTCTGCCCTCAATAGGTCAGAGAAAAGTACACTTGTGCAGGAGCGCAATGGACACTCTGTGTGGATGACATAGGACAGTCATGGCGAACCTTTCACAGGCTGAGTGCCCAAACTGTAGCCCTAAACCTAATTTTTTTTCTGAAGTGCCAACATGGCAATTTAACCAATCCTATTATGTAAATAATTGATTGTAACCTTACCTTTGCAGTCTTCCCTTCTCCTCAGCAGGGGGCATCACACTCATGTGTGCTTACCGCACATTGAAGCTGAGCCCCTGCCCTTTCCAGACACAGCAGTTGGATTGATCTTTCTGGAAACAAATGCAGCCTATTAGACAGAGATTTTAGCCTGGAATGCAATCAGATGTCACCCTGTAATCCACATCTACATTTCAAAGTCTGAACATCTCGAAATCCCATAATGACATACAAGTTGCTCCCCTCCCCCTTCATTATGCATTCATGTCTCCCCTCCTGCGCCAGTTACTAGTAAACACGTCCCCCATCCTGATATATATTTCCTACATTCTGGTATACTTGTCTCCATCATGTACCCTATCCTGAAAAATGTCCCCCTTCATTGTAAATGTACCCCCATCCTGGAAAATGTTCCCCCATCCTGGCAAATGTTCCTTCCCCCATCCTGGCATGTTCTCCTCCTATCCTGGCATGTTCCCCCCATCCTGGTAAATGTACCCCATCCTGGCAAATGTACCCGATCCTGGCATGCTCCCCCATCCTGGTAAATGTACCCCATCCTGGCATGTCTCCCCAGCCTGGCATGTCTTCCTATCCTGGCATGGTTCCCCCCCATCTTGGCATGGTTTCCCCCCCCATCCTGGCATGGTTTCCCCCCCCCCCCCATCCTAACATGGTTCCCTCATCCTGGCATGGTCCACGCCCCATTTGGCATGATCCCCCCCCCCCCATCCTGGCTTGCTGCCCCATTTTGGCATGTTCCCCCATTCTGGTAAATGTACCCCATCCTGGCATGCCCCCCCCCATCCTGGTAAATGTACCCCATCCTGGCAAGTCCCCCCCCATCCTTGCACAGCAGCACACAGTGTAAAAAAAGAAACAAAATAAAAACCACTCACCTTCCAGTACCCGCTCCACCGCTGCACGCTGCTTGACACTTTGTTCCCGCACAGCCACAAGATGTCATTACGCCGGCACAGCTTACTTGTGCTCCCGATGCCTCCTAGGCAACAAAAAAGAGGAGTGTCAGAGCGAGGAGAAATGTCTCCTCTGCTCCAACGCAACTTTGAACTGCTAATGTGATCGCGCCAGCAGTTCAAAGCACTTGGATGAGGTGACAGCGTGTGTGCCGGCAGAAAGGGCTCTGTGTGTCCCAGCTGGCACACGTGCTATAGGTTCGCCATCACTGACATAGGACATGTCGTCCACATGGAGCTTGGAAGGAGGACGGCGATGGAAGGAATAGAGGAGGCGCTGGAACGAATAGAGGAGGCGCTGGGCTTAGAACGCCGACACACATCGAACTCTACCTCCCCCTAGGTGAGTATAATAAAAGGTCTATTTTATGTTATATAGAGCAGCCTGGGCTCTTATATACAGTATTCTAGAAAGCTGTATATAAGGGCTCAACGGTGGTGGCTGCAGGTTACAGGGGACAAATCTGGTGACAGGCTCCTTTTTAAATTGCAATGCCCCTCCTGACATACCAGCTGATAAATGATTAGATTGACGAGTGTGGAAGAAAATCAAAGCCAACTGAGCTATAGAAATTTTATTGCTGCCTCTCTTGTTGTTTTTTTTTTTTTTTTAATTTATTTATATATATATATATATATATATATATATATATATATATATATATATATATATATATATATATATATATATATATATATATATATATATATATATATATATATATATATACACATATATACATACATACATACATACATACATATACATATATATATATATATATATATATATATATATATATATATATTATGTATGTATGTGTATGTACATATATAATCTCTTATTTCTTTGTCGCTCCTAATTGGGAGACCCAGACAATTGGGTGTATAGCTACTGCCTCCGGAGGCCACACAAAGCATTACACTAAAAAGTGTAAGGCCCCTCCCCTTCTGGCTATACACCCCCCGTGGGATCACGGGCTGCTCAGTTTTCAAGCTTTGTGCGAAGGAGGCACACATCCATGCATAAGCTCCACTGTTTAGTCAGCAGTAGCTGCTGACTATGTCGGATGGAAGAAAAGAGGGCCCATATAGGGCCCCCAGCATGCTCCCTTCTCACCCCACTTGCGGTTTGTAAGGTTGAGGTACCTATTGCTGGTACGGAGGCTGGAGCCCACATGCTGTTTTCCTTCCCCATCCCCCCTCAGGGCTCTGGGTGAAGTGGGATCTTACCGGTCTCCAGGCACTGAGACCGGGCTCCATCCACAGACCCAGAGAACCTGCTGGATTTGGAGCTGGGTATCCTCAGGGACAGGGCCCTGCGACATTAAGGTACTCTGTGTCCCCGTACACATCGCGCATACACGCACCAGCATTGCTGGGAGTGTTAGTGCGCCGGGGACAACAGCGCGGAGCGCTTGTGCTATTATTCACTGCAGCTTTGCTGAGTGAATTTATGTATTGGGAACTGCCGCGCCGGCCGCTGCTGGGTGTTTTACACTGTGGCGCGGCTGGGACTTGTGGTGCGCCGGGGACTTCCGCGCCGGCCGTGCACATAGGACGGCCGCGCTTATTACTCGAGTCCCCGGCTTTGCGGCCTAGTTTTCCTTTCGTTCCCGCCCCCAGCCCTGCCAGTCAGGGACGGGGCGGGACGCTGTACAGTAAGTCAGCGCAGGGAGCTGGAGTCTGCTTTGCATTCTCCAGCCCCCTTCACTAGACTCAGTGGGACGCCGGGTTCCCGCTCTTGTCTCGGGCACGCCCTCGGCCCGCCCCTCTTCTCTGGACGCCGGCAGCCATTCCGGCACGCAGAGCGGGAAAACGGAGACAAGCGCTGAGCTAGCAGTCACAGGAGGCGCCACACACCTGCTTTTGTGCGGGCGGTAAGCGGCAGCTGCAGTGCTGACCCACTAATGCCGAAGTCTCCTGCTGTACTTTTGTAAAGTCGCTATTCAGGATGCAGGCCTAGAAACAGCAGCTAAAAAGCAGCGGTGCTAAAGCACAGACTTTCTATGCTGCTTGTCTTGCATGTGCTGAAGTGTCATGTGTCCTTTGGGCTTGTATGCTATACATGGCACTGTAATGGCTATTCTAGATGGCTAGCCAGCGGCAGCAAACAGCAAGGGTGCCTAGGCACAAGCTTTCAATGCTGCTTGGATTGCATGTGCTGCAGTGTTTATTTTCATGCGTGTATGCTATACATTCACTGTATGTAGCTATTCTTGGCTAATGCTCCTGAATAACTAGACAACAGCAGCAGAAAAGCAGAGGTGCCAAGGCACAGGCTTTCTAAGCTGCTTGTACTACATATGCTGAAGTGTTTATTTGTACTTCATGCTTGTATGCTTTCACTGTAAGGTCGCTATTCTTAGCTAATGTTCCTAGATGGCTAGACAACAACAGCAAAAAAGCAGGGGTGCCAAGGCACAGGCTTTCTATGCTGCTTGTACTGCACGTGATACGGTTCCAGGGCCCCCAGTATGTGCAATTGCTCAACCGGGGTCTCCGCTACAGGTAGCCAAAAGACCACCTGTGATTCCTGTCCATGGACAGGGATGGAGTTGCAGTTTCCGCTGCTATATTGTCTGTGATTATGACTAATAGCTTACAGACTTTGCAGTCCAGACAGACCTTGGCCAAGGTTGATTCAATGCCCCTGGCCACCCTGACTTGGAATAAATCAGGGTTCCAGGGGGGTCCCATACATCCCAGGGTGCAGGCTCTGACACGGACGACAGTCCCAGACGGCCTAAGCGAGCTCCATGGAAACGGCCCTCGACTTCATCACTGGTCAGGGTCACCACAGGAGTACTCTCTGTATCAGGGGACAGACGTAGCTGTTCAGGACTCTGATCTTGAGACCGCTCTCAATCCGGATGCACCGGATGGTGACGCTATAGTGAATAATCTTATAGCGTCCATCAATGGAAAGTTGGGTATTTCCCTCTCAACTCCTCCAGTGGAGGAGTCAGCTTCACAGCAGGATAAATCCCTCTTTCAGTATCTCAAGTGTATATTGAGTATTTTTCTGGTCACTCTGACTCCAGAGAAGCAGTCCAGAATCTCCACGCTTATCCCGATAACAGTTTCTCCAACCGTATTTAGGATACGCCGTGTCTCTTCCCCCCTGACGTGGTCAAGCGCTAGACCCAGTGTCCAAAGGTGGATCCCCCAATCTCCAGGCTTGCGGCTAGATCTATAGTTGCAGTGGAAGATGGGACTTCACTTAAACATGCCATTGACAGACAGATAGACCTCTCGTTGCAATCTGTCTATGAAGCTATCGGCGGATCGGTTGCTCCGGCATTCGCAGCCGTAGAGGCACTCCAAGCTATTTCAGCTAGTATTGCGCAGGGGGACGCTGTCACATGTACATCTTGGCCGCAGTAGCGTCCTTAACCTCGCAATGTCGGCATTGCGACTCAAGCTGTTAATGCTGTCCTGGACGCTACGAGCCGTACGTCAGTGGCGTCCGCCAACTCCGTGTTTTTACGCAGAGCCTAGTGGTTAAGGGATTGGAGCAGATGCTGCTTCCAAAAAAGTGCTTAACCAGGTTGCCGTTATCTGGTGACAGACTGTTTAGTGAGTGGTTGGATGTAATCATTCAACCGTACAAGGGTTCGGATTCTTCCTTACCCCGGCCCACATCAAACAAAACCCAACAGGTGAATGGACAGTCGAGGTTTCGGTCCTTCCCAGGCTCGGGCAGGTCCCAGTGGTCCTCGTCCAAAAGGACGCAAAAGGCTCAGAGGGGCGCAGATTCCTGGCGGGCTCCATCACGCCCGGGGAACGCAGCAGGAGGAACCGCTACCACGGCGTTTTCCTCATGACTTTCAGCCCTCTCACTCCGCGTCCCCGATCGGTCGCAGACTCCCCCGCTTTAGCGACACTTACCTGCCACAGGTCAAAGGCCGGTGGATGAGAGACAGTTTGTCCCAAAACTTCCTCACCGGCCGAGCCGAGGCTCTTCTGAAGGCAGAAAGAGTAGTAATCCCTGTTCCTCCTCAGGAACAAGATACGCTTTTTACTCCGATCTGGTCGTAGTGGCAACATAAAACGGCTCACCTAGCACGTGAAAACCAGGCGGTTCCGGACGGAATCCCTCCGCTCCGTCATTGCCTCAATGTCTCAAAGAGATTTCCTAGCATCAATAGACATCAGGATGCTTATCTCAACGTGCCGATTGCTCCAGGACACCGGCGTTTGCTACCATTCGTTATTGAAGACGAGCATCTTCAGTTCGTAGCCCTACCCTTCGGTCTGGCGACAGCCCCATGGGTTTTCACCGACTTCACGGCAGCAGTGTGAGCAGTCCCGCACTCTCAGGGTCACTCTGTGATCCCTTATTTAGGCGACCTACTTGTCAAGGCCCTCTCTTAAGAGGCATGCCAACACAGCCTGAACATGGCGCTGGAGACTTTCCAGGGTTTCGGGTGGGTCTTCAACTTTTCAAAGTTAAACCCAATCGCTGGCATATCTTGGCAAGGAGTTTTCACACTCTCTCAGCGATAGTGAAGCGTCCGCTGGACAAACAGCGTTCACTACAGACGGGGGTGCAGTCTCTCTTTCAAGGAGACGCCTCATCCAGAGGCAGTCCCTTTCACGCAGTTTCATCTGCGTCCACTTCAATGGAACATTCTTCGCTAATGGGAGGAGTAGTCGACGTCCCTACACAGGAACGTCCCTCTTTCTCAGACGATCAAGAACTCTCTTCAGAGGAGTCCACTCTTCAGATCAATTGTCTGGAGCTCTGGGCAGTGTATATTGCTCTACAAGCCTTCCTGCAGTGGCTGGAAAGCAAACAGATCCGAATTCAGTCGGACAATCCACAGCGGTGGCATACATCAACCACCAAGGCGGACTACGCAGTCGGCGAGACTTCCAGGAAGTTCGCCGGATTCTGCTGTGGGTGGCAGACAGAGCATACACCATATCCGCAGTTACCAGGGCGTGGACGCAGCAGAATGGTCTCTGCACCCGGACGGGTGTCAAGAATCGGCACAATAGCAAGGTCCCGATTTTCATTGCGATCAAAGAGCTCTGGCGACAGGCATCTCACGGTCGGACAACCGTGGGCACTACCAGACCGGCCAGACTTACTGTTCCAAGGGCCGTTTTTTCCATCGGAATTCTACGGCCCTGAACCTACTGTGTGGCCATTGAGTCCTGGATCCTGGTGTCCTCAGGATTATCCCAAGGGGTCGTTGCCACTATGAGTCAGGCTAGGAAGCCCACGTCTGCTAAGATCTACCACGGACGTGGAAGATTTTCTTATACTGGTGCTCTGTACAAGGAGTGTCCCCCGGGCCATTGGCATTGCCTACTCTTCTTTCCTTCCTGCTATTTCGGTTGGAAAAGGGCTTGTCGCTCGGCTTCCTTAAAGGGCAAGGCTTGGCGCTATTGGTGTTTTTTTCAGAGGCGTCTAGCACGACTTCCTCAGGTACGCACGTTCCTGCAGGGGGTTTGTCATATCGTCCCCCCGTACAAGCGGCCGTTAGATCCATGGGATCTGAACAGGGTACTACTTGCTCTCCAGAAGCCGCCTTTCGAGCCTCTGACGAATGTTTCACCTTCTCGACTATCTCAGAAAGTGGCCTTTCTGGTAGCGATCACGTCTCTTCGGACAGTGTCTGAGCTAGCAGCACTGTCATCCAAGGCTCCCTTCCTGGTGTTCCACCAGGACAAGGTAGTGTTGCGCCTCATTCAGGAGTTTCTCCCTAAGGTAGTATCCTCGTTTCATATTAATCAGGATATCTCCTTACCTTCCTTTTGTCCTCATCCGGTTCATCGGTATGAAAAGGACTTACATTTGTTAGATCTAGTGAGACCACTCAGAATCTACATTTCCCGCACGGCGCCTTTGCGCCGCTCGGATACACTCTTTGTCCTTGTCGCTGGTAAGCGCAAAGGGTCGCAGGCTTCCAAATCCACCCTGGCTCGATAGATCAAAGAACCAATTCTTGAAGCCTACCGTTCTGCTAGGCTTCCGGTTCCATCACGGCTGAACGCCCATTCAACCAGAGCCGTGGGTACGTCCTGGGCATTACGTCACCAGGCTACGGCTCAACAGATGTGCCAGGCAGCTACCTGGTAGAGTCTGCACACTTTCACCATACATTATCAGGTGCATGCCTACGCTTCGGCGAACGCCGGCCTAGGTAGAGGAGTCCTGCAGACGGCAGTTGCCTCCTCGTAAGGGAGAGCTGTTTTGCAGCTCTAACATGAGGTATTAAGTTACCCACCCAGGGACAGCTTTTGGACGTCCCAATTGTCTGGGTCTCCCAATTAGGAGCGACAAAGAAGAAGGGAATTTTGTTACTTACCGTAAATTCCTTTTCTTCTAGCTCCAATTGGGAGACCCAGCACCCGCCCTGTTGTCCTTCGGGATTTTTGGTTTTTTTGCGGGTATACATGTTGTTCATGTTGAACGGTTTTCAGTTCTCCGATGTTATTCGGAGTGAATTTGTTTAAACCAGTTATTGGCTTTCCTCCTTCTTGCTTTAGCACTAAAACTGAGCAGCCCGTGATCCCACGGGGGGTGTATAGCCAGAAGGGGAGGGGCCTTACACTTTTTAGTGTAATGCTTTGTGTGGCCTCCGGAGGCAGTAGCTATACACCCAATTGTCTGGGTCTCCCAATTGGAGCTAGAAGAAAAGGAATTTACGGTAAGTAACAAAATTCCCTTCTTTGTCTGTCTGTCTTGCTCCAAAATTACGTCATTGCAGTGACGCATTGGCTGCTCGCCTCCGCACACATTGGCCGCTCGGCCCCGCCCCCGTACACATTGCCCTCTTGGCCCCGCCCCCCACACACATTGGGCACCTATCCACCTCCCCCCCAGGACTACTCCTCCTATTATACTCCTCTCCCCTCAGGACGACTCCTCCTATTATACTCCTCCCCCCAGGACTACTCCTCCTATTATACTCCTCTCTGAGGGGTGCGCAGCATGGGGGATGGAGCACGATGGGGGGTGTGCAGCATGGGGGGATGAAGCACGATGGGGGTGCGCAGCATGGGGGGATGAAGCACGATAGGGGGTGCGCAGCATGGGGGGATGAAGCACGATGGGGGGGTGCGCAGCATGGGGGGATGAAGCATGATGGGGTGTGCAGCATGGGGGATGGAGCATGATGGTGGTGCGCAGCATGGGGGATAGAGCACGATGGGGGTGCACACCTCCCCCCAAAACGCACACACACCGCCACACTCACACTGGGAACCACAAACACTGCCCTACACAGACACCCACACACACAGACAACGCCGCACACACACAACACCCAACACACAAACACCGTGGCACACACAAATATACGCACACACCGCACAACACACACACCCTGCACAAAACATACCTCCAAAACACACACACGCACCCCACACACACACACCCACCACACACACACACCCACCACACACACACACACATCACACACACACAGCCATCACACACACACACCGCGCAACACACACAACGCTGCAGACACACAGCGCTCCACAAACAACGCAACACACAAACACCGCTCTCACACACCCCCACACCCAGACAACACCCAGAACATTTACAGCGCCCTACACAATAATAATAATTATAATGGGAATCTGTCAGCAGGATTTCACCCTTTCTACTTCCTGTTGGGCGCATGGCCATTAGTGGCAGCAGACTGACCCATACCTTATCTTTTGTATAGAAGCTTTCTGAGCTGCTAGTCTGAGCATGCTCTGACAAGGGCTAATGTCATTGAAAGGGGAGGAGGTGAGCTGTGACATCACCAATTGTGAATGGTGGATTCTGTGAAATCTGTATATAGAGGTGAAAACCCATTCTTTTTAAGGCCTCCTTCACTCAAGTAAAAAAAAAATATATATATTTTTATGTTTTTAAATGCATTTTTAGTGACACATTATTTGATTAGTGTCAGTTTGTACACGTGGACGCCGCTTCAGCCTCTCTCCTTGCCACTGATGCCAGTCCCGGATCTCCCCTGGAGGCGTCCTCTCACCTCACACTGTGATCCTGTCAACCCTTCACCCACGAGCATACTCTGCAAAAACGTGTGGAACCTTACCATTATTTGCGAACCTCCGGTTGTCCTCCGAGTTTCGTATTTCCTTACTCTGACCAGTGATGCAACAACCTTGAGAAAGGCTCTATGCCGAAACGTTGGTGCTGTTGCTTTGGTTAGGTTCCTTTTGCAGTGTATTAGTCAATAAATTCACTTTCTTTGTCGCTCCATTGGGAGACCCAGACAATTGGGTGTATAGCTTCTGCCTCCGGAGGCCACACAAAGTATTACACTTTAAAAAGTGTAACCCCTCCCCTCTGCCTATACACCCTCCCGTGCATCACGGGCTCCTCAGTTTTATGCTTTGTGTGGAAGGAGGCACACATCCACTCATGAATCTCAGATTAGTTATATCGGTTGGAAGAAAAGTGGGCCCCCACGGGGCCCCCGGCATGTTCCCTTCTCACCCCACTATGTCGGCGGTGCTGTTAAGGTTGAGGTACCCATTGCGGGTACAAAGGCCGGAGCCTCATGCCGTCTCCTTCACCATCCCTTAGCGGCTCTGGGAGAAGTGGGATCCTGAGCGGTCATCCATCCACTGGGACCGTGCTCCCTCCGCAGCCCCTGAGGGAATCTGTCGGACAGGAGTTTATTTATCCTCAGGGACCGGGCCCTGCATCACTAAGGTACTCTGTATCCCCATGGGGGATGTGCATGGAGCGCCTTTATCCCGGACGCTGCAGCAGCTTCTTATTTGTGACGGCCGGCGGACTTCCGCGCCTGTTTGTCGGCCGCGGTCTTAAATTTAGTCCCCGGCTTCAATTGCGGCCTAGTAGCAAAACTCCCGCCCCCGGGCCTGTCTATCAGGGGTAAGGGCGGGACGGCCGGCCTGACGTCGGCTGTGAGGGCCGGAGCATCCTGTATGTTTTCTCCCCCCTCACTGATCACTGTGGGGACTCCAGATTCCTGCACTTTTTTCTAACGCCGCCCACGGCTCCACTCCTCCCCTGAGAGCTCCGGCAGCCATTTCTTTGGCATTCTGCCTGTGAAGGATTTCCTGGAAAAAGCTCTGCAACGCTGGGAGACCTAAGGCAGGGAATCTGGAGGACACACACTCCGCTTCTTAGCGGTCGGTAAGCCACACCGGTCACCCGGTGCTGGTCCCCTTAGGGTGCCGGATTAGATACTATATATATTTATATATTTCTGTTCGGTCGGGCTGTATAACCTTCCCATATACCCTCAGTGATCACTCTCCTAGGAGACAACAGCATGTCGTCCACATGGAGCAAGGGTGCCAAGGCACAGGGTTATTTTGCGACCTGTACCTCTTGTGCGGCTAAGTTACCTGCGGGTTCCACCTACCCTCACTGTGAGCAATGCTCAACCCCTGTTTTGCTTCCTCATCCTGAGCCTCGGTCACTAGTGGGCCCCTCGGCTCAGGTAGAACCCCTTGCTCCCCCTGTTCCAGGCGGCAGGGACAGAGTTTGCAGTTTTTTGCTGAAAAACTCTCTGAGTCACTCTCACAATCCATGGCTCAGTCTATGGACAAATGGTCTGCCAAGCTGCTTGAAGCTTTACAGTCCAGACCGGTCCTTACACAAGCCCCGGGCCCTGTTGGATCTTCACCTCCAGGCCCCTCTCTCTCCGCGCCGCAGCACGTTCCCAGGGGGGACCCTAGGTCTCACGTGGAGGAATCCGGCCCGGACCACAGTCCCAGACCGGCTAAGCGGGCTCGCTGGGAATTTTCCCCGACTTCTTCACGCTGCTCGGGTTCCCAGCGTGAGGACTCTCTGGAGGACGAGGCGGACGTCGCAGCTCAGGGCTCTGACACTGACGTTGCTCTCAATCTTGATACACCTGAACGGGACGCCATAGTAAATGACCTTATCTCGTCCATCAACCAGGTGTTAGATATCTCTCCCCCGCCGCCACCGGTAGAGGAGTCGACTTCTCAGCAGGAGAAACACCAGTTTCGGTTCCCTAAACGTACACGGAGTGCGCTTTTCGATCACTCTAACTTCAGAGATGCTGTCCAGAAGCCCAGAGCGGTTCCGGACAAGCGCTTTACTAAGCGCCTTACTGACACACGTTACCCCTTCCCCTCTGACGTGGTTAAGGGTTGGACTCAATGTCCCAAGGTGGATCCCCCAGGCTCTAGATTGGCGGCTAGATCTGTGGTATCGGTTGCAGATGGATCATCGCTAAAGGATGCCACTGACAGGCAGATAGAGCTCCTGGTAAAGTCCATCTATGAAGCCACGGGCGTGTCTTTTGCCCCGGCCTGTGCAGCCGTGTGGGCACTACAAGCTATCTCAGCTTGTCTGACTGAGATTAATGCGGTCACACGTAATTCTGCTCCGCAGGTTGCGTCTTTGACTTCTCAGGCGTCAGCTTTTTCTTCCTACGCCATGAACGCAGTTTTAGACTCTGCTAGCCGTACAGCGGTGGCATCCGCTAACTCTGTGGCAGTCCGCAGGGCCATGTGGCTGCGCGAATGGAAGGCAGACTCGGCTTCCAAGAGGTTCTTTAGCGAGCCGATGCACTTTTTCAGGCGGTGAACGCTCTGAAGACAGAAGGAGTTGTGATCCCTGTTCCCCTCCAGGAACATGGTCGTGGCTTTTACTCCAACTTGTTTGTGGTGCCAAAGAAGGACGGCTCGTTCCGTCCCGTTCTGGACCTCAAACTGCTCAACAGACATGTGAGCACCAGACGGTTTCGGATGGAGTCTCTCCGCTCTGTCATCGCTTCGATGTCACAAGGAGACTTCCTAGCATCAATCGACATCAAGGATGCTTATCTCCATGTGCCGATCGCACCCGAACATCAACGCTTTTTGCGTTTCGCCATTGGGGACGAACACCTTCAGTTCGTGGCATTGCCTTTCGGCCTGGCGACAGCCCCACGGGTGTTCACCAAGGTCATGGCATCTGTTGTGGCGGTCCTACACTCTCAGGGCCACTCGGTGATTCCCTACTTAGACGATCTTCTGGTCAGGGCACCCTCTCAGATGGCGTGTCAAAACAGCCTTTCCGTCGCTCTGGCGACTCTCCAGCAGTTCGGGTGGATCATCAACTTCCCAAAATCCAAGTTGACACCGACCCAATCACTGACGTACCTTGGGATAGAGTTTCATACTCAGTCAGCAGTAGTCATGCTACCGCTGGACAAGCAGCTTTCGCTGCAGGCAGGGGTGCAATCTCTTCTTCGGGGTCAGTCACACCCCTTGAGGCGCCTCATGCACTTCCTGGGGAAGATGGTGGCAGCGATGGAGGCAGTGCCCTTTGCGCAATTCCATCTGCGGCCACTCCAGTGGGACATTCTCCGCAAATGGGACAGGAGGTCGACTTCACTCGACAGAAACGTCTCTTTTTCCCTTGCAACCAAGACGTCACTTCAGTGGTGGCTCCTTCCCAACTCTCTATCGCAGGGAAAATCCTTAAGCCTTCCAGGAAGTCCGACGAATTCTGCAGTGGGTGGAAGCCACAGTTTCCACCATCTCCGCAGTTCACATCCCGGGCGTAGAAAACTGGGAAGCAGATTTTCTCAGTCGACAGGGCATGGACGCGGGGGAATGGTCTCTTCACCCAGACGTGTTTCGAGAGATCTGTCGCCGCTGGGGAACGCCGGACGTCGATCTCATGGCGTCACGGCACAACAACAAAGTCCCGGCATTCATGGCCCGGTCTCAAGATCACAGAGCTCTGGCGGCGGACGCATTAGTTCAGGATTGGTCGCAGTTTCGACTGCCCTATGTATTTCCTCCTCTGGCGATGCTGCCCAGAGTGCTGCGCAAGATCAGGTCCGACTGTCGTCGCGCCATTCTCGTCGCCCCAGATTGGCCGAGGCGGTCGTGGTACACGGATCTGTGGCATCTCACGGTGGGTCAACCGTGGGCGCTCCCAGACTTGCTGTCTCAAGGGCCGTTTTTTCCATCTGAATTCTGCGGCCCTCAACCTGACTGTGTGGCCATTGAGTCCTGGCTCCTAGCGTCCTCAGGGTTATCTCAAGATGTCATTGCCACCATGAGACAGGCCAGGAAATCTATGTCCGCCAAGATCTATCACAGGTCTTGGAGGATCTTCTTATCCTGGTGCTCTGATAAGGGTTTTTTCTCCCTGGCCCTTTGCCTTACCCACCTTTCTTTCATTCCTTCAATCCGGAATGGACAAGGGTTTGTCTCTCGGCTCTCTCAAGGGACAAGTATCGGCGCTATCCGTATTTTTTCAAAAGCGTCTAGCCAGGCTTCCGCAGGTCCGCACGTTCCTGCAGGGAGTTTGCCACATAGTCCCACCTTACAAGCGTCCGCTGGAACCCTGGGATCTTAACAGGGTGCTAACGGCTCTTCAGAAACCACCTTTCGAGCCGCTGCGGGATGTCTCTTTATCACGTCTTTCGCAGAAGGTGGCATTTCTAGTGGCAGTTACATCGCTCCGTAGAGTGTCGGAGCTGGCAGCGCTGTCATGCAAAGCCCCCTTCCTGGTTTTTCACCAGGATAAGGTGGTTCTGCGTCCGGTCCCGGAATTTCTCCCTAAGGTGGTATCCCCTTTTCATCTCAATCAGGATATCTCCTTACCTTCATTTTGCCCTCATCCAGTTCACCAATGTGAAAAGGATTTGCACTCGTTAGATCTGGTGAGAGCTCTCCGGCTCTATGTGCCTCGCACGGCGCCCCTGCGCCATTCAGATGCGCTCTTTGTCCTTGTCGCTGGCCAGTGTAAGGGTTCGCAGGCTTCCAAGTCAACCTTAGCTCGGTGGATCAAGGAACCGATTCTTGAAGCCTACCGTTCTTCTGGGCTTCCGCTTCCTTTGGGGCTGAAAGCCCATTCTACCAGAGCCGTGGGTGCGTCCTGGGCATTGCGGCACCGGGCTACGGCTCAGCAGGTGTGTCAGGCAGCTACCTGGTCTAGTCTGCACACTTTCACGAAACACTATCAGGTGCATACCTATGTGTCGGCAGACGCCAGTCTAGGTAGGCGAGTCCTTCAGGCGGCGGTTGCCCACCTGTAAGAGGGGGTCGTTTTCGGCTCTTTTTATCGAGGTATTCTTTTACCCACCCAGGGACTGCTTTTGGACGTCCCAATTGTCTGGGTCTCCCAATGGAGCGACAAAGAAGAAGGGAATTTTGTTTACTTACCGTAAATTCCTTTTCTTCTAGCTCCTATTGGGAGACCCAGCACCCGCCCCTGTTCCCTTCGGGCTGTTTGTTCTTTTGTGTACACATGTTGTTCATGTTGAATTGTTCTTTTGGTTCATGGTTCAGTTCTCCGAACATCCTTCGGATTGAATTTACCTTAGACCAATTTATAAGTTTCCTCCTTCCTGCTTTTGCACCAAAACTGAGGAGCCCGTGATGCACGGGAGGGTGTATAGGCAGAGGGGAGGGGTTACACTTTTTAAAGTGTAATACTTTGTGTGGCCTCCGGAGGCAGAAGCTATACACCCAATTGTCTGGGTCTCCCAATAGGAGCTAGAAGAAAAGGAATTTAGGGTAAGTAAACAAAATTCCCTTCTTTGCATAATTCCCCTCTTGTCTTCTATTTGAGTGCTGGGATTTTCTTCATTATATGATTCTTTATCCCCATAGCACCTACAGTATATGTGGTAGAGCCTGTAATTTCTACATATTGTACACGTGGTTGATCTGACCCACAAAGACACTTCTTGGAAAAGCAAAACAAAAAAACCCCACAACTATTTATTTAATTTGTTTTTTTTTAATTTATATACTGCCAACATATTTTACAATGGTCCAGAGAGACTGCTACGGTCCCCACAGGGGCTCATAGTGGGGGAAACCACAAGAAAAAAATTAAATGAGATAAAACATACCTATCCCCTGCAGATGTTGTCCTTACTTATACCCAGGACCTATGGCATGTTTTTGGTCAATGTGAAAAGGACTTTTTAAAACTGGACGGTAACATTTGATAGTTGTTTTTGATTGGTGATTTCTGTGTCCTTCAGAGCAATCCGCACCCTCTGGTCTGGGCGAAATTAAAAGGATTTCCCTTTTGGCCGGCAAAAGCCCTAAGAGACAAAGAAGGACAGGTAGACGCCCGCTTCTTTGGACAGCACGACAGGTAGGATCTCAACATCCGATTGATGAATTACCAGTTTATTGAGTAAAGTCTCAGATTTTACAGTATTTTTTTCATCCTATAGAGAGGTGGCATATGCCATTTCTTGTTGAACAATGGGGTCCAATTTCTTAACCCTGATAAAGCCTAAGGGGAAAAAGGAGTGCAGCTCCTGATTTAGTCCCCAGCAAACCCTGAATGTGCGAGGAAACGCAGCTTTCCTTTTTCACTTGAATGAAGGGCGTGCTGCAATTCCCTGCTCTGCAGAAAAAACTTTGAAGGGGACATAGAGATAAAGCTGCACTGCCGCTCCTTTTGTGGGCTTTCCCTAGGCCAACAAAAGCTTCAATTATTGCTTTTATAGGGTTTGGGTTTTTTTTTTTTAAAGGAAAAGAATACTTCCAGGTTAACCTATACTGATAATAAATGTATGTTCATTATTTATTCACTGTAGAAGAAAAAGGTTGATGTGTTGGGAATCTTTACTATGAGTACAGTATTAATAAAGCCGCATTGATTTTAAAGGCCCTGACAGACACACACATTTGCGAAGTCAGCTGAACCGCCCAACTTTGGCCGGATCGGCAGACCATCTAATCCAGAGGTCCCAAATACGAGGGCCGCATGCGGCCCCTCAAGCTGCGTCTTTTAGTCCGCAGGCACGTGGACCCAGTAACGATCACGGCCGGTGCAGGGGCTGCAGTCATCAGCACTTTATTTCATATGAACGTTTTGCTGGCACTGTGCACGCAGACTCAGGCTCTCTCTGTGCAACTTGATGGCAGCCGCCGGCCAATCAGAAACAAGCGACTGACACGTAGGACCTCAGCTGCATGCCTCTGATTGGCCAGCGGCTGCTAAAAGTTGTGCAGATAGAACATGACTCTGCGCAGCGCCGACAAAATGTTCATCTGAATTTCAGATGAAGCGCTGATAGTGGCTGCGATCGTTACCGAGTCCACGTGCCTGGAAGCAAGAAAGAGGGCGACGAGGGAACGGAGGATAGGTGAGAAAAATGTTTTGGTATGTGTGCGTGTGTTGCCCGCTGAGGCTGTACAGGGAAGTGTGTGTGTGTGTGTGTGTCTGTGTGTGTGTGTGTCTGTGTGTGTGTCTGTGTTTGTGTGTGTGTGTAGAATGGCACAATGGGGGACCAGGGACATTACTGCAAGAAAGGGTCCAGTGAAGGGGACATTACTACAAGAAGAGGACCTGCATGGGCAGATTACTACAGGATGAGAACCAGGATGGGCACATTACTAAAGGTTGGGGACCAGGATGGGGCACATTATTACAGGATGAGGCCAGAATGGGGCACATTACTACAGGATGGGGACCAGGATGGGCTAGTTACTACGAGATGAGGCCCAGAATGGGGCACATTACTACAGGATGGGGACAAAGATGGGACACATTACTATAGGTTGGGGACAAGGATGGGGCACATTACGACAAGGATGGGGACATTACTACATGATGGGGACAAGGATGTGCACATTATTACAGGATGAGGACCAGGATGGGGACATTACTACAATAAGGGGACAAGGATGTGCACATTAAAACCGAATTGGGATAAGGGTGGGCACATTACTACAGGACGGGGACAAGGATGGGCACATTACTACAGGATATAAATGAGGATGAGCACATTACTACAAGGGGACAAGGATGAACACATTACTACAGGATGGGAAGCAGGATGGTGCATATTGCTACAAGAAGAGGAATGTGATGGGAACATTACTACAAGATGTTGCCAAAATCACTCTATGGTGTTAATTGTAACATTTTATTACTTACAAAAAGGGAATAAAATGAAGAAAAAAAAAAAATCTTTTTTTTTTACCAGCAAAAAAGTTATGTATATTTATTTAAACAAAAAACATGCACATTTGTTATAATAAACAAACAAAAAAATAGTACCACTTAAAATGTCACTTTGTTCTGAAAAGAATGTGTCCCCCCACCCCAAATTTTGGTTTCCTATGTGCGGCCCTTATGCCCAGCTGAGTTTAAGCCCCCTGATCTATTGTATACAGAGGCCTCCCGACATTCCCAACCCCAACAGGATCTACACACCGTTTTTTAGTATTATAACAAATTTGATCTCATAGCAATACATTGAGTTGTCTTGTTCAGGTCCAGAAAACAACTTTAGATAAAGTCTGGCTGAACCCTCAGAACCCAAACTTCCACGGATCCGCTCATCTCTACTTCTAATTCTTCTTTTCTATTAAAGGCGTTGTTCAGACTTGGCGTGCAATCTGCAGCCACTCTGTGACTGCAGGCTTGTGACTACATGAGGTCAAGTTGTATTCATGCGGTCACATGCTGATTAGACTTGTCCTCCCTCACTCAACAGAAGTGAATTGAGCCGTGCACGTCTAGTCAGCATGTGACCACTTCTAAGTGTATATATGTATATATATTACAACCAAATTTTGTAGAGGCTTGTATATATGCGTGTGTATCTATGTATGTATGTGTACGTGTGTATGTATGTATGTGTGTATCTATATATATATATATATATATATATATATATATATATATATAATTGCCTTATTCTGTCTGTCTGTCTTGCTCCAAAATTGTGTCCTTACGGTGACACAAAGCTGATTGGCCAATGGGCTCGCCATGGCCCCGCCCCCCCGCACGGATTGGCCGCTCGCCCATGCTCCGCCCCCCACAGATTGGCCTCTCGCCCCGGCACCCTGCAGGCATTGGCAACTCGGCCACGCCCCGCCCCCCCCTCACGCAATGCACGCTAGCTCTGGCCCCGCCCCCCCCACGCATTCCCCGAACCGACACGGTCATGGAGCCACGACTCCCAGGTGAGCACTGTACCCCCGGGAGCCCACATCAGGGTACGCCGCCAAACCAGCCGACACATACCCTCGCATTGCTGGGGCTGGCCGGCGTATGCTGGTGTGGGCTCCCGTGCGAGCGGGGGACGAGATACGCTGGTAACCATGGTAGCATAGTTACCAGCGCATCAAGGTCCTGCAGCGGCGGAACATACACACACGCACACACATAACAGCACACACACACACATCAGATCACACTCACTCTCACACACACACCTCACACACACATCACATCGCATCCACACACTCACAACATCCTGGGATATCACTTGCTTCTCGGCGGCGATACTGTGCTGTGAGCTTCCAGGACCTGCCGGAGGATCACATGGCCAGAAGCATGTAGTATCTCCGGATGTTGTGAGTGTGAGCGCGTATGTGCAATATCGTCAATGTGTGTGTGCGTGAGTATATGCGATCGGGGGTGTGTGTGTGTGTGTGTGTGTGTGTGTGTGTGTGTGTGTGTGTGTATGCGCTCTGATCTGTCAGTGTCGGCAGAGGAGCACGGCGTGCTGGAGGAGGCTGGGAGGAGAGAGGCTGATCCTGGGGAAGGCTGGGATGGGGAGGCTGAGAGAAGAGAGGCTGATGCTGGGGGAGGCTGAGGCTGCGGTAGGCTGGGAGGAGAGAGGCTGATGCTGGGGACCGAAAAGGCTGATGCTGGGAGGAGAGAGGCTGATGCTGGGGGAGGCTGAGGCTGGGGTAGGCTGGGAGGAGAGAGGCTGATGCTGGGAGGAGAGAGGCTGATGCTGGGGGAGGCTGAGGCTGGGGTAGGCTGGGAGGAGAGAGGCTGATGCTGGGAAGAGAGAGGCTGATGCTGGGAAGAGAGAGGCTGATGCTGGGAAGAGAGAGGCTGATGCTGGGAAGAGAGAGGCTGATGCTGGGAGGAGAGAGGCTGATGCTGGGGGAGGCTGATGCTGGGGGAGGCTGATGCTGGGGGAGGCTGAGGCTGGGGGAGGCTGAGGCTGGGAGGAGAGAGGCTGAGGCTGGGAGGAGAGAGGCTGAGGCTGGGAGGAGAGAGGCTGAGGCTGGGGACAGAGAGGCTGATGCTGGGGACAGAGAGGCTGATGCTGGGGACAGAGAGGCTGATGCTGGGGACAGAGAGGCTGATGCTGGGAGGAGAGAGGCTGATGCTGGGAGGAGAGAGGCTGATGCTGGGAGGAGAGAGGCTGATGCTGGGAGGAGAGAGGCTGATGCTGGGAGGAGAGAGGCTGATGCTGGGAGGAGAGAGGCTGATGCTGGGAGGAGAGAGGCTGATGCTGGGAGGAGAGAGGCTGATGCTGGGAGGAGAGAGGCTGATGCTGGGAGGAGAGAGGCTGATGCTGGGAGGAGAGAGGCTGATGCTGGGGGTAGAGAGGCTGATGCTGGGGGTAGAGAGGCTGATGCTGCGGGTAGAGAGGCTGATGCTGCGGGTAGAGAGGCTGATGCTGCGGGTAGAGAGGCTGATGCTGGTGCAGCATGGGGGATGCAGCACGATGGGGGGTGCGCAGCATGGGGGATGGAGCACGTTTGGGAGTGCGCAGCATGGGGGATGGAGCACGTTTGGGAGTGCGCAGCATGGCGGATGGAGCACGTTTGGGAGTGCGCAGCATGGCGGATGGAGCACGTTTGGGAGTGCGCAGCATGGCGGATGGAGCACGTTTGGGAGTGCGCAGCATGGCGGATGGAGCACGTTTGGGAGTGCGCAGCATGGCGGATGGAGCACGTTTGGGAGTGCGCAGCATGGCGGATGGAGCACGTTTGGGAGTGCGCAGCATGGCGGATGGAGCACGTTTGGGAGTGCGCAGCATGGCGGATGGAGCACGTTTGGGAGTGCGCAGCATGGCGGATGGAGCACGTTTGGGAGTGCGCAGCATGGCGGATGGAGCACGTTTGGGAGTGCGCAGCATGGCGGATGGAGCACGTTTGGGAGTGCGCAGCATGGCGGATGGAGCACGTTTGGGAGTGCGCAGCATGGCGGATGGAGCACGTTTGGGAGTGCGCAGCATGGCGGATGGAGCACGTTTGGGAGTGCGCAGCATGGCGGATGGAGCACGTTTGGGAGTGCGCAGCATGGCGGATGGAGCACGTTTGGGAGTGCGCAGCATGGCGGATGGAGCACGTTTGGGAGTGCGCAGCATGGCGGATGGAGCACGTTTGGGAGTGCGCAGCATGGCGGATGGAGCACGTTTGGGAGTGCGCAGCATGGCGGATGGAGCACGTTTGGGAGTGCGCAGCATGGCGGATGGAGCACGTTTGGGAGTGCGCAGCATGGCGGATGGAGCACGTTTGGGAGTGCGCAGCATGGCGGATGGAGCACGTTTGGGAGTGCGCAGCATGGCGGATGGAGCACGTTTGGGAGTGCGCAGCATGGCGGATGGAGCACGTTTGGGAGTGCGCAGCATGGCGGATGGAGCACGTTTGGGAGTGCGCAGCATGGCGGATGGAGCACGTTTGGGAGTGCGCAGCATGGCGGATGGAGCACGTTTGGGAGTGCGCAGCATGGCGGATGGAGCACGATGGGGAGTGCGCAGCATGGGAGATGGAGCACGATGGGGGGTGCGCAGCATGGGGGATGGAGCACGATGGGAAGTGCACACCTCCCCCCAACACACACACACGCGCGCGCGCGCACTGCACATCACACCACACACACCCACTGGGAACCACAAACAACTGCCCTACACAGACACCCACACACACAGACAACGCTGCACACACACAACACCCAACACACAAACACCGCGGCACACACAAATATACGCACATACCGCACAACACACACATTGCACAAAACATACCTCCCCCCAAAACACACCACACACACACAAACCGCGCAACACACACACACACACACACAACGCTACAGACACACAGCGCTCCACAAACAACGCAACACACGCAACACACATACAACACCGCTCTCACCCCCCGTCACACCCAGACAACACCCAGAACATGTACAGCGCCCTACACAAACACTTGGTAACTACACACAACAACATATATATATATATATAAACAAAAATCATACATGAACTACACAATACGTAAATTCTAGAATACCCGATGCGTAGAATCGGGCCACCTTCTAGTATATATATATATTATATATCTCTAATATATGAAGCTGAATGTGTGTATGTATGTATGTATGTATGTATGTATGTATGTCCGGGATTGGCATCCGCACCGTCGCAGCTACAGCCACAACATTTTGCACACTCACACTTCTGGACCCCGAGAGCGTCATAGGCTATGTTTCGAGGGCAAATTTTAACCCCGCGCTTTACAGTTATTCGCCAAAAAACCTGCCTTCATGAAAGCAAATGGAGCTGGGAGCCACAGTGCAGCCAGAACTTCAGAAGAATGCGCAGCCATGCCCTTATATGGAATGTTGGCGTGTCACAATGCAGCCAGGGAAAGAGACAGACACAGACAGGGAAAGAGGCAGACACAAAGAGACAGACACAGACAAAGAGACAGACACAGACAAAGAGACAGACAGGGAAATTGACGAAGATAGATAGACAGACAGGGAAAGAGATAGATAGACAGGGAAAGAGACAAACAGACAAAGATAGAGAGACAGAGATATATACAGAGGGGGAGACAGACAGAGAATGGGAGAGAAACAGAGAGACAGTTACTATCCCGGGCAGCGCCGGGTGCTATGTTGTGAGACAAAATTTTAACCCCGCGCGTTCCAATTTACCAATCAATTTTGCCCCTATCTACATAATGGGAAAAAAGTGAAACGAAAAGTGTTGGGGGCAAATTGACTTAAAGAATGAGAGCAATGGCGCCAAAGAGTATATACCATACAGTTGCTAAGGTGGGGCCCGACATGGGATACTCGCCACACTCGGGGATATGAACACACACGCAAAATGCGCCACACACTATCACGTGCTTGAACACATATACCACCCTCAGCACATATCTCACCACACATACACCAACCTCGCCACATAATCGCCCTAAACACACACAAGTCTGGTATTATCCTTCAAAAATAAAAATCTGATTAATAAGCAGCCAAACTACAAGAACAACAAATGTACCATATAGCAAATACGGCAGCTGTCAGTCACATGACCTGTCTATATGTGTATGTGTGAGCTAATATATACTGTCAGGGGGAGGGCTTTCTGTTGCCTGGAGATTTATCAGGCTGCCAATAGCAACCAATCACAGCTTAGCTTCTATTTTGCTACAGTTAATTAATCTGAGCTCTGATTGGTTAATATAGGCAACAAAGGACATTCTCAGTATGTGTGAGGTCATAGGATGTTAAATCTGTGTGGAATATCTGTGGTGTTGAAATATATGTTGTGAAATGCTTCTATTAGCTTTGGTTTTGCCTTTTAATAATTACATTTATATCTATTTGTTTTGTGGTTTTTGTGTGCAAAATAAATTTTTGTGAATACAGTAGTACAGCTAGTCTAATATATAAAGCTGTGTGTGTGTGTGTGTGTATGTCCGGGATTGGCATCTGCACCGTCGCAGCTATAGCCACAAAATTTTGCACACTCACACGTATGGACCCCGAGAGTGTCATAGGCTATGTTTCGAGGGGAAATTTTAACCCCGCGCTTTACAATTATTTGCCAAAAAACCTGCCTCCATTAAAGCGAATGGAGCTGGGAGCCACAGTGCAGCCAGAACTTCAGAAGAATGCGCAGCCACGCCCTTATATGGAATGTTGGCGTGTCACAATGCAGCCAGGGAAAGAGAGACACAGACAGGGAAAGAGTCAGACACAGACAGAGTAAGAAACAGACATAGACAGGGTAAGAGACAGACATGAAGAGACAGACACAGACAAAGAGACAGACTGACAGGGAAAGAGAGGGAAAGTGACAGACAGAGGGAGAGAGACAGACAGACAGAGGGAGAGAGACAGACAGAGAGACAGTTACTATCCCGGGCAGCGTCAGGTGCTATGTGGTGAGGCGAAATTTTAACCCCGCGCTTTCCAATTTACCAATCAATTTTGCCCCCATCTACATAATGGGGAAAAAGTGAAACGAAAAGTGTTGGGGGCAAATTGACAGCTGCCAGATGTGAACAAGGGGGACTTAAAGAAGGAGAGTGATGGCGCCAAAGAGTATATACCGTACAGTTGCTAAGGTTGGGCCCCGACATGGGATACTCACACTCTGGGATATGAACACACACACAAAATGCGCCATACACTACCACGTACTTGAACACATATACCACCCTCAGCACACATCTCACCACACATACAAAAACCTCACCACATAATCGCCCTAAACACACAAGTCTGGTATTATCCTTCAAAAATAAAAATCTGATTAATAAGAAGCCAAACTACAAGAACAACAAATGTACCACATAGGAAATACGGCAGCTGTCAGTCACATGACCTGTCTATATGTGTATGTGTGAGCTAATATATACTGTCAGGGGGAGGGCTTTCTGTTGCCTGGAGATTTACCAGGCTGCCAATAGCAACCAATCACAGCTTAGCTTCTATTTTGCTACAGTTAATTAATCTGAGCTCTGATTGGTTAATATAGGCAACAATTTAATAATTGCATTTCCATCTATTTGTTTTGTGGTTTTTGTGTGCAGAATACATTTTTGTTAATACATTCTATTTTGTTAACAGCAGTTATTAACCCAGGTGAAGCCGGGTAGTACAGCTAGTATATACAGTTAGGTCCAGAAATATTTGGACAGTGACACAAGTTTTGTTATTTTAGCTGTTTACAAAAACATGTTCAGAAATACAATTATATATATAATATGGGCTGAAAGTGCACACTCCCAGCTGCAATATGAGAGTTTTCACATCCAAATCGGAAAAAGGGTTTAGGAATCATAGCTCTGTAATGCATAGCCTCCTCTTTTTCAAGGGTCCAAAAGTAATTGGACAAGGGACTCTAAGGGCTGCAGTTAACTCTGAAGGTGTCTCCCTCGTTAACCTGTAATCAATGAAGTAGTTAAAAGGTCTGGGGTTGATTACAGGTGTGTGGTTTTGCATTTGGAAGCTGTTTCTGTGACCAGACAACATGCGGTCTAAGGAACTCTCAATTGAGGTGAAGCAGAACATCCTGAGGCTGAAAAAAAAGAAAAAATCCATCAGAGAGATAGCAGACATGCTTGGAGTAGCAAAATCAACAGTCGGGTACATTCTGGGAAAAAAGGAATTGATTGGTGAGCTTGGGAACTCAAAAAAGCCTGGGCGTCCACGGATGACAACAGTGGTGGATGATCGCCGCATACTTTCTTTGGTGAAGAAGAACCCGTTCACAACATCAACTGAAGTCCAGAACACTCTCAGTGAAGTAGGTGTATCTGTCTCTAAGTCAACAGTAAAGAGAAGACTCCATGAAAGTAAATACAAAGGGTTCACATCTAGATGCAAACCATTCATCAATTCCAAAAATAGTCAGGCCAGAGTTAAATTTGCTGAAAAACACCTCATGAAGCCAGCTCAGTTCTGGAAAAGTATTCTATGGACAGATGAGACCAAGATCAACCTGTACCAGAATGATGGGAAGAAAAAAATTTGGAGAAGAAAGGGAACGGCACATGATCCAAGGCACACCACATCCTCTGTAAAACATGGTGGAGGCAACGTGATGGCATGGGCATGCATGGCTTTCAATGGCACTGGGTCACTTGTGTTTATTGATGACATAACAGCAGACAAGAGTAGCCGGATGAATTCTGAAGTGTACCGGGATATACTTTCAGCCCAGATTCAGCCAAATGTCGCAAAGTTGATCGGACGGCGCTTCATAGTACAGATGGACAATGACCCCAAGCATACAGCCAAAGCTACCCAGGAGTTCATGAGTGCAAAAAAGTGGAAAATTCTGCAATGGCCAAGTCAATCACCAGATCTTAACCCAATTGAGCATGCATTTCACTTGCTCAAATCCAGACTTAAGACGGAAAGACCCACAAACAAGCAAGACCTGAAGGCTGCGGCTGTAAAGGCCTGGCAAAGCATTAAGAAGGAGGAAACCCAGCGTTTGGTGATGTCCATGGGTTCCAGACTTAAGGCAGTGATTGCCTCCAAAGGATTCGCAACAAAATATTGAAAATAAAAATATTTTGTTTGGGTTTGGTTTATTTGTCCAATTACTTTTGACCTCCTAAAATGTGGAGTGTTTGTAAAGAAATGTGTACAATTCCTACAATTTCTATCAGATATTTTTGTTCAAACCTTCAAATTAAACGTTACAATCTGCACTTGAATTCTGTTGTAGAGGTTTCATTTCAAATCCAATGTGGTGGCATGCAGAGCCCAACTCGCGACAATTGTGTCACTGTCCAAATATTTCTGGACCTAACTGTATATATGTATGTATGTATTACATACATACATACATACATACATACATACATACATACATACATACATACATACATACACACACACACACACACACACACACACACACACACACACACACACACCTATCTATCTCTTTCGTGAACCCTATTCTCAGGTCAACACTGCCACTGTGTGTTCAAATACTTCCACCCAGGTCACAACTTACAGTAGTTACCCGAGCTGCTGCAGGAGAGGATGAGCGGCGGCAGTCACAATGGCTTATCTGTTGCTGTTCTGTCACTTTCTTCCAGGGCCTGGGTTCCGATGAACAATTGCTACCTCATGTCAAAAGAAATCCCATTTTCTGTAAAAAAGACAAAGAGCATCTTCAACAGCGCCATGCAGGAGATGGAGGTATATGTGGAAAACATTCGTAAAAGGTTTGGCGTCTTTAACTACGCTCCCTTCCGGACACCTTACACACCCAACAACCAATACCAAATGCTGCTCGACACTACCAATCCAAGCGCTGGCTCTGCTAAGACAGAAAAACAAGAAAAGATCAAACTGAATTTTGACATGACGGCATCACCGAAGATTCTCATGAGCAAACCCATATTACACAGCGGTGGAGGGCGACGGATTTCCTTAACAGACATGCCACGCTCCCCCATGAGCACAAACTCCTCCGTGCACACCGGCTCTGATGTAGAGCCAGACGCTGAGAAGAAAACCATGTCCAGTCACTATAGTGCAAGTGAAGAGTCCATGGACTTCATAGATAAGAGCACAGGTGAGTGAGGAGCCTACATCCACCCTCTCCTCCATGACTGTAGTCTGCACGTATTTTACAGTGGTTGGAATTCTAGATGGGATGATGTGTTCACTGTTATCAGCTGACTAAGAAGGGCACAAGCTGCCTGTAGGGTAGGTGACATTTTTCATTAAATAAAAGTGGAACTGATAAATGCTGTTTACTGTTCTGTTATCAGCCAGAAAAAGTCATTTGTACAACACCATTATATGAAAATACTGGACTTTGTTAAATTTATATGCATCTCTTTTTACAGCTTCTCCTGTATCGATAAAGACAGGACATGGCGGAAGCATATCGGGCAGTCCTAAGCCTTTCTCTCCACAATCCTCTACGCCAATAACATGTAAGACGGAGAGAAACACAAGCACGGGCAGCATCCTCAACCTAAACCTCGGTCAGTGACTGATAAGGAGGCCGCTTTCTGAGTAATACAGTGAATGGGATTGTCCCCCACTTTTATACTGATTACTTTAAAGTATAGGTCATGAATGTAAAAGTGTGGACAGCCCCTTTAAAATCTACACAGTGGATTATTTCCGAAGTATGATGAAATGCTGCACATAAACATACAGAATAAACTGAAAGTTAAGGTCCGACAGCCATAAGCTTGGATATACAAACCATGGCTACATTCTTTGTTATAAAGTGTTAGGAGTGCAGAATCAGCCTCTTATGAATGAGTTTTAGTTTTTGCTGAAAAATTAAACTATAAAGGGAACGCATCATCTGAGTCATGCTGCTCAAACTACAGGAATCACAGTCTTGGTGCACAATTGCAACCAGGTACATTAGAACAATTCAGATAACGTATACTTTGAAGATCCAACCGGGGACCGTAGAGAAGACACTTGTCCAGCAAACTCTTCCTAATATTGCTCTAGGTGATTGACCGGTTTCTCTCTCCTGTGTATATAGGGCAAGACCTGTCAATTATTTCTCGCAGCAGAATTGGTCTGAGTCAGACTAGTTTCATCTCTGGCTGTAATCCCCAGCAGGATCTTCAAAGTATAGGTTGTGCAACCAAGAACTGATTCAGGCCACCCGCAACTTAGGCAGCACAAACTAGTTCCCTTTAATCCCAGTGCTTCTGTCCCAGGACTAGTCCGGCAGTATGGTCATTCACCTCTGCACTTCACTGGCATTATGCTCCCCGTGGCATTGATTAACCAGTGTGTGCTGAAAGAACAGGGAGGAGGAGAACAAGTTGCCCCTCTTCTCCTCCTGCACATCGTTACAGATGACAGCAGGAGGCTGATAAAACACTCCAAACACTTTGTCAGGTTCCCTTTAAATACATCAAAGTTTGTGCAGGTGTTAGCTGAGAGGAGAGTAAATATTTCTTATCTGGCATCAGTGGGATCCAAATATTTCAGGAAGCAAAGAAAATCGATTTACCAGATACTAGATCAATGAAATTTTCAGTTTTTTTTTTTTCTCACCTGCACAAGTCCTGTCTTTGTCCAATAATCTGGATAACTTTTTACTTGTTAGTTTGGCTCTGGATTTAAGAGATTTTACTGTATTCATGTTTGTTTACTGTTCTGTTGAACCAATCCAACATAATCCTATATTTTTATTGAGTTTCTTTTTTTTTCCTTTTATAAAAAAGATCGCAGTAAAGCAGAAATGGACTTGAAGGAGCTGAGTGAGTCGGTGCTTCAGCAGTCACCGGCCACCTCGCTCATCTCTCCCAAGAGACAGATCCGAAGCCGCTTCCAGCTCAACCTGGACAAAACTATCGAGAGCTGCAAAGCCAAATTAGGTGTGTTATTGTGCACCGATGGCTGAAGTTATGTGCCAGATTTACTGCATTTACACAGCTAATTTATTAATCTGCCTCAATCCAGGAATTAATGAGATTCCCGATGACGCCTACGCCACAGTGGAGCACAGCGACTCGGAAGAGTCGGAGAAGACCGATTCTAGTGATAGTGAATACGGGAGTGACGAGGAGTTGAAATCAAAGAATGAACACGATGATGAAGACAAAGAAAGTGTGAAAGAAAAGGAAATCTCGCCGCCTTCCATAAAGAAAAAATCCAAGCCTTCAATCCTAGCGGAAGTGAAAGAAGAATCCAAGAGTGCAACGGCGGCGTTGGATAAAACGGATGCTGCGGGGAAGGAGAAGCCGGCGCCTCCAGCGGAGAAGGATGTTCCTGACAAGAGTAAATCCCTCCCGCACTCCGCAAAAGAAAAACTAAAGGGGAAGGATGAGAGGGATTCCCCCACTGTACACCTTGGACTGGATTCCGACTCCGAGAGCGAACTAGTCATTGACTTGGGTGAAGATCACTCGGGACGAGAAGGACGTAAAGCCAAAAAGGATGCTAAAGTTATGGCAGCAAAACACCCAGAAAGTATGTCTGATAATGTGTTTTGTTTTTTTTGTTGTTTTTTTTTTCTTCTTTAAAAAAAGAAAAAAATGTATAAAAATATCTTTATTAGAGGACAACTGTGCATGTATTTTTTTTATTATTATTATTATTATTATTTATAATTATTATAGCACCATTTATTCCATGGTGCTTTACATGTGAAAGGGGTATACATAATAGGGACAAGTACAATAATCATAAACAATACAAGGCACAGGAGAATAGAGGACCCTGCCCGCGAGGGCTCAGTCTACAAGGAGATAGGTGAGGATACAGTAGCTGAGGGTAGAGCTAGATGTGTGGCGTTATATCAGACTGAGGGTTACGGCAGGTTGTAGGCTTGTCGGAAGAGGTGGGTCTTCAGGTTCCTTTTTGAAGCTTGTCAAGGGAGGCAAGAGTCTGATATGTTGTGGCAGAGCATTCCAGAGTATGGGGGAGGCACGGAAGAAATCTTGGATGCGATGGTGGGAAGAGGAGATGAGATGGAAGTAGAGAGGGAGATCTTGTGAGGATCGAAGGATATGTGCAGTTAGGTACTGGGAGACTGGGTCACAGATGTAGGGAGGAGACAGTTTGTGGATGGCTTTGTAGGTCATTGTTAGTGTTTTGAACTGGAATCGTTGGGCAATGGGAAGCCAGTAAAGGGACTGGCAGAGAGCAGAGGCCGGGGTGTAGCTGGGGGACAGGTGGATTAGCTGGGCAGCATAGTTTAGAATAGATTGTAAGGGTGCGAGACTGTTAGAAAGGAGGCCACAGAGCAGGAGGTTGCAATAATCTAGGTAAAGTATACTTTTTACTAATCTGTACATTGTGTTGTGTACGTTACCAATGATATATTCTCTCACTGGTTCATGTGCAGTAAAATCGCCAGCCGTATCCAATGCCAGCAGCCAACCAGCAGCCGAGACTCCTATCATGACCCGCTCTGCATCCCAGGCTGCTCCGGCAGTCGGGGTAACGGTGACTACAAGTTCCGCATCAGCTGCGAGCACTCCGACAGCGGCAACCGGCAGCCCAGTGAAGAAGCAGAGACCCCTGCTCCCCAAGGAGACGGTTCCCACTGTGCAGAGAGTGGTGTGGAATTCTTCCAGTAAGTTTCAGACCTCATCCCAGAAATGGCACATGCAGAAAGTTCAGAGGCAACAGCAACAGCAGCAACAACAGCAGCAGCCGAGCACGCCTGCGCCGTCACAGTCTCCACAAGGGACGAGATACCAGACACGGCAGGCTGTGAAAGGTATTGCATGCTGATCACATCCCTGTCATGTCACTGGCCCAGTCCTCAGGACCAGTGTCTCATTCACCTCAGTCTGAGGATCCCATTCGGCATCATCTCCTGTACATTCCTCACCTTCCATCTAACAAGCAGGAGAAGACCGGTGTGGGCATCTCCTCTGATTCGTCATACTAATATTTCTCCGTAAGGTTTACAAAACATTGCACGTAAAGCTGTGGATGTTTAGATGTATTTTGATCATTATTTGCATTAAGGCACTGGATAAATCAAATACCCTGCTCCTGCTATCCAGGCATAGAGGCAGCAACGGAGAACTAGATTTCACCCCAGAGATGCAACATAATTATTTAAAAATGATGCTTGTGTAAGAAATAATGTTGTATGACTATATAATACAATTTCCCTCATACATTATTTAAAGGGGTTGTCTGGCAGGTAAATTCTATAATGACACAGAATTGGATAATAAAAGTACCGGCCTCCTTTCTAATCTTCACTCCATAGTCCCATGTCACGAAATGGCCCACAAATAATCACTGGCCACAGAGAAGACCCTCCTCAGTCAGTAATTGACTGGGTGACATTTCCTATATGTCCAGATTTGAACAGAAAGTAGACATCTATGGTTTACACCTATACTTTACCCACTGGACAACCCCTTTGTCAGCACCTCATAAGCCAATTGCCAGAGCACCTTAGCGGAGCTGATGCACAAACAATAAATCCTTCATTTTGCAATTTTTTTTTTTATCTTTAGCGGTACAACAAAAAGAAGTCACTCAAGCTACATCCACCTCCACCATAACTCTGGTGACCAGCGCCCCCCCACTTGCAATGGTGACCAGTCCGGGACAGTCACTGACCACATCAGTCACCAGTGATCTGCCCATCGCTACTGCCTCAGCTGATGTCGCTGCTGACATTGCCAAATACACCAGCAAGGTAAGTAATGTCCCTTATAATACAGAGCTAGACCCCTCTATCTCCTCCACCCCTATAGAGAATAAATCGAGAATGTGCCACTGCCAAATGGGGACCATGAGTCCTCCACTGTGGCGATCAGTGGGGTCACAACAGTCAGCATCGTCCCCATCTGTCATGTGGATATGTAGTAGCTTCTTCTTGCTGAAAATATCCTTTCAAGCCTTCATTTCAGGGTCTGATGAGGCTAGAAGTTTTAGCTTAAGGGAAGAGTCACACGGCCATATATGGCCACGTGTTCATGTGTCATGGCCTTCCGTGTGACCCCTTGGGAAAGTTAATTGCCCATGCCTGGCATATAATAATAATGTGATACTTATCCCTTTTAGGCCACATACACACATTGAGTGTTTGGTGAGCTTTTTACCTTTTGTATTTGTAAGTGCCGCGTCCCAGGGCATGCAGGGGAGCTGATCAGACCCGGGCGTCCGGTTCTCAGAGTCTGTCAGTGGTGGCCAGTGCCCATTCCCATTCCCAATTCCATGACCCCAGGGGACGCTTGTAAAAGAGGTTATATTTGCAGGTGATATAGTTTTTAATGTCTGTGACGCCACTTGCGGTATGTGTTAATGTGTAGAAGTCACAACTGCACAATATCTCACCACTGAGGCTGATGGTATAGGGCAGCCTGGATGTTATCACTCTCCGCAAGTAGAGCGTTGCCCCAGGGGGAGGATGTTGGTGGTTGTAGTATGTTAGTTCATGATGCAGGAATGCAGCAGTAATGGAGACCACACAGGGACTGAAGGTTAACCAGTTCTTTACTCACACAGGTGGTAAGATGCAGCCTGGTGCTGGTTGCAGGGGTCCCAGGTTCCTTTCGTCCAGTGCTGTGGTTCCGTTGGCTCTGTTTCTGGCACCTCGTAATTCGGGGTCCCCATGGCGTGAAGCTGTTTGGGGTCTCTCCCTGATTCTGTCTCTCTCCTGCTGCTGCTGGCCCGTATGACAGGTGGCGTGAACCGATGCGGGGCCAGACCTTTGTGTTACTCTCTGCTTCCTTCTCTGCCACTGTGTCCCGAACACTCTGGTCATGATGAACTGTGAAAGTCCCCGTCACCTGCAGACTTGCCAGTTGGGCCTGAAACTTCCACCTGGCCTAGGGCTCTGTACCCAGCCGTGCCTTGATGCCTGGAGTTCCTGTTACTCGACTCCCTGGCGACCACTCCTTATGCGCCAACTAAGACCACCTCAGGCCCTTGCAGTGGACCTGAGCCTCCACACATACATCCGTCCTCCACTCCTCCTTCTTCTTATTCTCACTAAAACCGTTATTTCTTTGTCGCTCCATTGGGAGACCCAGACAATTGGGGTGTATAGCTTCTGCCTCCGGAGGCCACACAAAGTATTACACTTTAAAAAGTTTAACCCGTCCCCTCTGCCTATACACCCTCCCGTGGATCACGGGCTCCTCAGTTTTATGCTTTGTGTGGAAGGAGGCACACATCCACTCATGCATTCTCATATTAGTTATGTCGGTTGGAAGAAAAGAGGGCCCCCACGGGGCCCCCGGCATGTTCCCTTCTCACCCCATTACGTCGGCGGTGTTGTTAAGGTTGAGGTACCCATTGCGGGTACAAAGGCCGGAGCCTCATGCCGTCTCCTTCACCATCCCTTAGCGGCTCTGGGAGAAGTGGGATCCTGAGCGGTCATCCATTTACTGGGACCGTGCTCCCTCCGCAGCCCCTGTGGGAATCTGCCGGACCGGAGTCTATTCAACCTCAGGGACCGGGCCCTGCAACTCTAAGGTACTCTGTGTCCCCATTGGGGACTGTGCAGGCGCACCTTCTTCTCGGACACTGCGGCAGCTGCTGAATTGAGAAGTCCGGCGGACTTCCGCGCCCACCGCGCCTGCTTGTCGGGCGCGGTCTCAAATTTAGTCCCCGGCTTCATCGCGGCCTAGTCGCAAAAATCCCGCCCCCCCGGGCCTGCCAGTCAGGGGTAAGGGCGGGACTGCCGACCTGACGTCGGATGTGAGGGCCGGAGCATCCTGCATGTTTCCTCCCCCCTCACTGATCACTGTGGGGACCCTAGATTCCCGCACTTTCCTGGCGCCGCCCACGGCTCCACTCCTCCCCTGAGAGCTCCGGCAGCCATTTTTTGAGCGTTCTGCCGGTGGAGGATTCTCAGGAACAGCTCTGCAGCTCATTGGGACCTAAGGCCGGGAATCTGGAGGACACACACACGCCGCTTGTTAGCGGTCGGTAAGCCACACCGGTCACCCGGTGCTGGTCCCCCCTAGGGTGCCGGAATAGATACATATTTATATATATATATTTCTGTTCGGTCGGGCTGTATACCCTTTTTTGCCCATATACCCTCAGTGATCATTCTCCTAGGAGACAACAGCATGTCGTCCACAAGGAGCAAGGCTGCTAAGGCACAGGGTTTTTTTGCGGCCTGTACCTCTTGTGGGGCTATGTTACCTGCGGGTTCCACCTACCCTCACTGTGAGCAATGCTCGACCCCTGTTTCGCTTGCGCAGCCGGAGCCTCAGTCACTAGTGGGCCCCTCGGCTCAGGTAGACCCCCCGGCTCCCCCTGTCCAGGCGGCAGGGACAGAGCTCGCCTCTTTTGCTGAGAAACTCTCTCAGTCACTTTCACAATCCATGGCTCAGTCTATGGACAAATGGTCTGCCAAGCTGCTAGAAGCTTTGCAGTCCAGACCGGTCCTTACACAGGCCCCGGCCCCTGTTGGATCGTCGCCTCCAGGTCCCTCTCGGTCCGCGCCGCAGCGCGCTCCCAGGTTGGGCCCTGGGTCCCACGTGGAGGACTCCGGCCCGGACCACAGTCCTAGACCGGCTAAGCAGGCTCGCTGGGAATCTTCCCCGACTTCTTCACGCTGCTCGGGTTCCCAGCTTGAGGACTCTCTGGAGGACGAGGCGGACGTCGCAGCTCAGGGCTCTGACCCTGACGTCGCCCTTAATCTTGATACACCTGAGGGGGACGCCTTAGTGAATGATCTTATCTCGTCCATCAACCAGGTGTTGGATCTCTCTCCCCCGCCTCCTCCTGTAGAGGAGTCGGCGTCTCAGCAGGAGAAACACCAGTTTCGGTTCCCCAAACGTACACGTAGTGCGTTTTTCGATCACTCTAACTTCAGAGACGCTGTCCAGAAGCCCAGAGCGGTTCCGGACAAGCGCTTTACTAAGCGCCTCACTGACACGCGTTACCCCTTCCCCTCTGAAGTTGTTAAGGGTTGGGCTCAATGTCCCAAGGTGGACCCTCCAGTCTCTAGATTGGCGGCTAGATCTGTGGTATCGGTCGCAGATGGCTCATCGCTAAAGGATGCCACTGACAGGCAGATAGAGCTCCTGGTGAAGTCCATCTATGAAGCCACGGGCGCGTCTTTTGCCCCGGCCTTTGCAGCCGTGTGGGCACTCCAAGCTATCTCAGCTTGTCTGTCTGAGATTAATGCTGTCACACGTAATTCTGCTCCGCAAGTTGCGTCTTTGACTTCTCAAGCGTCAGCTTTTTCTTCCTACGCCATGAACGCAGTCCTAGACTCTGCTAGCCGTACAGCTGTGGCATCCGCTAACTCTGTGGCAGTCCGCAGCGCCATGTGGCTGCGCGAATGGAAGGCAGACTCTGCCTCCAAGAGGTTCTTAACCGGTTTGCCATTTTCTGGCGAACGCTTGTTTGGCGAACGATTGGATGAGATTATTAAGGAATCCAAGGGAAAGGACTCCTCCTTACCCCAGTCCAAACCTAAGAGACCTCAACAACGAAAAATACAATCGAGGTTTCGGTCCTTTCGTCCCTCCGCCAAGCCCCAATCCTCTTCGTCCAGCAGGCCGGAGAAGGGCCAGAGGAACTCCTATGCGTGGCGGTCCAAGTCACGCCCCCAAAAGGCTGCAGGAGGCACTGCCTCAAAAGCGGCCTCCTCATGACTCTCGGCATCCCCTAGCCGCATCCTCGGTCGGTGGCAGGCTCTCCCGCTTTGGCGACGCCTGGTGGCCACATGTTCAAGACCGATGGGTGAGAGACATTCTGTCTCACGGTTACAGGATAGAGTTCAGCTCTCGTCCTGCGGCTCGGTTCTTCAGAACCTCTCCGCCCCCCGCTCAGGCCGACGCACTTTTTCAGGCGGTGGACGCTCTGAAGACAGAAGGAGTTGTGACCCCCGTTCCCCTTCAGGAACGTGGTCGCGGCTTTTACTCCAACTTGTTCGTGGTGCCAAAAAAAGGACGGATCATTCCGTCCCGTTTTGGACCTCAAGCTGCTCAACAGACATGTGAGAACCAGACGGTTTCGGATGGAATCCCTCCGCTCCGTCATCGCCTCGATGTCACAAGGAGACTTCCTAGCATCGATCGACATCAAGGATGCTTAGCTCCACGTGCCAATCGCACCCGAACATCAACGCTTCTTGCGTTTCGCCATCGGGGACGAGCACCTTCAGTTCGTGGCATTGCCTTTCGGCCTGGCGACAGCCCCACGGGTTTTCACCAAAGTCATGGCATCCGTCGTGGCGGTCCTGCACTCTCAGGGCCACTCGGTGATCCCCTACTTAGACGATCTCCTAGTCAGGGCCCCTTCTCGGGTGGCGTGTCAACACAGCCTTACCGTTGCTCTGACGACTCTCCAGCAGTTCGGGTGGATCATCAACTTTCCGAAATCCAAGTTGACACCGACCCAATCACTGACTTACCTCGGGATGGAGTTTCATACACAGTCAGCGGTAGTCAAGCTACCGCGGGACAAACAGATTTCTCTGCAGGCAGGGGTGCAATCACTTCTTCGGAGTCAGTCACACCCCTTAAGGCGCCTCATGCACTTCCTGGGGAAAATGGTGGCAGCGATGGAGGCAGTGCCGTTCGCGCAATTCCATCTACGGCCACTCCAATGGGACATTCTCCGCAAATGGGACAAGAGGTCGGCTTCCCTCGACAGGAACGTCTCTTTCCCTTGCAACCAAGACGTCACTTCAGTGGTGGGTCCTTCCCAATTCTCTATCGCAGGGAAAATCCTTCCTACCCCCAACCTGGGCTGTGGTCACCACGGACGCGAGCCTTTCAGGGTGGGGAGCGGTTTTTCTCCACCACAGGGCTCAGGGAACCTGGACTCCGACAGAGTCTTCCCTTCAGATCAACGTTCTGGAGATAAGGGCAGTGTTTTTGGCCTTATTGGCTTTTCATCGGTGGCTGGAGGGCAGGCAGATCCGCATCCAGTCGGACAACGCCACTCCCGTCGCATACATCAACCACCAAGGCGGCACTCGCAGTCGTCAAGCCTTCCAGAAAGTCCGGCGGATTCTGCAGTGGGTGGAAGCCTCAGCCTCCACCATCTCCGCAGTTCACATCCCGGGCGTAGAAAACTGGGAAGCAGATTTTCTCAGTCGTCAGGGCATGGATGCGGGGGAATGGTCTCTGCACCCAGAAGTGTTTCGAGAGATCTGTCGCTGCTGGGGAACGCCGGACGTCGATCTCATGGCATCACGGCACAACAACAAAGTCCCGGCATTCATGGCACGGTCTCAGGATCACAGAGCTCTGGCGGCGGACGCGTTAGTTCAGGATTGGTCGCAGTTTCGACTGCCTTATGTGTTCCCTCCTCTGGCGATGCTGCCCAGAGTGTTACGCAAGATCAGGTCCGACTGCCGTCGCACCATTCTCGTCGCTCCAGACTGGCCGAGGCGGTCGTGGTACCCGGATCTGTGGCATCTCACGGTGGGTCAACCGTGGGCGCTTCCAGACCGCCCAGACTTGCTGTCTCAAGGCCCATTTTTCCATTCTGTGGCCCTTAACCTGACTGTGTGGCCATTGAGTCCTGGCGTCTTCAGGGTTATCTCAGGATGTTATTGCCACCATGAGACAGGCCCGGAAGCCAACGTCCGCCAAGATCTATTACAGGTCTTGGCAAATCTTCCTATCCTGGTGCTCTGCTAACGGTTTTTCTCCATGGCCGTTTGCCTTACCCACTTTTCTTTCATTCCTTCAATCCGGAATGGACAAGGGGTTGTCACTCTGCTCTCTCAAGGGCCAAGTATCGGCGCTCTCCGTATTTTTTCAAAAGCGCCTGGCCAGGCTTCCGCAGGTCCGCACGTTCCTGCAGGGAGTTTGCCACATAGTCCCACCTTACAAGCGTCCGCTAGAACCCTGGGATCTTAACAGAGTGCTAACGGCTCTTCAGAAACCACCTTTCGAGCCGCTGCGGGATGTCTCGTTATCACGTCTTTCGCAGAAGGTGGCAAAGCCCCCTTCCTGGTGTTTCACCAGGATAAGGTGGTTCTGCGTCCGGTCCCGGAATTTCTCCCTAAGGTGGTATCTCCTTTTCATCTCAATCAGGATATCTCCTTACCTTCGTTTTGCCCTAATCCAATTCACCAATGTGAAAAGGATTTGCACTCTTTGGATCTTGTGAGAGCACTCCGGTTCTACGTGTCTCGCACGGCGCCCCTGCGCCGTTCAGACGCGCTCTTTGTCCTTGTCGCTGGCCAGCGTAAGGGCTCTCAGGCCTCCAAGTCTACCTTGGCTCGGTGGATCAAGGAACCGATTCTCGAGGCCTACCGTTCTTCTGGGCTTCCGCTCCCTTCAGGGCTGAAAGCCCATTCTACCAGAGCCGTGGGTGCGTCCTGGGCATTGCAGCACCGGGCTACGGCTCAGCAGGTGTGTCAGGCAGCTACGTGGTCTAGTCTGCACACTTTCACGAAACACTATCAAGTGCATACTTATGCTTCGGCAGACGCCAGTCTCGGTAGGCGAGTCCTTCAGGCGGCGGTTGCCCACCTGTAAGAGGGGGCCGTTTCCGCTCTTTTTATTGAGGTATTCTTTTACCCACCCAGGGACTGCTCTTGGACGTCCCAATTGTCTGGGTCTCCCAATGGAGCGACAAAGAAGGGAATTTTGTTTACTTACCGTAAATTCCTTTTCTTCTAGCTCCTATTGGGAGACCCAGCACCCGCCCCTGTTCCCTTCGGGCTGGTTTGTTCTTTTGTGTACACATGTTGTTCATGTTGAATTGTTCTTTGGTTCATGGTTTTCAGTTCTCCGAACATCCTTCGGATTGAATTTACCGTAGACCAATTTATAAGTTTTCTCCTTCCTGCTTTTGCACCAAAACTGAGGAGCCCGTGATCCACGGGAGGGTGTATAGGCAGAGGGGAGGGGTTACACTTTTTAAAGTGTAATACTTTGTGTGGCCTCCTGAGGCAGAAGCTATACACCCAATTGTTTGGGTCTCCAATTGTCTGGGTCTCCCAATAGGAGCTAGAAGAAAAGGAATTTACGGTAAGTAAACAAAATTCCCTTCTTTTGACCACTCCCCTCCCTGGGCTTCCAGCTCCTGGATTGGTCAGGTCCCAGCCAATGGGCAGCGACCCCTCTACACCTGTTGCTTGGGCTGGGAAGTGGACAATTTGAATGTCTGTTGTCGGTTGCCAGCACTGAACTCCAGGAGCCTGGGATTTTGTTGTTTCTTAGCAACATCTGACACCATAGGGTGCAGGGTGCTGATAAGTAAAAACCAGCAGTGGGTAATGAATACAGAAGTAGTGCTTGTGTTTCTATTATACTTTTCCTCTGATTGTTCCACTCCTGGTTTTGGGTTAATCAGATTAAAAAATAATAGAAATATTTGCACCATGTCTGCATTTTTTACCCACTTCTGGGTTTGGCTTACAACTACCGAGGTAAAAACGTGTGCCATGGCCTAATGCGGAGGAGGATTGTAACGTAATGCTCAGACTAGCTGTCGGCTCTCCCCCCTTATCCTGAGCATGACTGCATGTATTTCTATGCAGCTGGCACGCTTAGGTTGGGAGAGCCGATGGCCGGTCCGAGCATTGCATTATGATCCTCGTCTAAGTTGTATGGCCGTGTGACTCTTCCTTTTATAGAAAGAAATATATTTTTCTGGCCATAGTTGTCTGGTGTTTCAGCCCAGCCTCAATCAACTAAATACCAAATTTAATCATAGAAACATAATTTCTGTATCCTTCCATCTCATTCCGAATACATAGCATTTGGCTTGTGGTGATATAATTTTCCTAGCCCTCTTTCACTTTCATTTTAATAGTCCTATATGTTTAATTTAGCATTTAACAGTGGCCACATTGACTATTAAAGAGGGCTAATCTAGGTAACCAGTACAATCCACCTCAGTATGCTGTGAAGACCCACATGTATACATTAAATAAGTTGGCAGAACCTAATAATTTTGATAGGATTGGACGGCCACAAAATATGTTGGGGTCTCCTAACTCTCCCCAGACAGACAATATGGGGGACATAAGGATCAGTTGATGGTGTTTGAATCGCCCACTCCTTCAGTTCGGTTGGTAGATAAGCCACCGACTGCTCATTATGGAAGCTGTTCTCTCACACAGCAGCGCCTGGCCGATTACGGTCTGTGGGGAAGGTGGGAGCAGAATAATTAAGTTACTAGAGATCCAAGACTATGGCCAAGCTGAATGGGGCAAACAGTGGGGCTACCCTAAAGGCACCTGTAGTTTACGAGTAGAGATGAGCAAACCCAAACTGTAAAGTCTGGAGTTCGTGCAGAAAACGGACTTTTAAAAAACTCAGTGTTCGGAGTTTGGGTGCTGTACATATCCTAACCACTTGGTCGGGTACACTCTTTGCTTGGTCCAGTGCGAGCCGCTTGAAGTCTCTAAATGGCTCTCACTGGAGGTAAAAAAGTTTTCGGATGCACTGTGTAAAAAAACAAAAAAAAAACAAAACTAAAAAAAATTCCTCACCCTCCCTCCGCTGGAAATGCTCTGTTTATGGCTGGCTTTATGTGGGCAGAGAGCCGAACTTCCTAATCATTGACTTCCATTGAGGTTCAGATCAAGTCCGAGTCCTGAACTTAACTTTAGATAAAGTACATCTGAAGCTGCCAAATCTGAACTTCCACTGGTCCGCTCATCTCTACTAATGTGGTGGCAGCAGCAGGGTAGGAGATGACAGTCATAATACGATATAGTACAACCCCTGGCAAAAATTATGGACTCACCTGGCTCTGAGGATGTTCATTCAGTTGTTTACTTTTGTTTAAAAAAAAAAAGCAAATCACAAACATGGCACAAATCGAATGTCATTTCAAATGTCAACTTTCTAGCTTTAAGAAACATTAAAAAAAAATCATGAAAACATAATGTGCTAGCTAGTAACTGTTACTTTCTTTTTCGCTCCTAATTGGGAGACCCAGACAGTGGGTGTATAGCTACTGCCTCTGGAGGCCGCACAAAGAACTACACTTAAAAGTGTAAGGCCCCTCCCCTTCTGGCTATACACCCTCCCGTAGGAGTACAGATTCCTCAGTTTTAGCTTTGTGCGCAAGGAGGTCAGACACGCACGCATAGCTCCATTGTTTTTAGTCAGCAGCAGCTGCTGACTATGTCGGATGGAAGAAAAGAGGGCCCATACAGGGCTCCCAGCATGCTCCCTTCTCACCCCACTGTATGTCGGAGGTGTTTGTAAGGTTGAGGTACCCATTGCGGGTACGGCGGCAGGAGCCCACATGCTGATTCCTTCCCCATCCCTTTTTACAGGGCTCTGGGTGAAGTGGGATTTACTGGTCTCCAGGCACTGAGACCGTGCTCCATCTACAGCCCCTGGAGAAGATGCTGGATGGAGCGGAGTACATCAGGGACATGGCCCTGCTTCCTCAAGGTACTCTGTGTCCCCGTGCATTTGGCGCTCACATCGCAGCATGCTGGGTGTTGTAGTGCGCCGGGGGACATCAGCGCTACGGCGCTTGTGCCATGGCCTCATTCAGCTTCGCTGAAGCAGGCACACTTCTGGGAATCGGTCGCGCCGGCCGCTGGGACTGCGGCGCGGCTGGCACTTGTGGTGCGCCGGGGACTTCAGCGCGGCCCGCGCTTTTACGGCGGCCGCGCTGATAACTCGAGTCCCCGGCTTTTGCGGCCTGCTTCCGTTCGTTCCCGCCCCCGGACCTGCCAGTCAGGAGAGGGGCGGGACGCTGGCCACGTCTGCGAATCGGTCACGCCGGCCGCTGGGACTGCGGCGCGGCTGGCACTTGTGGTGCGCCGGGGGCGCGGCCCGCGCTTTTACGGCGGCCGCGCTGATAACTCGAGTCCCCGGCTTTTGCGGCCTGCTTCCGTTCGTTCCCGCCCCCAGACCTGCCAGTCAGGAGAGGGGCGGGACGCTGGCCAGTGCATCAGCGCCGAGGGCTGGAGTCGTTTTTACATACTCCAGCCCTCACAATCGGCACAGAGGGGACACTGTTTCCCGCACTTTGTTTGGGAACTCCCACGGACCGCCCCTCTCCACAGACGCCGGCAGCCATTCCTGCTGACACGCTGAGCTGCAGAGGGGAGCCGGGGAGACCCAGACAAGGAATCCTGCAGCCTCTTACCCGCTATTCAGCGGGCGGTAAGCAGCCCTCAGGGCTCACCCCCTCTTGTGCCAGTAGTATTCTTAGTATTTTGTTTCTACAAATACTTGGTATTACATAGCGCTGGTCGCTCTTTGGCTATAGACTCTCTCACATTGCAGAGAGCCAGCAGCATGTCGTCCGTAAAACGCAAGGGTGCCAAGGCACAGACATTATATGCTTCCTGCACCGCATGTGGGACTTTTCTACCGGCAGGCTCCACGGACCCCCATTGTGTGCAGTGCTCGGCCCCTGCGGCGCTTGCACAGTCGGGACCTCTGCTGGACGTGACCCAGGGTGTACCACCTGTGAATGCTGTCCAGGTGACAGGAACTGAGTTTGCAGCTTTTGCTGACAGAATGTCTCTCACTATGTCACAAATTCTTGACACATTGCGAGCTAGGCCTGTACTTCAGGCCACGGACACTGTGCAATCATTGCCCCCTGGTCCCCCTCAGCTCCAAGCTCCGGGACGGGCATATACACCTCAGGGTGAAGACTCTGACTCGGACGATGGCCCCGGGCAGCCTAAGCGGGCTCGCTATGACGGGCCTTCACATTCATCTCAATGGTCAGGATCCCAGCGAGATGACTCTATGGGTGATGAGGCGGACGTAACTGATCAGGATTCTGATCCTGGGACCGCTCTCAATCTAGATACACCAGATGGTGACGCCATAGTTAATGATCTTATATTTAACATCAATAAGATGTTAAATATTTCCCCACCAGCTCCTCTTGTGGAGGAGTCAGCTTCGCAGCACGAGAGAATCCATTTCAGATACCCTAAGCGTACTTTAAGCACTTTTCTGGACCACGCTGACTTTAGAGACGCAATCCAGAAACCCCACGCTTATCCTGAAAGGCGTTTTCCTAAACGGCTTAAAGATACACGCTATCCTTTTCCCCCTGAGGTGGTCAAGGGTTGGACCCAGTGTCCAAAAGTGGATCCTCCAATTTCCAGGCTTGCAGCTAGATCCTTGGTTGCAGTTGAAGATGGAGCGGCACTTAAAGATGCCACTGACAGGCAGATGGAGCTCTGGCTGAAATCCATCTATGAAGCGATTGGAGCGTCATTAGCGCCTTCTTTTGCAGCCGTATGGGCACTCCAAGCTATCTCAGCCGGGCTTGCGCGAGTTGACTCCGTCACACGTGCATTTGCCCCGCAGGTAGCACCATTGACCTCGCAAATGGCGGCATTCGCGTCGTACGCGATTAATGCTGTTCTTGACGCTACAAGCCGCACGGCAGTGGCGTCAGCCAACTCCGTTGTTTTGCGTAGGGCCCTGTGGTTGAGACATTGGAAAGCAGATTCTCATTCCAAGAAGTGCTTAACCAATTTGCCTTTTTCTCGTGACCGATTGTTTGGAGAGCGTTTGGATGAAATCATCAAACACTCCAAGGGTAAGGACTCATCCTTACCGCAACACAGACAAAACAGACCCCAACAGAGGAAGGGTCAGTCTGGTTATCGGTCCTTTCGAGGACCGGGCAGGTCCCAATTCGCCTCGTCAAAAAAGACTCAAAAAGACCAGAGACGCTCAGATTCTTGGAGGTCTCAGTCACGCCCAAAAAGGACAGCCGGAGGAACCGTTGCCAAGACGGCGTCCTCCTGACTTGCGGTCTCCGATTCCCACACCCGCGGTCGGTGGGAGGCTTTCCCACTTTGGCGACATCTGGCTGTCACACGTCAAAGACCGTTGGGTGAGGGATATTCTGTCTCACGGGTACAGGATAGAGTTCAGTTCTCGTCCGCCAACTCGTTTCTTCAGAACTTCTCCACCACCAGACCGAGCCGATGCTCTGTTGCAGGCGGTGGCCGCTCTAAAGGCGGAAGGAGTGGTGACCTCCGTCCCTCTTCAGGAACAAGGTCACGGTTTTTACTCCAATCTGTTTGTGGTCCCAAAAAAGGACGGATCGTATCGGCCCGTCCTGGATCTAAAGTTGCTCAACAGACACGTAAAAGTCAGGAGGTTCCGGATGGAATCCCTACGCTCCGTCATAGCCTCAATGTCTCAAGGAGATTTTCTAGCATCAATAGATATCAAAGATGCGTATCTCCACGTGCCGATCGCACCAGAGCATCAGCGTTTCCTACGCTTCGTCATACACGACGAACACCTGCAGTTCGTAGCGTTACCTTTCGGTCTGGCAACAGCCCCCCGGGTCTTCACCAAAGTCATGGCAGCAGTAGTAGCTGTTCTGCACTCGCAGGGTCACTCGGTCATCCCGTATCTAGACGACCTGCTTATAAAGGCACCCTCTCAAGAGGCATGCCAACACAGTCTGAAGGTGGCACTAGACACTCTCCAGAGTTTCGGGTGGATTATCAACTTTCCAAAGTCTCATCTAACCCCGACCCAATCTCTGACTTATCTTGGCATGGAGTTTCATACTCTCTCAGCGATAGTGAAGCTTCCACTGGACAAGCAGTGCTCGCTACGGACTGGAGTGCAATCTCTCCTTCAGAGCCAGTCGCACTCACTGAGGCGCCTCATGCATTTCCTAGGAAAGATGGTAGCAGCAATGGAGGCAGTCCCGTTCGCGCAGTTTCATCTGCGCCCTCTACAATGGGACATTCTACGCCAATGGGACGGGAAATCGACGTCCCTCGACAGGACTGTCTCCCTCTCTCAGACTGCCAAGGACTCTCTGCGTTGGTGGCTTCTCCCCACCTCATTGTCACAGGGAAAGTCGTTCCTTCCCCCGTCCTGGGCAGTGGTCACGACGGATGCGAGCCTATCAGGGTGGGGAGCGGTGTATCTCCACCACAGGGCTCAGGGGATGTGGACTCTGGAAGAGTCCACCCTGCAGATCAATGTTCTGGAAATCAGAGCAATCTATCTTGCCCTGCGAGCCTTCCAACAATGGCTGGAAGGCAAGCAGATTCGGATTCAGTCGGACAATTCCACGGCGGTGGCGTACATCAACCACCAAGGGGGAACACGCAGTCGCCAAGCTTTTCAAGAAGTCCAACGGATTTTGACGTGGGTGGAAAGCAGAGCGTCCACCATATCCGCAGTTCACATCCCAGGCGTGGAAAACTGGGAAGCAGACTTTCTCAGTCGCCAGGGCATGGACGCAGGAGAATGGTCCCTTCACCCGGACGTGTTTCAGCAGATCTGTTGCCGCTGGGGGACGCCGGACGTCGATCTGATGGCGTCACGGCACAACAACAAGGTCCCAGTTTTCATGGCACGGTCTCACGATCACCGAGCACTGGCGGCAGACGCCTTGGTTCAGGATTGGTCGCAATTCCGACTCCCCTATGTGTTCCCACCTCTAGCATTGTTACCCAGAGTTCTCCGGAAAATCAAGTCCGACTGCCATCGAGCCATACTCGTAGCTCCAGATTGGCCAAGAAGGGCGTGGTACCCGGATCTGTGGCATCTCACGGTAGGCCAACCGTGGACACTACCAGACCGTCCAGATTTGCTGTCTCAAGGGCCGTTTTTCCATCTGAATTCTGCGGCCCTGAACCTGACTGTGTGGCCATTGAGTCCTGGATCCTAGCGGCCTCAGGTTTACCTCATGAAGTTGTTGCCACAATGAGACAGGCTAGAAAACCATCCTCAGCTAAGATCTATCACAGAACGTGGAAGATATTCTTAGCGTGGTGCTTGGCTCAAGGGTTTTCTCCCTGGCCATTTGCATTGCCAATTTTTCTTTCCTTCCTGCAGTCTGGGTTGGAAAAAGGTTTGTCGCTTAGCTCTCTTAAGGGTCAAGTCTCCGCGCTATCCGTATTCTTTCAGAAGCGCTTGGCACGGCTTTCTAAAGTACGCACGTTTCTCCAAGGAGTTTGTCATATCGTTCCTCCTTACAGACGGCCATTGGAACCCTGGGATCTGAACAAGGTTCTCATTGCTCTCCAGAAGCCGCCTTTCGAGCCTTTGAAAGAGGTTCCCCTTTCTCGGCTTTCACAAAAGGTAGTTTTTCTTGTGGCGGTCACGTCTCTTCGAAGAGTGTCCGAGCTAGCGGCGTTATCTTGCAAATCTCCCTTCCTGGTGTTTCACCAAGACAAGGTAGTACTGCGTCCAATTCCAGAGTTTTCTCCCAAGGTGGTTTCTTCCTTTCATCTCAATCAGGATATCACTTTGCCATCTTTGTGTCCGCATCCAGTTCACCAATTTGAAATGGGTTTACATCTGTTGGACCTGGTGAGAGCACTCAGGATTTACATTTCTCGCACGGCGGCTCTACGCCGTTCTGATGCGCTCTTTGTCCTAGTCGCTGGTCAGCATAAGGGATCGCAAGCTTCCAAATCCACCCTGGCGCGGTGGATCAAGGAACCAATTCTTCACACATACCGTTCTGCTGGGCTTCCGATTCCATCTGGACTGAAGGCCCATTCTACCAGAGCCGTGGGTGCGTCCTGGGCATTGCGGCATCAGGCTACGGCTCAGCAAGTGTGCCAGGCGGCTACCTGGTCGAGTCTGCACACGTTTACCAAACACTATCAAGTGCATACCTACGCTTCGGCAGATGCCAGCCTAGGTAGACAGGTCCTTCAGGCGGCGGTGGCCCACCTGTAGGAAGAGGCTGTCTGACAGCCCGTTCATGTGGTATCTTTTTACCCACCCAGGGACTGCTTTTGGACGTCCCACTGTCTGGGTCTCCCAATTAGGAGCGAAAAAGAAGAAGGGAATTTTGTTTACTTACCGTAAATTCCTTTTCTTCTAGCTCCAATTGGGAGACCCAGCACCCGCCCTATTTGTTCTTAGGGTTTCGTTTTTCCCGGTGCACATGTTGTTCATGTTGTTTCTTAAGTTCTCCGATCTTGTTATCGGATTGAATTTGTTTTTGAAACTGTTATTGGCTTTCCTCCTTCTTGCTTTGGTACTAAAACTGAGGAATCTGTACTCCTACGGGAGGGTGTATAGCCAGAAGGGGAGGGGCCTTACACTTTTAAGTGTAGTTCTTTGTGCGGCCTCCAGAGGCAGTAGCTATACACCCACTGTCTGGGTCTCCCAATTGGAGCTAGAAGAAAAGGAATTTACGGTAAGTAAACAAAATTCCCTTCTTTCAAGACCAAACGGAGAAAAATTATGGAATCACTCAATTCTGAGGTAAAAATTATGGAATCATGAAAAACAAACAAACAAAAATACACTCCAATACATCACTAGTATTTTGTTGCAGCACCTCTGGCTTTTATAACAGCTTGCAGTCTCTGAGGCATGGACGTAATGAGTGACAAACAGTACTCTTCATCAATCTGCCTCCAACTTTCCCTGATTGCTGTTGCCAGATCAGCTTTGCAGGTTGGAGCCTTGTCATGGACCATTTTCTTCAACTTCCACCAAAGATTTTCAATTGAATTTAGATCCGGACTATTTGCAGGCTATGACATTGACCTTATGTGTCTTCTTTCAAGGAATGTTTTCACAGTTTTTGCTCTATGGCAGGATGCATTATCATCTTGATAAATTATTTCATCATCCCCAAACGTCCTTTTAATTGATGGGATAAGAAAAGTGTCCAAAATTTCAATGTAAACTTGGGCATTTATTGAAGATGTAATGACAGCCATCTCCCAGTGCCTTTAGCTGACATACAGCCCCATATCATCAATGACTGTGGAAATTTACATGTTCTCTTCAGGCAGTCATCTTTATAAATCTCATTGGAACGACACCAAATAAAAGTTACAGCATCATCACCTTGCCCAATGCAGATTCGTGATTCATCACTGAATGGGACTTTCAATCAGTCATCCACAGTCCACAAATACTTTTCCTTAGCCCATTGTAACCTTGTTTTTTTCTGTTTAGGTGTTAATGATGGCTTTTGTTAAGCTTTTCTGTATGTAAATCCCATTTCCTTTAGGCGGTTTCTTACAGTTCATCACAGAGATTGACTCCAGTTTTCTCCCATTTGTTCCTCATTTGTTGTGTTGTGCATTTCCTGTTTTGGAGACATATTGCTTTGTTTCCTATCTTGACGCTTTGATGTCTTCCTTGGTCTATCAGTATGTTTGCCTTTAACAACCTTCCCATGTTGTTTGTATTTGGTCCAGATTTTAGACACAGCTGACTGTGAACAACCAACATCTTTTGCTACATTGTGTGATGATTTACCGTCTTAAGACTTTGATAATCCTCTCCTTTGTTTCAATTGTCATCTCTTGTGTTGGAGCCATGATTTATGTCAGTCCACTTGGTGCAACAGCTTTCCAAGGTGTGATCACTCCTTTTTAGGTGTAGATTAACGGACAGATCTTATTTGACGCAGGTGTTTTGGGAATGAATATTTACAGGGTGATTCCATAATTTTTTCCTCGTAATTGAATGATTCCATAATTTTTTCCTCGTTTGGTCTTAAAAAGTAAACGTTACTGGCTAGCACATTGTTTTTCATGATTTTTTTTTTTTTTTAATGTTTCTTAAAGCCAGAAAGTTGACCTTTGAAATGACTTTAGTTTTGTGCCATGTCTGTGATTTGCTTTTTTTAAACAAAAGTAAACAACTGAATGAACATTCTCCGAGCCAGGTGATTTCATAATTTTTGCAAGGGGTTGTATTATCATAGGTAATGGGCTTTTATGCATGGGGAGAGATGGGAGTATGACAGCCTCAGATGTGACGATCTCTGTAGACATGTAACGTGGCCTGTACTAATTTATCGGGAGACTGCACCATCTTTTCCTAACCCTATAAAATGTGCCCAGGAGATGGCGGTATCTCAGAGGGCCATGCTTCCCTTTTCTTTCCTGTGACTGAAGTATGTTCCAGCTCATTGATCCATAGAGTCCTTACTTGTTACCTTGTCCTGCGACCTATTCCTCCAATGTGTCATTGTTATTTTGCTAATAGGGATGCTCACTGGCTAATTTTTAAGGCATGTGCACAATTTAAAGCACTACTCCACTGTTTTGTTTTGTTTTTTTATATCATTCCTGGAGTGGTGTTTTATATCTAAGCCCCTTGCCCCCTGTCTTATACTCACCTGCCCATTTTTTCACCTGTTTACTCCATCGCTCAAGTTGGTCCTCTGCACTTTGTGACCTGCCGGCTAACCAAGGGGTTCATGGAGCACTCCGGAGGTCACAAATCAATACAAGTGCTTGAGAGCCTCGTTCTGGCGCCGCGGGACGGAGCGACGCCGCAAAAGATTGAAGATGCTGAAGGGCAAGCATAAGAACTGGGGCAGGGAACTTAGATTTAAAGCGCCACTTTCTTCATCGTTCCTTATGGGAGACCCAGACCATGGGTGTATAGCTTCTGCCTCCGGAGGACACACAAAGTACTACACTAAAAAGTGTAGCTCCTCCCTCCGAGCATATACACCCCCTGGATGACCAAATCTAGCCAGTTCAATGCTTTGTGTTCAGGAGGATCACACATGCATTTTCATCTGATTTTTGATTTTAAAGAGTTGGAAGAAAAGCGGGTCCAAGCTGGACCCCCGGCATGTCCCTTCTCACCCCACTGTGTCGGCGGTGCTGTTAAGGTTGATTTCAAGGCTGGAGCCTTTACATGCCGCGCTCCTTCACCATCCCTCGGGCTCTGGCTTGAAGTGGGAGCCAGCACGGTTCTCACTGCTTTGCAGGAGACCGGTCTCCATCCGCAGCCCTCTCAGGACCCTGCCGGACGGAGCACTCATCCCTCAGGGACATGGCCCTGCGTCTCTCAAGCTAAGTATTGAGACGTAATTGTAAGGGGGTCCCTTGCATTTTTTATTGTTGGGGAGAGTGTGTGAGTTATTTTGGTGACATTTCCGGCCGGTTCTCTGGGTTTCCCCTGAGAACCGCTCCGAGGGTGCCTGCTCGCCGGCCGCACTGTAAAATTTAGTCCCCGGCTTCAGCTGCGGCCTACTTTCGGTTTCACTGCCCCTGCATGTCAGTCATGCAGAGGGACAGTGCGGCGCCGCCCACCGGCCGTTCAGCAGAGGGGAGGACACTCCTCTCTGAGGAGATGTTTCCCTCCCCTGTATATCCCCTTGGCCCTCCGGTTCCCGCTCTTGGACTAGGCCCCGCCCCCCCTCCTCACTCCGGCGCCATTTTCTCAGCGTTCTCACACTGATCGGCGCTGGCTGCTGCATCTCTGCAACCTGTCTGGGGGTCCGAGCTGTGGAATCCGGAGGGCATACAAATCGGTCTGGTAAGCCACAACCTCTGGTTGTGGACTTTATTATACACTCTCTGGGGGTCATTCTGAAGGAGTGTGTTCTTACTGCAGAGCCTCCACCTCAGCAGCATGTCTCACACTAGGAGCAAGGCAGCAAGGCTGTACTCAATATGCACTGCATGTAAGCTCGTACTGCCTGAACCGAGCACATATCCTCATTGTGATGCCTGCTCTAACATGGTGGTGCCTCAGCCTGGAGTCTCCCCAGTGGTCCCTCAGGCTGCTCCGGCCCCGGTGGCTGAACCCCCGGCTTGGGTAGAATTGTTTACTAAGTCTATCTCCCAGTCCTTTGCTGACTCCATGGGAGAGCTGTCCCGTACTCTGCTGAGCATGCATCAGCCCCCTTCACAGGGTGCCTCTGCTGCTTCGGCTCGCTCTCCAGAGCTCACAGAGGATTCTTCATCTGCTCCCAGACCCCGTCCTCCTAAAAGGAGACTCAGGGATCCCTTGTCGCAGGACGAGGAGGATGTCTTTACTGGGGGCTCGGACGCTACCTCTATGTGCCCCATTGATCTGACTGAGGGGGATGCAGATGTTAGTGATTTGATTGCGTCCATTAATACTGTACTGGACCTCAATCCGCCAGTATCAGAGGAGCAACCCTCTCTGGCAGAAAAGCACCAGTTTACTTTGCCTAAGAGACCAAGGAGTGTGTTCTTTAACCACTCCAGTTTTCAGACCACTGTGTCCAAGCCCAGAGCCTGTCCTGACAAACGCTTTCCAAAGCGTGGTTCTGATGACCGGTTTCCCTTTCCACCTGAGGTGGTCAAGGAGTGGGCTCTCTCACCAAAGGTGGACCCTCCGGTGTCTAGACTCTCAGCCCGGACAGTTGTATCTGTGGCTGATGGCACCTCACTCAAGGATCCCACTGACCGCCAGGTTGACCTCCTGGCCAAGTCTGTCTATGAGGCGACAGGGGCCTCGTTCTCCCCATCTTTTGCAGCAGTGTGGGCTCTCAAAGCCATCTCTGCTTCTCTGGAGGAGATGCATACCCTCACTAGGGACTCTATGCCTGAATTGGTTGCTTTAACTTCCCAGGCTTCAGCCTTTTCAGCCTACGCCATGTCTGCCATGCTGGAGGCCTCTCACCGCACTGCGGTGGCCTCCGCCAATTCCCTCGCTATCCGCAGGATCTTGTGGCTTCGTGAGTGGAAGGCGGATGCTTCCTCAAAGAAGTACCTTGCTGGGCTCCCATTTGCTGGGTCTAGGCTGTTCGGTGAACAGCTGGATGAAATTATTAAGGAGGCTACTGGCGGGAAGAGTACTTCCTTGCCACAGACTAAAGCCAGGAAACCTGTCCAGGGCAGGAACCAGTCGAGGTTTCGTTCCTTTCGTTCCTCTAACTGGTCATCCTCTAAGCCCTCGGCCTCGTCCACTAACTCGGCCAAGGACCAGAAGCCCACCTGGCGCAAGAAGCCGCGTCCACAAGGGTCCGCAGGAGCTGCTGCCACCAAGGCAGCCTCCTCTTGACTATCTGGCCGAGCCAGCAACGTCCTTGGTCGGTGGCAGGCTCTCCCACTTTGGCGACGTGTGGTTTCAACACGTCTCCGACCAGTGGGTGCGGGATATCATCTCCCACGGCTACAGGATAGAGTTCTCTTCCAGCCCGCCAAACAGATTTTTTCTGTCAACTCCCCCCTGCTCCAGCCTCCAAGGCCGCCGCCTTCTCTCAGGCCGTGGCATCCTTGCAGGCCAACGGAGTAATTGTGCCGGTTCCCGCCAGGGAACGGTTCAGAGGTTTCTATTCAAATCTCTTCCTAGTCCCCAAAAAGGACGGTTCCTTCCGGCCCATCCTGGATCTCAAGCTTCTCAACAAGCATGTTCAGGTGCGGCATTTTCGCATGGAGTCTCTGCGATCAGTCATTGCCTCAATGACCCAAGGAGATTTCCTGGCATCCATCGACATCAGAGATGCCTATCTGCATGTGCCAATTGCAGTTTCAGACCAGCGTTGGCTACGTTTTGCAATCTGAGAGGAACATTTCCAATTCGTGGCTCTCCCCTTCGGGTTAGCCACGGCCCCTCGAGTATTCACCAAGGTCATGGCAGCAGTGGGTTGCGGTCCTGCACCTCCAGGGGTTGGCAGTAATTCCTTACCTGGACGACCTTCTTGTCAAGGCTTCATCCAGCGCAGACTGTCAGCGGAGTGTCTCGCTCACTCTCGCCACTCTTGTTCAATTCGGGTGGCTTGTCAATCTGCCCAAGTCCACTCTGACCCCGACCCAAAAACTCATGTACCTAGGGATGCAATTCGAAACTCTGCCGGCACTTGTCAAGCTGCCCTTAGTCAAACAGCAGTCCCTCCATCTGGCGGTGCGCTCTCTGTTGAGGCCCCGCCGTCACTCCATCAGGCACCTTATGCAGGTGTTGGGTCAGATGGTGGCGTCAATGGAAGCGGTTCCCTTTGCCCAGTTCCATCTGCGTCCTCTGCAGCTGGACATTCTCCGCTGTTGGGACAAGCGGATTTCTTCCTTGCACAGGTTGGTGGCTCTGTCGCCACAAGCCAGGAGCTCTCTTCAGTGGTGGCTTCGGCCTCTTTCTCTGTCTCAGGGACGCTCCTTTCTGACCCCGTCCTGGGTGATCCTCACCACGGATGCCAGTCTTTCCGGCTGGGGAGCAGTATTTCTCCACCACCGAGCACAGGGCATTTGGACTCCGTCCGAATCAGTCCTCTTGATCAATGTGCTGGAAATCAGAGCTGTGCTCCTAGCTCTCGTAGCCTTTCACCACCTGTTGGCGGGCAAGCACATTCGAGTCCAGTCAGACAACGCGACAGCAGTTGCCTACATCAATCACCAGGGCGGGACTCGCAGCCGCCTGGCAATGTTGGAGGTTCAACGCATCCTGCAGTGGACGGAGGACTCCAAGTCCACCATATCTGCAGTCCATATCCCAGGCGTGGAAAACTGGGAGGCAGATTCTCAGCCGTCAAACCGTGGACAGCGGCGAGTGGGCTCTGCATAAAGCAGTGTTCCGGTCGATCTGCCGCAAGTGGGGCACTCCGGAAGTGGATCTAATGGCATCCCGGCACAACAACAAGGTCCCGGTTTACGTGGCTCGCTCCCACGATCCTCAGGCCTTTGCAGCGGACGTGCTGGTTCAGGATTGGTCCCAGTTTCGTCTGGCTTACGTGTTTCCCCCTCTAGCTCTCTTGCCCAGAGTCCTGCGCAAGATCAGAATGGAGGGCTGTCGGGTCATACTCATCGCCCCAGACTGGCCCAGGCGAGCTTGGTACCCAGACCTGCTCCGTCTGTCCGTAGAGGTGCCGTGGCGTCTCCCGGACCACCCAGACCTTCTCTCTCAAGGTCCGTTTTTCCGCCAGAATTCTGCGGCTCTCAGATTGACGGCGTGGCTCTTGAGTCCTGGATCCTGACGGCCTCCGGCATTCCTCCCGAAGTCATCTCCACTATGACTCAGGCTCTGAAGTCTTCCTCGGCCAAAATTTACCACAGGACTTGGAGAATTTTCCTGTCCTGGTGTCGTTCTTCCGGCCATGCTCCTTGGCCTTTTTCCTTGCCAACCATCCTGTCCTTTCTACAGTCCGGTCTGCAGCTAGGACTATCCCTCAATTCTCTTAAGGGACAGGTCTCGGCTCTGTCAGTGTTCTTTCAGCGGCGTATCGCCTGACTGGCTCAGGTGCGCACCTTCATGCAGGGCGCATCTCACATCATTCCACCTTACCGGCGGCCCTTGGATCCCTGGGGACCTTAATCTGGTCCTCACGGCCTTACAGAAACCCCCCTTTGAGCCTCTTAGGGAAGTTTCTTTGTTTCGACTTTCACAGAAAGTCGTCTTTCTGGTGGCCATAACTTCTCTCAGGAGAGTCTCTGATTTGGCCGCGCTCTCTTCGGAGTCACCTTTTTTGTTTTTTCACCAAGACAAGGTAGTTCTCCGTCCGACTCCGGACTTTCTTCCTAAGGTGGTGTCTCCTTTCCATCTTAACCAGGACATTTCATTGCCTTCCCTTTGTCCGGCCCCTGCTCATCGCTTTGAGAAAGCGTTGCATACTTTTGATCTGGTGCGGGCGCTCCGGATCTATGTGTCACGCACCGCCGCTCTTAGGCGGTGCACCTCTCTTTTTGTGCTGACCACAGGTCAGCGCAAGGGTCTCTCTGCTTCTAAACCGACCCTAGCTCGTTGGATTAGGTCGGCCATATCCGATGCCTACCAGAGTACTCAGGTGCCTCCCCCGCCGGGGATCAAGGCACACTCGACCAGAGCTGTCGGTGCCTCTTGGGCTTTCAGGCACCAGGCTACGGCTCAGCAGGTCTGTCAGGCTGCCACTTGGTCTAGTCTGCACACCTTTTCAAAGCACTACCAAGTGCATGCTCATGCTTCGGCAGATGCGAGCTTGGGCAGACGCATCCTTCAGGCGGCTGTCGCCCATTTGTGAAGTTAGGTTTTGCCTACTTCTCAGTTTTCTGTTTATTTCCCACCCATGGACTGCTTTGAGACGTCCCATGGTCTGGGTCTCCCATAAGGAACGATGAAGAAAAAGAGAATTTTGTTTACTTACCGTAAATTCTTTTTCTTATAGTTCCGACTTGGGAGACCCAGCACCCTCCCTGTTGCCTGTTGGCAGTTTTCTTGTTCCGTGTGTTTTCACCGGCTGTTGTGGTTCCGGTTGTTCCGGGTTTTGCTCTGTCTCTACTTGTGGGTGGATGTCCTCCTTCAGCTTTTGTACTAAACTGGCTAGATTTGGTCATCCAGGGGGTGTATATGCTCGGAGGGAGGAGCTACACTTTTTAGTGTAGTACTTTGTGTGTCCTCCGGAGGCAGAAGCTATACACCCATGGTCTGGGTCTCCCATGTCGGAACTATAAGAAAAAGAATTTACGGTAAGTAAACAAAATTCTCTTTTTATCAGTGAAATGAAAAAAAAAAAAGCTGGAGTGGTGCTCTAAGAGAAACCCAGTTAACCTATTGTGATTTCTTTTCATGACTTTATTTTATTTTTATTATTTTTGTTCCAGATGATGGAGGCAATTAAAGGCACAATGACCGAAATATACAATGATTTGTCTAAAAATACAACGGGGAACACCATAGCGGAGGTATGGCTATATATTAAATGTTTGTGAACTAAAAGGAATTTGAAATGTTCATTGTGGGTTTACATTAGAGATTTATCTCTATTGTTGATTTTTTTTTTTCCTTCACAGATTCGACGTTTACGAATAGAGATTGAAAAGCTGCAGTGGCTTCATCAGCAGGAGCTGTCAGAAATGAAGCATAATTTGGGTAAGAACTGGGCCTCGAGCACAGAGGTTGTTATTCTGCACTGTTATGGATCTAATTCATAATAATGTATGTACATGTATGTTGTATCTGTATGCATCATTTATACCGGATACTCCTTATAGGTCCTTGTTTAAGCAATATATAACTTTTTTTTTGTCTGAGGTGTGTTTTTTTTATGCCACTCTAGAACTTACCATGGCAGAGATGAGGCAGAGTCTGGAGCAGGAGAGAGACCGGCTGATTGCAGAGGTGAAGAAACAAACAGAGCTGGAAAAACAGCAAGCGGTGGATGAGACCAAGAAGAAGCAGTGGTGTGCCAATTGCAAAAAGGAGGCAATTTTCTACTGCTGCTGGAACACCAGCTACTGCGACTACCCGTGTCAGCAGGCACACTGGCCCGAACACATGAAGTCCTGCACGCAGTCAGGTACAATTAATACATATATCCAGATTTTTATTATCATTAGTTATATGCTAACTCCACTAATGAATATTTTAAACAAAGAGAATACCGGAGCACTTGCGCATTTCAAATATAAATAATTTTATTACACACCTATACCGACAATAATAAAAGACTACATAAACACTTAAAATTGAAGTGTGACAGTGTACAAAACACACATAGATGAGGGGGACTAAAGCTGGCTGAATTTCTGATGCTATAATGATACACTTGATTTAATTTAAACAAAGGAGCCTTCGTTGGTCTTATACCTCAAGCTAATACAAAGCAACAGATTGCAAGTCTATAGAGCATATACTGCAAGGATGCCGTATGTGTATATAGAAAAGAGCCTCCCAAAATATTGTGTCTTGTTGTGACCATAGATGGGTAAAGTGCACCTGTGCATCCATGCAAACATGCCCATAGATTGCATTTCACCTAGATTATACAATTAAAGTGCTTAGTGCATACAACAGGTTAATTGATGCTATGTCATCCGGAGAGTAAATGTAGCCACTACGTCTGGTCATGGTACATGGATATAGTAAATACAGTCACCATTTATATAAACCAGTATAGGTTAATGCTATACTGCTAGGATGAGCGTGATAATAATGGCTGAGCAAGTAAAAACCTGCACATATAAATCAACTATCATCAATCCGATTACAATTCATGGTCAACACAATAACGCATGTGGCTTGAATCGCTCAGCCTGTCATAGCATAACATTATATTACCCATTGTGGATAGGTGGATCAGCTCAGCTAGACCTCCACCCCAATGTACATTTCGCAGTAAAATGTTTCCTCAGGGGGCTGCAGTCTGGTACAAGCAGGATATGGAGCACCCACGTCTCCAGACATGTCATGCACTGTACATCTGTGGTGACCGGACACTTCTCTTATTGCCATATACAGTGTGTCCACCCATATCCTGTCCACCACCATTAACTTGAGAATGGCGGCAACTATAGGCATAGAAGTGGTGTCTAGGTATAGTAAAGTATCCATGCGCTACGCAATGAAACCACCTATAGCAGCACCTGGTGGAAAACAACGGAGTTAGCATTTTTATCTCAAAAACTGAACGAGCTAGAGAAAAAAAGTGAATTACAAAGTTGTAGGGCATCATCAGTTCAATACGAAACGACACCTTGCATACAGAAATGCTATGATTAGAACATGTAAAACTCACAAGGCTGCGGACGTGAAGCGATACCTCATGGAGACCTTCCTACAAGTCATTGGGTATGGTGGCTGCGTGGAGTGGCCTCCACGCTCACCTAACCTGACCCCATTGTACTTCTTTCTGTGAGGTCACATCAAACAGCAGGTATATGCGACCCCTCCACCAACATTGCAGGACCTACGACGACGTATCACAGATGCTTGTGCAAAAAAGTCACCTACCATATTGCACAACGGGCAGCAAGATACAGTATGCTGTCCAGAGTCCAGATGTGCATTGCAGCTGACGGTGGCCACTTTGAGCATCAAAGTTAAAGGAGCGCCATATGCGTGACCAGCATTCAATGTTTTGGGGTGTCATGGGTTTGATATCATAGCATTTCTGTATGCAAGATGTCAATTCGTATTGCATTGATGATGTCCTGCAACTTTGTAATTCACTTTTTTCTCTATCTCGTTCCGTTTTCAAGATAAAAATGCAAACGCCGTTGTTTTTCACCAGGTGGCGCTATAGGTGGTTTCATTGCGTAGCGTCTAGACACCACTTCTATGCCTATAGCTGCCACCGTTCTCAAGTTAATGGCGGTGGACAGGATACAGGTAGACACACTGTATATGATTCCAACGTGAATTTGCCCATAAACTACATGTAGAGCAATATATTACCTGACATATATAAAATATAGGGTCTCGTGCCAGTACAGGCAGCACACAGCGAAGGTGCATCTTCAGTGTGTAAATACCAGACGTGCTGGCAAAGTTTCCAGCCCATCCTTTAAACAGATCCTTAGGCCTCCATATGTCTGACAGATGCTAAGAAATTGCCTTGCTGTTCTCCATTTGTCAGATACTTACCAGCGCTACCATTGCTCTGTATTGTATTGTATTGTATTCACAGCCACTGCAACGCAGCAGGAAGCCGATCCTGACCTCAGCGCGGAGAAACCGGCACCAGCCACAAGTGGTGCCCAGCCCCCGCCTGCCGAACCTGCCACAACGCCGAAAGAGAAAGAAGGCACTGCTGATAAGAGCAAAGAGAGTGTCACTGTACGTATCGCTGGTCGGTAGCTTGACTCGTCCAAAGTGAGTGAAGACCATTCTGTGTGTCTGTCTGCCGAGGACAGAAGCTTCTCGCTTGCCGTCCGTTTCTGAAATGCATTTTTTTCCCCATAAACTCATCATTGCTGTAAGAAACTTTGAGTTCTGATCCGTGTCTTATCTCTTGCTTGGTCTGATGTGTGCAGCGTTCTGGAGCTTCTGTTACATCCATGACATCCATTACAAGTGGCGGCTGCTGAAATAGAGGCTGATTCAGTAATGTTCCCCTGTGATTATTAAAAACGTGCAACACCCCTATACCCCAGTGCCCTGCATGACTCCGAAACCTCATGTTCATTGCAAAATTGAAATCAGATTTACTCCTTTAAAGCCTTGGTCAGTCTCTGGGTAGGAATTCACAGAAACCCTACATAAGTCATTGGTAATTCATCATGGCGTCTGGAGCAGCACCAGAGTCTGCAAGACCTCCAGATTGCCATCACGACTGAGGAAAACAAGCTGCTGGATGGTTTCACCACATATGACCCACACACTATATGCAATAGATTGCATACATTTATTTTTACATTACTTATCCATTGTTTAAAGGGAATCCTGTCATGTTCCTAAACGGTTACCCTGCAGTTGTAGGGTTAAGCTGCAGGTTAACAGTGTTATAATGCTGTTCATGCTCCATACTGACATACTTTTCAAGAGTTGACATATTTCAGTCATAGTCGTGCTTAGAGCAGCTTCAGCATGGTGATGTACGCCCCGGCACATTGATTGACATCTGTGCAGAGCAAGTTGTGAATCAAGGTGAAGAGATGTGCTCACAAGGATAAAGCCGCTGTACGGTCACGTCTCTGACTGAGGGCAGCTCCCTGGAAGAATGACGTTTATTTTCTCCAGGAAGCCAGGCTAACAGCAGTTAACCTGCAGATTGAGAATATGTCTGCAGCTTACTTTCATTTGGGGACATGACAGGTTCCCTTTTAAGTCAATGATTGGCAGTCCTGTGTCATATATTGCCATTGCTAAGTGTAACTAGACATGATCACAAGTATTAATAATTTGACTAGAAAATACAATATTTTTTTTTTTTCTTGGCGGGGGGGGGGGGGGGGGGGGGAACACTACTGATGCCGTTTTCATTCATGACCCCCTAATCCATAATGGTATCATGTGCTAACCATACCTGTGGTTATATCAGTGATTTCCCGAAACGATGGTCCTTCCAATCATTGCAGATACCATGCTGTGACTACATCTGGCTGACCAGCATGCACTTACAAACGGACCATGTACAACACCTGCCTAATCCATGCCTCGACAATGGCAGAGTTCTGTGGCTCCCTCTTATTATTCTGGGCCTCTCATTAATCGCTGCACAGAGTGCACGAGAGGGAGGTGACGGAGGTCCTGCAATCACATGGCGGTGTGAGATGTCAGAGACACAGGATACACCGTAATAATGGATCCATAGGCGTAGATACACAGACACAGTGTGCTCCACGGTATTTTGTACAATTCTGTGGAGAATGATAGCTCACGTACGAGAGCTCGGGTATTGTGGTTTGAGTCTTTGGCGCTTCAACTTCATCATACAGCGGACATACCCAACATCCCCGCAGCCTCTTCACACTCCTTCATTTTGCTTTATATCCTCCGCCCTCATTAGTCAGGATCAGGAGGCAGACGTGTAAAGCGCCTTCGTTATTGTACTCAGCAGCAGTCACTGTCCTCATGGTCAAGTCTGCAATTTAAGGTTCCCTGTGCTGTCTCTGCAGATAGCAACAGGTGTGGCAAGCAGCCAGCCCATAAAACTGGTCCACGTGCCGCAGAACGCTGCCTTTATCCCAACTACTCAGTCCACAATTGTAAGTACCAGCACTCTCATCCAGTCTGTCGTTGGCATCCCAGTAGTGTAGTGACTCCGTGTCTCCTCTCTGTGTCGCTTTTGCAGTGTGATGTCGCCAGCCCTGGCCCCATCCTCCACCCCGCACTTTTGCTCTTATCACTGAGTCACGTTCACCAACCCTCCACTCCGTGAAACATGAGGTGCTCAGACACTGGGCAGACGGGCACAACACGCCGACCCCACATCACCTCCTGTTTTACAGATGGATCATTGGTGACCATGATGTCACTTGCTTTTGCTCTTTAGCTTTGCCTTTTCATGCTTTTTCTCCCAAATTATTGGCTGTAGCATGAGACTGCACCATATAATCAGAATCTCTTATATAACCAGCATCTAGTTTGCATGTTAATAATGTCTTGTGTGCGAGACTGTGGGGAGAGTAAGTGGAGGGAGAGCGCTCTGCGCTAGTCATCTATGACAACGTCTGTTCATTGGCATTGGGGTATGTGTACACGGGAAGGAAAGAACAGAGCACATTCGCCTAAAGATTTTTGCTGTGGATTTTACCCTTCTGCATTGAGTGGGGTGAAATCTAAAGTGGAAATATGTAACCAAAAATGACCCGCTGTGGAATGACCTGCCATACTGTAACCTGTCACAGATTTATTGTTAGGCACAACCTGCATTTCTTTCCGGTGTGAATGTATAAGTGCATCTCAATAAATTAAAATGTCATCAAAAAGTTAATTTATTACAGTAATTCAATATAAAAAGGGCAACGCATATACAGTCATATGAAAAAGTTTGGGCATCCCTATTAATGTTAACCTTTTTTCTTTATAACAATTTGGGTTTTTGCAACAGCTATTTCAGTTTCATATATCTAATAACTGATGGACTGCGTAATATTTCTGGATTGAAATGAGGTTTATTGTACTAACAGAAAATGTGCAATCCGCATTTAAACAAAATTTGACCAGTGCAAAAGTATGGGCACCTCAACATAAAAGTGACCATTAATATTTTGTAGATCCTCCTTTTGCAAAAATAACAGCCTCTAGTCGCTTCCTGTAGCTTTTAATGAGTTCCTGGATCCTGGATGAAGGTATATTTGATCATTCCTGTTTACAAAACAATTCCAGTTCAGTTAAGTTTGATGGTCGCCGAGCATGGACAGCCCGCTTCAAATCATCCCACAGATTTTCAATGATATTCAGGTCTGGGGACTGGGATGGCCATTCCAGAACATTGTAATTGTTCCTCTGCATGAATGCAGTAGATTTGGAACGGTGTTTTGGATCCTTGTCTTGCTGAAATATCCATCCCCTGCGTAACTTCAACTTCATCACTGATTCTTGCACATTATTGTCAAGAATCTGCTGATACTGAGTTGAATCCATGCGACCCTCAACTTTAACAAGATTCCCGGTGCCGGCATTGTCCACACAGCCCCAAAGGATGATGGAACCTCCACCAAATTTTACTGTGGGTAGCAAGTGCTTTTCTTGGAATGCCGTGTTTTTTTGCCTCCATGCATAACGCCTTTTTGTATGACCAAACAACTCAATCTTTGTTTCATCAGTCCACAGGACCCTCTTCCAAAATGTAACTGGCTTGTCCAAATGTGCTTTTGCATACCTCAGGCGACTCTGTTTGTGGCGTGCTTGCAGAAACGGCTTCTTTCGCATCACTCTCCCATACAGCTTCTCCTTGTGCAAAGTGCGCTGTATTGTTGACCGATGCACATTGACACCATCTGCAGCCAAGATGATGCTGCACGTCTTTGGAGGTGGTCTGTGGATTGTCCTTGACTGTTCTCACCATTCTTCTTCTCTGCCTTTCTGATATTTTTCTTGGCCTGCCACTTCTGGGCTTAACAAGAACTGTACCTGTGTTCTTCCATTTCCTTACTATGTTCCTCACAGTAGAAACTGACAGTTTAAATCTCTGAGACAACTTTTTGAATCCTTCCCCTGAACAACTATGTTGAATAATCTTTGTTTTCAGATCATTTGAGAGTTGTTTTGAGGAGCCCATGATGCCACTCTTCATAGGAGATTCAAATAGGAGAACAACTTGCAAGTGGCCACCTTAAATACCTTTCCTCATGATTGGATACACCTGCCTATGAAGTTCAAAGCTCAATGAGGTTACACAACCAATTTAGTGCTTCAGTAAGTCAGTAAAAAGTAGTTAGGAGTGTTCAAATCAAGAAATTGATAAGGGTGCCCATACTTTTGCACCGGTCAAATTTTGTTTAAATGCGGATTGCACATTTTCTGTTAGTACAATAAACCTCATTTCAATCCAGAAATATTACTCAGTCCATCAGTTATTAGATATATGAAACTGAAATAGCTGTTGCAAAAAGCCAAATTGTTATAAAGAAAAAAGGTTAACATTAATAGGGGTCCCCAAACTTTTTCATATGACTGTATTATATAGAGTCATTACACACAGAGTGATCTATTTCAAGTTGTATTTCTTTTAATGTTGAGGATTATGGATTACAGCCAATGAAAACCCAAAAGTCATTATCTCAGAAAATTAGAATATTATATAAGACCAACTGAAAAAATGATTTTACCCTCAGAAATGTCGGCGCCTACTGAAAGTCTGTACAGTAAATGCACTCAATACTTGGTCGGGGCTCCTTTTGTATGAATTACTGCATCAATGCGGCGTGGCATGGAGGCGATCAGTCTGTGGCATTGCTGAGGTGTTATGGAAGCCCAGGTTGCTTTGATAGCAGCCTTCAGCTCGTCTGCATTGTTGGGTCTGGTGTCTCTCATCTGTCTCTTGCCAATACCCCATAGATTCTCTATGGGGTTTAGGTCAGGCAAGTTTGCTGGCCAATCAAGCACAGTTATACTGTGGTTATTAAACCAGGTATTGGTATTTTTGGCAGTGTGGACAGGTGCCAAGTCCTGATAGAAAATTACATTTCCATCTTCAAAAAGCTTGTCAGCAGAGGGAAGCATGAAGTGCTCTAAAATTTCCTGGTAGACAGCTGCGCTTACTTTGGCCTTCATATAACACAGTGGACCTACACCAGCCAGCAGATGACATGGCTCCCCAATCACGGATTGTGGAAACTTCACACTAGACCTCAAGCAGCTTGGATTGTGGCCTCTCCACTCTTCCTCCAGACTCTGGGACCGTGATTTTCATCTGAAAACAACAACTTGGACCACTGAGCAACAGTCCTGTTCTTTTTCTCCTTGGCCCAGGTGAGACGCTTCTGGCCTCGTCTATTGGTCATGAGGGGCTTGACACAAGGAATGCAACATTTGTAGCCCATGTCCTGGATACGTTTGTGTGTGGTGGCTCCTGAAGCACTGACTCCAGCAGCAGTCCACTCCTTGGGAATCTCCTCCAATTTTTTGAATGGCATTTTCTTAACAATACTATCAAGGCTGCGGTTATCCCAGTTGCTTGTGCACCTTTTTCTGCCACACTTTTCTTTGTCGCTCTATTGGGAGACCCAGACAATTGGGGTGTATAGGCTATGCCTCCGGAGGCCGCACAAAGTATTACACTTAAAAGTGTTAAGCCCCTCCCCTTCTGCCTATACACCTCCCGTGCTCCCACGGGCTCCTCAGTTTTTTGCTTTGTGCGAAGGAGGTCAGACACGCACGCACAGCTCCATAGATGGGTCAGCAGCAGCTGCTGACTATATCGGATGGAAGAAAAGTGGGCCCATATAGGGCCCCCAGCATGCTCCCTTCTCACCCCACTCTTGTCGGCGGTGTTGTTAAGGTTGAGGTATCCATTGCGGGTACGGAGGCTGGAGCCCACATGCTGTTTCTTCGGCGCTCTATTGGGAGACCCAGACGATTGGGTGTATAGCACTGCCTCCGGAGGCCACACAAAGCAATTACACTAAAAAGTGTAAGGCCCCTCCCCTTCTGGCTATACACCCCCAGTGGGATCACTGGCTCACCAGTTTTCTGCTTTGTGCGAAGGAGGTCAGACATCCACGCATAGCTCCACTGTTTGTAGTCAGCAGTAGCTGCTGGCTATATCGGATGGAAGAAAAGAGGGCCCATATGGGGCCCCCAGCATGCTCCCTTCTCACCCGCGGTGGTGCTTGTAAGGTTGAGGTACCTATTGCTGGTACAGAGGCTGGAGCCCACATGCTGTTTTCCTTCCACATCCCCTGGAGGGCTCTGTGGAAGTGGGATCTTGCCGGCCCCCAAGCCCTGGGGCCGGGCTCCATCCACAGACCCAGAGAACCTGCTGGATTTGGAGCGGGAGTGCCGTTCAGGGACAAGGCCCTGCAACTTTCAGGTACTCTGTGTCCCCGGCAGGCACGGACACTCTCAAGGCTTGCTGAGCGTTATAGTGCGCCGGGGACAGTAGCGCTGTGCGCTGGGGTTAGGTCACTGCAGCTTTGCTGAGTGACGTTACAGGTTGGGAACTACTGCGCCGACCGCTCCTGGAGCGGCGGCGCAGCTGCGACTTGTGGTGCGCCGGGGACTTTGCGCCGACCGCGCTTTTACGGCGGCGGCGCTTCTAACTTTAGCCCCCGGCTTCTGCGGCCTAGCGCCGCTTCGTTCCCGCCCCCACCCTGTCAATCAGGGTAGGGGAGAGACGCTGCTCAATAGGCAGCGCCGAGGGCTGGAGCTTTATTTACATGCTCCAGCCCTCTCACTAGGCACAGTGGGAAGCAGGCTTCCCGCTCTTCGTCTGTATACACCCAGGGCCCGCCCCCCCTCTCCACAAGGACGCCGGCAGCCATTACACATGCGGTCTGGCTGGGGAAAGGCAGCAGGCTCTGGGAGACCCAGACTAAAGGGATTTCGGCGCCCACACACCCGCTCATAAGCGGGCGGTAAGCAGCACTTTAGTGCTGGCCCCACTAGTGCCTCAGTGTTATATTAGTGTACTTTTTTCTTGGTACCATATATATATATATATATATATAGTTGCACTGTAAGGTCGCTTCTTGGCTGGACACCCTGTACTGCTCTGAGGAAGCAGCAACATGTCACCCGCAAAACGCAAGGGTGCCAAGGCACAGGCTGTGTACACTGTTTGTACTGCATGTGGGGCTGATCTACCGGCAGGCTCCAATGACTCACATTGTGTGCAATGTTCAGTCCCAGTGGCACTTCGTCAGCCAGAGCCTAATGTGGTGGTAGCCCAGGCAGAGACGCCTGTGAACCCTGCCCCGGTGACGGGGACAGACTTTGCAGTTTTTGCTGATAAAATGTCTGTGACTATGACAAAAATCCTGGAGACCTTGCAGTCCAGGCCAGTTACTCAGACCATGGACACTGCTGTGTCTATGCTCTCCGGTCCCCCTCAGTTGGAACTAATCCGTGCTCCAAGGGGGTCTCAAGCATCACAGGCTGAAGTCTCTGACTCAGATGACAGTCCCAGGCAGCCTAAGCGAGCTCGCTGGGAAAGACCCTCCACGTCATCACACTGCTCAGGGTCTCAACGAGAAGAGTCTCTCTGTGATGAGACTGAGGACGGTGATCAGGATTCTAATCCTGAGGCCCCTCTCAATCTGGATGCCCCTGATGGTGACGCCATGGTTAATGACCTTATATCGGCAATTAATAGACTGTTGGATATTTCTCCCCCAGCCCCTTCTGCAGAGGAGGCAGCTGCACAGCAGGAGAAGTTCCATTTCCTGTATCCCAAGCGTAAATTAAGGGCTTTTTTGGACCACTCTGACTTCAGAGAATCGATCCAGAAACACGACGCTCATCCAGACAAGCGTTTCTCTAAACGTTCTAAGGATACCCGTTATCCTTTTCCCTCTGAGGTGGCCAAACGCTGGACCCAGTGTCCAAAGGTGGATCCCCCAATTTCCAAGCTTGCGGCTAGATCCATAGTCGCAGTAGAGGATGGCGCTTCACTTAAAGATGCCAACGACAGACAGATGGACCTTTGGTTGAAATCTGTCTACGAAGCTATCGGCGCGTCGTTTGCTCCAGCATTCGCGGCCGTGTGGGCACTCCAAGCTATTTCAGCTGGTTTAGCACAGGTGGATGCTATCATACATCCAGCAGTACCGCAGGTGGCGTCCCTAACTTCGCAAATGTCTGCGTTTGCGACCTATGCTATCAATGCTGTCCTAGAATCTACGAGCCGTACCGCTATGGCGTCCGCCAATTCCGTGGTTTTGCGCAGAGCCTTGTGGTTAAAGGACTGGAAAGCAGATGCTGGTTCCAAAAAATGCTTAACCAGCTTGCCATTATCTAGAGACAGACTGTTTGGTGAGCCATTGGCTGAAATCATAAAACAGTCCAAGGGTAAGGACTCTTCCTTACCACAGCCCAGAGCAAGTAAACCTCAACAGAAGTCGAGGTTTCGGTCCTTTCGAGGCTCGGGCAAGGCCCAATTCTCCTCGTCCAAAAGGACTCAGAAAGAACAAGGGAGCTCAGATTCCTGGCGGGCTCACTCACGCCCCAGGAAAGCAAATGGAGGAACCGCTTCCAAAGCGGCTACCTCATGACTTTCGGCCTCCTCCCTCCGCATCTCGGTCGGTGGCAGGCTCTCCCGCTTTTGCGACATTTGGCTGTCACAGGTCAAAGACCGGTGGGTAACAGACATTTTGTCTCGCGGGTACAGAATCGAGTTCAGTTCTCGACCTCCACTTCGGTTCTTCAGAACCTCCCCACACCCCAACCGAGCAGATGCCCTGCTGCAGGCGGTGGACTCTCTAAGAGCAGAAGGAGTCGTGATCCCTGTCCCCCCTCAGGAACGGGGGCGAGGATTTTACTCCAATCTCTTTGTGGTTCCAAAGAAGGACGGCTCCTTCCGTCCTGTTCTGGACCTAAAACTGCTCAACAAGCATGTGAACGCCAGGCGGTTCCGGATGGAATCCCTCCGCTCAGTCATTGCCTCAATGTCTCAAGGAGATTTCCTAGCATCAATAGACATCAAAGATGCTTATCTCCACGTGCCGATTGCTACAGAGCACCAACGCTTTCTACGCTTCGTGATAGGAGACGACCATCTTCAGTTCGTAGCTCTGCCATTTGGTCTGGCGACAGCCCCTCGGGTGTTCACCAAGATCATGGCGGCAGTGGTAGCAGTCTTGCACTCTCACGGACACTCTGTGATCCCTTACTTGGAATCTACTGGTCAAGGCACCCTCTCAAGAGGCATGCCAACTCAGCCTGAATGTTGCACTGGAGACTCTCCAGGCGTTCGGGTGGATCATCAACTTCCCAAAGTCAAATCTGTCACCGACCCAATCACTAACGTATCTTGGCATGGAGTTTCATACTCTCTCAGCGATAGTGAAGCTTCCGCTGGACAAGCAGCGGTCTCTACAGACTGGGGTGCAGGCTCTCCTTCAAAGTCAGTCGCACTCCTTAAGACGCCTCATGCACTTCCTCGGGAAGATGGTGGCGGCAATAGAGGCGGTTCCGTTTGCGCAGTTTCATCTGCGTCCACTTCAATGGGACATTCTCCGCCAATGGGACGGGAAGTCAACATCCCTGGACAGGAAAGTCTCCCTTTCCCAGACGGCCAAGGACTCTCTGCAGTGGTGGCTCCTTTCCACCTCATTATCACAGGGAAGATCCTTCCTACCACCGTCCTGGGCGGTGGTCACGACAGACGCGAGTCTGTCAGGGTGGGGAGCAGTGTTTCTCCACCACAGGGCTCAGGGTACGTGGACTCAGCAGGAGTCCACCCTTCAGATCAATGTTCTGGAAATCAGAGCAGTGTATCTTGCCCTACTAGCCTTCCAACAGTGGCTGGAAGGGAAGCAGATCCGAATTCAATCGGACAACTCCACAGCGGTGGCATACATCAATCACCAAGGGGGGACACGCAGTCGGCAAGCCTTCCAGGAAGTCCGGCGGATTATGATGTGGGTGGAAGCCACGGCCTCCACCATATCCGCGGTTCACATCCCCGGCGTAGAAAACTGGGAGGCAGACTTCCTCAGTCGCCAGGGCATGGACGCAGGGGAATGGTCCCTTCACCCGGACGTGTTTCAGGAAATCTGTCGCCGATGGGGAAGGCCGGACGTCGACCTAATGGCGTCCCGGCACAACAACAAGGTCCCAACCTTCATGGCACGGTCTCGCGATCAAAGAGCTCTAGCAGCAGACGCCCTAGTGCAAGATTGGTCGCAGTTCCGGCTCCCTTATGTGTTTCCACCTCTGGCACTCTTGCCCAGAGGGCTACGCAAGATCAGATCCGACTGCAGCCGCGTCATACTCGTCGCTCCAGACTGGCCGAGGAGGGCGTGGTATCCGGATCTGTGGCATCTCACGGTCGGCCATCCGTGGGCACTACCAGACCGACCAGACTTACTGTCCCAAGGGCCTTTTTTCCATCGGAATTCTGCGGCCCTGAACCTGACTGTGTGGCCATTGAGTCCTGGATCCTAGCGTCTTCAGGCTTATCCCAAGGGGTCGTTGCCACCATGAGACAGGCTAGGAAGCCCACGTCTGCTAAGATCTACCACAGAACGTGGAGGATATTCTGATCCTGGTGCTCTGCTCAGGGAGTGTCTCCCTGGCCATTTGCATTGCCTACCTTTCTTTCTTTCCTGCAATCTGGGTTAGAAAAAGGTTTGTCGCTCGGCTCCCTTAAAGGACAAGTCTCGGCGCTATCCGTCTTTTTTCAGAAGCGTCTAGCACGACTTTCTAAGGTGCGCACGTTCCTACAGGGGGTTTGCCATATCGTTCCCCCGTACAAACGGCCGTTAGATCCATGGGATCTGAACAGGGTACTAGTTGCCCTCCAGAAGCCGCCCTTCGAGCCTCTGAGGGAGGTTTCACTTTCTAGACTATCACAGAAAGTGGCTTTTCTGGTAGCGATCACATCTCTTCGGAGAGTGTCTGAGCTGGCAGCGCTGTCTTCCAAGGCTCCCTTACTGGTCTTCCACCAGGACAAGGTAGTGCTGCGCCCCATTCAGGAGTTTCTCCCGAAGGTGGTATCCTCTTTTCATCTTAATCAGGATATCTCTTTGCCTTCGTTTTGTCCTCATGCAGTTCATCGGTATGAGAAGGACTTACATTTGTTAGATCTGGTGAGAGCACTCAGAATCTACATTTCCCGCACGGCGCCCCTGCGCCGTTCGGATGCACTCTTTGTCCTTGTCGCTGGTAAGCGCAAAGGCTCGCAGGCTTCTAAGGCTACCCTGGCTCGATGGATCAAAGAACCAATTCTTGAAGCCTACCGTTCTGCTGGGCTTCCGGTTCCATCAGGGCTGAAGGCCCATTCTACCAGAGCCGTGGGTGCGTCCTGGGCATTACGACACCAGGCTACGGCTTAACAGGTGTGCCAGGCAGCTACCTGGTCGAGTCTGCACACTTTCACCAAACATTATCAGGTGCATACCTATGCTTCGGCGGATGCCAGCCTAGGTAGAAGAGTCCTGCAGGCGGCAGTTGCCTCCCCGTAGGGGAGGGCTGTCTTGCAGCTCTAACATGAGGTATTTCTTTACCCACCCAGGGACAGCTTTTGGACGTCCCAATCGTCTGGGTCTCCCAATAGAGCGCCGAAGAAGAAGGGAATTTTGTTACTTACCGTAAATTCCTTTTCTTCTAGCTCTTATTGGGAGACCCAGCACCGGCCCTGTTGTCCTTCGGGATTTTTGGTTTGTTTGCGGGTACACATGTTGTTCATGTTGAACGGTTTTCAGTTCTCCGATGTTACTTCGGAGTGAATTTGTTTAAACCAGTTATTGGCTTTCCTCCTTCTTGCTTTTGCACTAAAACTGGTGAGCCAGTGATCCCACTGGGGGTGTATAGCCAGAAGGGGAGGGGCCTTACACTTTTTAGTGTAATTGCTTTGTGTGGCCTCCGGAGGCAGTGCTATACACCCAATCGTCTGGGTCTCCCAATAAGAGCTAGAAGAAAAGGAATTTACGGTAAGTAACAAAATTCCCTTCTTTCCTTCCCCATCCCCCTCAGGGCTCTGGGTGAAGTGGGATCTTACCGGTCTCCAGGCACTGAGACCGTGCTCCATCCACAGCTCCTAAGACTCTGCTGGATAGGAGCCGGGTATCGTTCAGGGACATGGCCCTGCTACTTGAAGGTACTCTGTGTCCCTGTGGGGACCGCGCACAGCAACACTCCAGCATTGCTGGGTGTGCTAGTGCACCGGGGACCGCGGCGCTGACCGGGTTAATGTGCCATTACACACTCAGCGTCGCTGAGTGTGTTTATGTAGGGGGACTACCGTACTACCGCCGCTGCCATGTTTTTAACACTGAGGCGCGGCTGGGACTTGTAGTGCGCCGGGGACTTCCGCGCGGCCGCGCTTTTATGGCAGCCGCGCTCATTACTTGAGTCCCCGGCTTGTACGGCCTAGTGTTTCCTCCTCCCGCCCACAGCCCTGACAGGCAGGGGAAGGGCGGGACGCTTTACAGACGAGCTGCAGTGAGGGCTGGAGCATGCTTTGCATACTCCACTCCCCTCACTGCACTGTGAGGCACCAGTTCCCGCACTTTCTAAGGGTCACGCCCACGGCTTCCTCCTCTCTCAGGACGCCGGCAGCCGTGCCATTACACACTCAGCATCGCTGAGTGTGTTTATGTAGGGAGACTACCGCGCTGACCGCCACCGCCATGTTTTGACACTGAGGCGCGGCTGGGACTTGTAGTGCGCCGGGGACTTCCGCGCGGCCGCGCTTTTACGGCGGCCGCGTTTATTACTCGAGTCCCCGGCTTTTGCGGCCTAGTCTTTCTTCCTCTCGCCCACAGCCCTGACAAGCAGGGGAAGGGCGGGACGCTGCACAGGATGAGCAGCACTGAGGGCTGGAGCATGCTTTGCATACTCCACCCCCCTCACTGTCCTCTCCTCAGAAGCCGGCAGCCATTCCTGTCAGCTCCTTGAATGCTGCAGAGGGGGACAAATTCTGACAGACCCAGGCAGGGACCCTGGTGGCCTCACAACCGCTTTATGCGGGGGGTATGCAGCATCTGTGGTGCTAGCCACATTTGTGCAGGAGTGTAATTTTAAATCATATGTTTATAAGATATGCTTTACACTGTATGGTGCACAGTTGATTCTGTATATATATTGTGTTGCTCAGGGAAGTCAACAGCATGGCGCCCATAAAAGGCAGGAGCGCCAAACCACAGGCTTACTATGCTGCCTGCGCCGCATGTACGACCCCTCTGCCGGCAGGATCCACTGAGCAATCCAGACCGGTATCTCAGCACAGGGGCACTGTTGAATCATTGCTCCCTGGCCCACCTCAGTTGGACCAGAGGTCTCCCCGGGGTGTCTCATAGATCCCAGAGTGAGGTCTCTGATACAGACCCCAGCCCCTGACCGTCTAAGCGAGCTCGCTGGGAAATTCCCTCGACATCTTCATATTGGTCAGGGTCTCAGCGGGGGGAATACCTGGATGATGAAGCGGAGACAGCTGATCAGGATTCTGATCCTGAGGCCGCTCTCAATCTTGATACGCCTGACGGGGACGCCATAGTGAACGATCTTATAGCGTCTATCAATCAAAGATGCCACTCACAGGCAGATGGAGCTCTGGTTGAAATCCATCTATGAAGCTATCAGCGCTTCTTTTACACCAGCATTTGCAGCCGTATGGGTGCTACAAGCTATCTCAGCAGGTCAAGCGCAAATTGACGCAGCCACACAGACGTCGGCATTTGCGTCTTACGCTATTAATGCTGTCCTGGACTCTGCGAGCCGTATGGCGGTTGCTTCCGCCAATTCGGTGGTACTCTGCAGGGCCTTGTGGCTACGGAACTGGAAGGCAGATTCTGCTTCCAAAAAAGCGTTTAACCAGTTTGCCAATTTCTGGCGACCGACTGTTTGGCGAACGTTTGGATGAAATCATCAAACAATACAAGGGAAAGGATACATCTTTACCCCAGCCCAAACCGATTACATTATAGTCAATGGAGTGAAATCCCGCAGCTACCTGCGGAAAAGAAGTGACATGCAATTGTTTTTGCTGCAGGAATCTGCTGTCAAAATCTGCATAGTGCGCACAGCATTTTTTTCCCATAGGATCTGCTGGTGAATCACTGCAGAGATGTTATGAACATATTCTGAAGCGAAACATGCAGGAAATCCGCAGCAAAAACCGGCAAGTGCTAACAAGGCCTTACTCTCCTTGTGGAGTGTGTCCATGACTGCCTTCTGGACATCTGTCAAGTCAGCAGTCTTCCCCATGATTGTGTAGCCTACTGAACCAGACTAAGGGACCATTTGAAACCCTTAGAAAGCCTTTGCAGGTGTTTTGTGGTAATTATTCTAATTTTCTGAGATGACTTTTTGGTTTCCATTGGCTGTAAGCCATAATCAACAACATTAACAGAAATGAACACGTGAAATTGATCACTCTGCTTGTAATTACTCTATATAATATGTGTTTCCCTTTTTGTATTGAATTACTGAAATTAACTTTTTGATTTTCTAATTTATGGATGCACTTGTACTGTAGACAGTGCTTTAATGTCATACTGTGTGCCTTTCCTCTTGATATCACTAGATCTTTTCATCACAATAGGGTGTGACTGTGAACCTTATTCGAGAAATTTCCAAATTGTCTCTCCAGTAAAGGAGACAAACTCTAGCACAGCGCCACCTATTGGAAGTAGCGATGCTCGAGAAATTTCTTAATTTTATTCTCCCCTTTAGGAAACCATTGTACAGATTGAATCTTCCTGTGATGCTAATGACAATGAGTTGCTTTGTAAAGTGACCTTGGATGTACCCCGAATATCATGGTCCAGTTGCGTACTGCAATACACGGGCTGGCCACGGTTTTCCTGACCTAAAATTGACAGCTTCATAGGCAAATATGAGGCTGTCACAATCCGGTCAACAGAGCCTTGGTCAGTCTGTGCATTGCGGTACGTACTCTGACCATGATACACGGACATCTGACTAGGGCCTTTATTGATACTGTGCTGATTTGGAGCTCAATTATATTATATTCTCTAGTACCTTTTAAAGCTGCAAACATAAATTGAAGATCTAAGATAAAGTCTCTCTGCTGAAGTCTAAGCTCGAATGGACAACATCAGCCACTTTGAGTGAAAATAAGAAATCAACACAAATTACTGCATTTAGACATTAAAAGGAATCTGTAAACAGGTTTTTGCCATGTAATCTGAAAGCAGAATGATGTAGGGGTTGAGATCCTGATTCCACCTATGTCACTTACTGGGCTGTGTTTTTCTGTTTCAATAAAATTTGTATTTTATGAGCAGAATATTATCACTAGACCAATAAGTGTCACTCATATATCAATGTGAGAGAACATCATCGCGTCCAGCAAAACCTACTACAGCCGAGCATGAACAGAGTCTGCCTGAGAGTTAAATTGTGACTGCAGCTCTGGATGTGATTGGAGTATAAAATACAATTAGGGTGAAGGACGAGCAGCGGTTTCTGGAGTGACACTAGAGATAATGGCACGTGATGAAACCTCATTATATGAATTGTTTTTTCCATAGGACTGCCACTATTTTTTTTATGTCTGCGCCTTTGAGGTGTTTGATCTTCACATCTTCTCATGAGTGCCAAATCTCGATCTCACATTTTGTGAATGAGAATCTCAAATCAAAAAAAGGCAATTCATACATTTTCTTTGCTATTTCCAGTTAGATTAGTTTTAATTAACCCGCATAGATACATTATTGTTAGAATCCGGAGCCTGGAGTATATAAAAAAGGAGGGATAGACAGCCAGGGGTCTGCTTCACGAGGACAGCTGGTCAAATGATGTGAGAAAGCACCAATGTGGGGCGCAACAAGATTATTGGGCAACCCGTTGATTTTATTTTACACTTGTATGTGGCATTGTAGCGAGGACTACGTAAAAATGTTTTATTCCATGTAATGTTGATTTCTGTAGCTGAATCGTAACCTCCTGTTTCTTCTCAACAGACCATCCCCGTGGTTGTGAGCCCCAGTGCCGGAGCGGTGGCGGTGAGAGCCGGCGTTCAGTATGTGCAGACCACCATGCCGGTCCAGGTGAGGAGAGTGTGACCCACAAGCATTAATCCAATGAGATGATACTGAAAACACTACATTGCGAGCGTCCGGACCCAGCGCCTCGTCCTGTATGTAAATATTGTACAATCTGTGGATGTGATTTAAGAACAGAACCATCTTTTTATATTTCTATTGGCTTTAACTTATGAACGTTTTTTTCCGGAGTGGCAATATCATGACGCCGATTATAAGGGACGCTGCTGAACGGACGGAACGACAAGGTGTAGATAAGCTGGAGATTCTTGTATCATTATAATCGGTGTACAAAGACGTGAAAAATGATACAAGATTTTATATGAATTGTAATCACAGAAAAGACCGCGCTCAATGCAAGAGGCCGCGACGTTCAATCAGGAGCTTCACCCCAATGTGGGGACTTCCCGCAGAAACTATCCTAGCAATCCGGAATTGAATACCATGTTTCTCTATGGACAAAAAAAAATTAAAAATTATGGTGATGCCTTCAGTCTGTTACATTGACGCCACAGGTTCACTCTGTATCTTATGTAAAAACACTGCTGATGTCTGTATATGAGGACCCTCTGTATAATATCATTCCAGTGCCACGCGTTGTACTTTTATCACACTGTTGATTTTCATCATTGTTCATAACGGAGACGGTGTGTACAGTAATCAATGGCAAATTCAAGATGGCAACAAGGCACCATCACTCATAAGTGAGAGGCAATATCTGTGGCGAGCGATTCGGAGCGCGGGACTGGCCGGCTTTCCCTTGTGAAACATAATTGCTTTTAGCATATGGAAGTATTTTTTCACATTTTCTTTGTATAAAATTTGTATTAAATCCAAACATTTTCTTTTTATGCCATTTCTTTGCTTTTGGCTGCTGTAACGATTATCATATTCTTTTCTGCTTTGATTTATGGACACCACTCAGTGCTGAAGCCAAAATCTTCTACCCGGTCATCGCCGTAGCAGAGAACTCTGATTAGGGTGCACTTAATATAAGGCTGCAGTCACATTTGCGATTGACCCGCGCGTGACTCATGCGAGTCTTTCAGTGCATCATCCGACACGGTAGCTGCTCTCTGGACAAGAGCGGGTCAGCTTCATATATTTCTACTAGCTGTTCCCAGCCAGCTAATGCTCGGAACGTCCCTTCCTATCTAATTAACGCTGCTGGTGATTAATTAAACAAAAGTAAATAATGACAACATTTAGTAGCGTTGAAGTGGTTGAATTACGTGTAAGTGAAATTGATAATTGTCGACTGGCAACGAAAACGTGACGTGAAAAATGCTGGGAGTTGCAATTTAGCATGACGCGGCCTTTGTCTATTATTGACGGAATGAGCTCAGCTTCAGATGTGTGAGTGTGCAATGTACACAACAGGATTTTTGTCTGTTTTTACAGGACCTGTGATGATGTCACATGGAGGGAAGAAGTCACAGGTCATGTGATCAGCTCCTCAGTGTATGCAGGACTCTGCTGTGGGTATACAGCTCTCGCCCCCCCCCAAGGGTATACAGCTTTCCCCCAAGGGTATACAGCTCTTCTCCCCCCAAAGGTTTACAGCTCACGTCGTAGGTATATAGCTCCCCCGAAAGGTATACAGCTGTCCCCCTCAAGGGTATACAGCTCTCCCTCCCCTCCCAAGGGTTTACAGCGCACCTCCCTGGTATATAGCTTACCCCCAAAGGTATACAGCTGTCCCCCTCAAGGGTATACAGCTCTCCTCCCCCCAAGGGTACACAGATCACCTCCCTGGTATGTAGCTCCCCCCAAAGGTATAAAGCTCGGTTGATATAAACCTTCTGATATCTCTCTCTGTCCTTATCAATCTGCTCAAGTGTTCGTTGATGATAGGCGTTGATTCTATTTTCTTGGTCTTGTTAAACTTGCTCATGGGTTCATTGAGTAAAAGCAATCTGCCTGTTATTGAGATATCATTCATTCTGCTGAGCGGTTCGTTGTTAAGTTTCCTTATATATTTGCTTATCCAGCTCTATCTGCTCTGGTGTTCGTTGTTGGTAACCAATCCTACGATTTTGTCGATTCTTGTTGTCGAGCAGCTACTGCATCGTTGTCCGGATTTTCCTGCGGCCTGTGAGATGGAGCTGGCGACTTCTTGGTTAATTTTATTTGGGAGAATGCGGATGCAATTAAATGTACGTTTACTTTAGTTGAAGTGGTTGAATTATATGGAAAGTAAGTTGATAATTGTCGACTCACAACATGAATCCCAATGGTACACGGAAAGCAAGACGTTGTAATAGTAGTGACCGTGGAACAAAAACGTGACGTGAAAAATGATGGGAATTTCAATTTCTTTGTCGCTCCATTGGGAGACCCAGACAATTGGGTGTATAGCTTATGCCTCCGGAGGCCACACAAAGTATTACACTAAAAGTGTAAAGCCCCTCCCCTTCTGCCTATACACCCCCCGTGCATCACGGGCTCCTCAGTTTTTATGCTTTGTGCGAAGGAGGCTGACATCCACGCATAGCTCCACAGCTTAGTCAGCAGCAGCTGCTGACTAGGTCGGATGGAAGAAAAGAGGGCCCATAGCAGGGCCCCCAGCATGCTCCCTTCTCACCCCACTGTGTCGGCGGTGCTGTTAAGGTTGAGGTACCCATTGCGGGTACACAGGCAGGAGCCACATGCTGTTTTCCTTCCCCATCCCTTAATGGGCTCTGGGTGAAGTGGGATCCTAATCGGTCTCCAGGCACTGGGACCGTGCTCCCTCCGCAGCCCCTGGGAATCTGCTGGATAGGAGCCGGGTATCGTCAGGGACAAGGCCCTGCTACTGTGAGGTACTCTGTGTCCCCGTGGGGACCGCGCATGGAGCGCTTGTGCCATACACATTGCAGCACTGCTGGGTGTATTAGTGCGCCGTGGACTACCGCGCGGCCGTGCTTATTGCCGGCCGCGCTTATAACTTTAGTCCCCGGCTTCTGCGGCCTAGTGTCGCATATTCCCGCCCACAGGCCTGCCAGTCAGGGGAAGGGCGGGACGCTGCACAGATCGTCAGCGCTGAGGGCTGGAGCATACATTAGTATCCTCCTCCCCCCTCACTCAGTACACTGGGGCACTAGATTCCCGCACTTTCTTGGGCACGCCCACGGTCCCCTCCTCCCCACAGAACGCCGGCAGCCATTCCTGTCAGCGATTCAGACGCTGGAGAGGAGAGACATCACAGGGAGACCCAGGCAGGGAATCTGGTGATCACACAACCGCTCTGAGCGGTCGGTAAGCAGCACCTGTGGTGCTGGCCCCACTGAGTGCCGAAGTGTGTATATATATATATATATATATATATATATATATATATATATATATATATATATATATATATATATATATATATATATATATAGGCTTATAGGCTAAACATTTGCACTGTACGGGCGCTCTGTTGTTTTTTTGACTATATACCCTCCTGGATTGTTCTCAGAGGAGACAACAGCATGTCGTCCGCAAAAAGCAAGGGTGCCAAAGCACAGGCGTACTTTGCAACCTGTACCTCATGTGCAGCTATACTACCGGCAGGTTCCACTGACCCTCATTGTGTGCAATGCTCGGCCCCTGTGGCACTTACTCAGCCGGAGCCTCTGCTACAGGTGGCCCAGGTGGAACCACCTGCTACCACTGTCCAGGTGACAGGGACGGAGTTTGCAGCTTTTGCTGACAAACTGTCTGAGAGTATAGATAAATGGTCTGCTAAGATACTAGAAGCCTTACAGTCCAGACCGGTGACTCAGGCCCCGGGCACTGTTCAATCTTTGACCCCTGGTCCCCCTCAATTGGAACAGCAAAGTGCCACTGGGGTGACCCATAGGTCCCAGGGTGAGGTCCCTGACACGGACCGCAGTCCCAGGCCGCCTAAGCGGGCTCGCTGGGAAATTCCCTCCACCTCATCACACTGCTCAGGGTCTCAGCATGAGGACTCTCTGGAGGAAGAAGCGGAGGTAGCAGATCAGGATTCTGATCCTGAGGCCGCTCTCAACCTAGATACACCTGAAGGTGACGCCGTAGTGAATGACCTTATAGCGACCATCAATCAGGTGTTGGATATTTCTCCCCCAGCTCCTACAATTGAGGAGTCAGCTTCTCAGGAGAAATTCCGTTTCAGATTTCCCAAGCGTACATTGAGTACGTTTCTGGATCACTCTGACTTCAGAGAGGCAGTCCAGAAAAACCGAGACTGTCCAGACAAGCGTTTTTCCAAGCGCCTTAAGGATACACGTTATCCCTTCCCCCCTGATGTTGTCAAGGGCTGGACTCAGTGTCCTAAGGTGGATCCTCCAATCTCCAGACTGGCGGCCAGATCCATAGTGGCAGTGGAAGATGGGGCTTCACTCAAAGATGCCACTGACAGACAGATGGAACTATGGTTGAAATCCATCTATGAAGCTATCGGCGCGTCTTTTGCTCCAGCATTCGCAGCCGTATGGGCACTCCAAGCTATCTCAGCTTGTAAGGCGCAGATTAATGCAGTCACGCGTGCCTCTGCTCCGCAAGTGGTGTCCTTAACCTCTCAGGCGTCCTACGCCATTAATGCTATCCTGGACTCTGCGAGCCGTACGGCGGTAGCATCCGCCAATTCGGTGGTAGTCCGCAGGGCCATGTGGCTACGTGAATGGAAGGCAGACTCTGCTTCCAAAAAGTTCTTAACCGGTTTGCCATTGTCTGGCGACCGCTTGTTTGGTGAGCGATTGGATGAAATCATTAAACAATCCAAGGGAAAGGACTCATCCTTACCCCAGTCCAAACCAAACAGACCTCAACCACGGAAGGTACAATCGAGGTTTCGGTCCTTTCGGACCGCGGGCAGGTCTCAATTCTCCTCGTCCAAAAGGCCTCAGAAAGATCAGAGGAACTCCGATTCATGGCGGTCTAAGTCACGTCCTAAAAAGACCGCCGGAGGAACCGCTCCCAAAGCGGCCTCCTCATGACTTTCAGCCTCCTCAAACCGCATCCTCGGTCGGTGGCAGGCTCTCCCGCTTTTGCGACGCCTGGCTGCCACAGGTAAAAGACCGATGGGTGAGAGACATTCTATCTCAAGGTTACAGGATAGAGTTCAGCTCTCGTCCTCCAACTCGTTTCTTCAGAACATCTCCGCCCCCCGAAAGAGCCGATGCTCTTCTGCAGGCGGTGTGCACTCTGAAGGCGGAAGGAGTGGTGATCCCTGTTCCTCTTCAGCAACGGGGTCACGGTTTTTACTCCAACTTGTTCGTGGTGCCAAAAAAGGACGGATCCTTCCGTCCTGTTCTGGACCTAAAACTGCTCAACAAGCATGTGAAAAACAGGCGGTTCCGGATGGAATCGCTCCGCTCCGTCATCGCCTCAATGTCCCAAGGAGATTTCCTGGCATCAATCTACATCAAAGATGCTTATCTCCACGTACCGATTGCGCCAGAGCATCAGCGCTTCCTGCGTTTCGCCATAGGGGACGAACACCTTCAGTTCGTGGCACTGCCTTTTGGCCTGGCGACAGCCCCACGGGTCTTCACCAAGGTTATGGCAACAGTGGTGGCAATCCTACACTCTCAGGGACACTCTGTGATCCCTTACTTAGACGATCTACTTGTCAAGGCACCCTCTCAAGGGGCATGCCAACACAGCCTAAACATTGCTCTGGAGACTCTCCAGAGTTTCGGGTGGATCATCAATTTTCCAAAGTCAAATCTGACACCGGCCCAATCACTGACATATCTTGGCATGGAGTTTCAAACTCTCTCAGCGATAGTGAAGCTTCCGCTGAACAAACAGCGTTCAATACAGAGAGGGGTGCAATCTCTCCTTCAAGGCCAGTCACACCCCCTGAGGCGCCTCATGCACTTCCTAGGGAAGATGGTAGCAGCAATGGAGGCAGTTCTTTTTGCGCAGTTTCATCTGCGTCCACTTCAATGGGACATTCTCCGCAAATGGGACAGGAAGTCGACGTCCCTCGACAGGAACGTCTCCCTTTCTCGGGCAGCCAAGGCTTCCCTTCAGTGGTGGCTTCTCCCCACTTCTCTGTCGAAGGGGAAATCCTTCCTGCCCCCATCCTGGGCGGTGGTCACGACGGACGCGAGCCTGTCAGGGTGGGGAGCGGTTTTTCTCCACCACAGGGCTCAGGGTACTTGGACTCAGACAGAGTCTTCCCTTCAGATCAATGTTCTGGAGATGAGGGCAGTGTATCTTGTCCTAAAGGCGTTCCAGCCGTGGCTGGAAGGCAAACCGATCCGAATTCAGTCGGACAACTCCACAGCGGTGGCGTACATCAACCACCAAGGCGGGACACGCAGTCGGCAAGCCTTCCAGGAAGTCCGGCGGATTCTGCTGTGGGTGGAAGCCACAGCCTCCACCATATCCGCAGTTCACAACCCGGGCGTAGAAAACTCGGAAGCAGACTTTCTCAGTCGCCAGGGCATGGACGCAGGGGAATGGTCCCTTCACCCGGACGTGTTTCAGGAGATCTGTTGCCGCTGGGGCATGCCGGACGTCGACCTAATGGCGTCCCGGCACAACAACAAGGTCCCGACATTCATGGCACGGTCTCAAGATCACAGAGCTCTGGCGGCAGACGCCTTAGTTCAGGATTGGTCGCAGTTTCAGCTCCCTTATGTGTTTCCTCCTCTGGCACTGTTGCCCAGAGTGTTACGCAAGATCAGGGCCGACTGCCGCCGCGCCATCCTCGTCGCTCCAGACTGGCCGAGGAGGTCGTGGTACCCGGATCTGTGGCATCTCACGGTCGGCCAACCGTGGGCACTACCAGACCGACCAGACTTGCTGTCTCAAGGGCCGTTTTTCCATCTGAATTCTGCGGCCCTCAACCTGACTGTGTGGCCATTGAGTCCTGGATCCTAGCGTCTTCAGGGTTATCTCAAGAGGTCATTGCCACTATGAGACAGGCTAGGAAGCCAACGTCCGCCAAGATCTACCACAGGACGTGGAAGATATTCCTGTCGTGGTGCTCTGCTCAGGGGTTTTGCTCCCTGGCCATTTACCTTGCCCACTTTTCTGTCCTTCCTTCAATCCGGATTGGAAAAGGGTTTGTCGCTCGGCTCCCTTAAGGGACAAGTCTCTGCGCTCTCTGTGTTTTTTCAGAAGCGCCTAGCCAGACTTCCACAGGTACGCACGTTCCTGCAGGGGGTTTGTCACATCGTCCCTCCTTTCAAGCGTCCGTTAGAACCCTGGGATCTGAACAGGGTGCTGATGGCTCTTCAGAAACCACCGTTCGAGCCAATGAGGGATATTTCTCTCGCACGCCTTTCGCAGAAAGTGGTCTTCCTAGTAGCAGTCACTTCACTTCGGAGAGTGTCTGAGCTAGCAGCGTTGTCGTGCAAAGCCCCTTTCCTGGTGTTTCACCAGGACAAGGTGGTTCTGCGTCCGGTTCCGGAATTTCTCCCTAAGGTGGTATCCCCCTTTCATCTCAATCAGGATATCTCCTTACCCTCTTTTTGTCCTCATCCAGTTCACCAATGTGAAAAGGATTTGCACTTGTTAGATCTGGTGAGAGCACTCAGATTCTACATTTCTCGTACGGCGCCCCTGCGCCGCACGGAGGCACTCTTTGTCCTTGTCGCTGGCCAGCGTAAAGGGTCACAAGCTTCCAAATCAACCCTGGCTCGGTGGATCAAGGAACCAATTCTCGAAGCTTATCGTTCCTCGGGGCTTCCGGTTCCCTCAGGGCTGAAGGCCCATTCTACCAGGGCCGTGGGAGCGTCCTGGGCCTTGCGGCACCAGGCTACGGCTCAGCAGGTGTGTCAGGCAGCTACCTGGTCGAGCCTGCACACTTTCACGAAACACTATCAGGTGCATACCTATGCTTCGGCAGATGCCAGCCTAGGTAGGCGAGTACTTCAGGCGGCGGTTGCCCACCTGTAGGACGGAGCCGTTTACGGCTCTATTATGAGGTATTATTTACCCACCCAGGGACTGCTTTTGGACGTCCCAATTGTCTGGGTCTCCCAATGGAGCGACAAAGAAGAAGGGAATTTCTTTGTCGCTCTATTGGGAGACCCAGACAATTGGGGTGTATAGGCTATGCCTCCGGAGGCCGCACAAAGTATTACACTCAAAAGTGTTAAGCCCCTCCCCTTCTGCCTATACACCCCCCGTGCTCCCACGGGCTCCTCAGTTTTTTGCTTTGTGCGAAGGAGGTCAGACACGCACGCACAGCTCCACAGATTGGTCAGCAACAGCTGCTGACCATGTCGGATGGAAGAAAAGTGGGCCCATATAGGGCCCCCAGCATGCTCCCTTCTCACCCCACTCTTGTCGGCGGTGTTGTAAGGTTGAGGTATCCATTGCGGGTACGGAGGCTGGAGCCCACATGCTGTTTTCCTTCCCCATCCCCCTCAGGGCTCTGGGTGAAGTGGGATCCTATCGGTCTCCAGGCACTGAGACCGTGCTTCATCCACAACTCCTGTGGAGCCTGCTGGATAGGAGCCGGGTATCGTTCAGGGACATGGCCCTGCTACTTGGAGGTACTCTGTGTCCCCGTGGGGACCGCGCACAGCAACACTCCAGCTTTGCTGGGTGTGCTAGTGCACCGGGGACCGCGGCGCTGACCGGGTTAATATGTGCCATTACACACTCAGCGTTGCTGAGTGTGTTTATGTATAGGGACTGCCGCACTGACCGCCGCTGCCATGGAAACACTGCAGCACGGCTGGGACTTGTAGTGCGCCGGGGACTTCCACGCCGGCCGCGCTTTTACGGCGGCCGCGTTTATTACTAGAGTCCCCGGCTTTTTGCAGCCTAGTTTCCTTTCCTCCCGCCCACAGCCCTGACAGGCAGGGGAAGGGCGGGACGCTGCTCAGAACGAGCAGCACTGAGGGCTGGAGCATGCTTTGCATACTCCACTCCCCTCACTGTGCACAGTGCAGGCACCAGTTCCCGCTCTTTCTGGGTCACGCCCACGGCTCCCTCCTCTCCTCAGGACGCATTCCTGTCAGCTCCTCGGACGCTGCAGAGGGGGACAAGATCTGGGAGACCCAGGCAGGGACTCTGGTGGCCTCACAACCGCTTTAAGCGGGTGGTAAGCAGCACCTGTGGTGCTAGCCCCATTGTGCAGTAGTGTAACATTATATGTTTATTTTACACTGTATAGTGCACAGTTGATTTCTGGCTATATACCCTATTGTGTTGCTCAGGGAAGATAATAGCATGGCGCCCACGAAAGGCAGGGGTGCCAAAACACAGGCTTATTATGTTGCCTGCGCCGCATGTACGACCCCGCTACCGGCAGGTTCCACTGACCCTCATTGTGTGCACTGTTCGGCCCCTGTGGCACTTACTCAGCCGGAGCCTCTGCTAGGGGGGGCCCAGGGGGAGCCACCTGCTAACACTGTTCAGGTGACAGGGACGGAGTTTGCAAAACTCTGAGACTATGGCTAAGATACTGGAAGCCTTGCAGTCCAGACCGGTATCTCAGCACAGGGACTCGGTTCAATCTTTGTTCCCTGGCCCACCTCAGCTGGACCAACAATGTCCTCCCGGGGTATCTCATAGATCCCAAGCTGAGGGTTCTGACACAGACCCGAGCCCCAGACCGACTAAGCGAGCTCGCTTAGATTTTCCCTCGACATCATCATATTGTTCAGGGTCTCAGCGAGGGGAATCTCTGGTTGATGACGCGGATGTAGCTGATCAGGATTCTGATCCTGAGGCCGCTCTCAATCTTGATACTCCGGACGGGGACGCCATAGTGAACGACCTTATTGCGTCCATCAATCGTATGTTGGATATTTCTCCCTCAGCTCCTCCGGTGGAGGAGTCAGCTTCTCAGCAGGAGAAATTCCGTTTCAGGTTTCCCAAGCGTACACCGAGTATGTTTCTGGACCACTCTGATTTCAGAGAGGCAGTCCAGAATCACCATGCTTGTCCAGATAAGCGTTTTTCTAAGCGCCTTAAGGATACACGTTATCCTTTTCCCCCTGACGTGGTCAAAAGTTGGGCTCAGTGTCCCAAAGTGGATCCTCCAATCTCCAGACTGGCAGCTAGATCCATACTTGCAGTGGAAGATGGGGCTTCACTCAAAGATGCCACTGACAGGCAGATGGAGCTCTGGTTGAAATCCATCTATGAAGCTATCGGCGCTTCTTTTGCCCCAGCATTCGCAGCCGTATGGGCGCTACAAGCTATCTCAGCAGGTCAAGTGCAAATTGACGCAGCCACACGCACGTCCGCGCCACAGGTGGCGTCCATAACCACTCAGACGTCGGCATTTGCGTCTTACGCTATTAATGCTGTCCTGGACTCTGCGAGCCGTACGGCGGTTGCAGCCGCCAATTCGGTGGTACTCCGCAGGGCCTTGTGGCTACGGGAATGGAAGGCAGATTCTGTTTCCAAAAAGCGCTTAACCAGTTTGCCAATTTCTGGCGAACGATTGTTTGGCGAGCGTTTGGATGAAATCATCAAACAATCCAAGGGAAAGGATACATCCTTACCCCAGCCCAAACCGAACATACCCCAACAGAGGAAGGGGCAGTCGAGGTTTCGGTCCTTTCGGGGCGCGGGCAGGTCCCAATTCTCCTCGTCCAAAAGGCCTCAGAAGGATCAAAGGAACTCTGATGCATGGCGGTCTAAGTCACGTCCTAAACAGACCACCGGAGGTGCCGCTACCAAAGCGGCTTCCTCATGACTTTCGGCATCCTCACTCCGCATCCTCGGTCGGTGGCAGGCTCTCCCGCTTTTGCGACACCTGGCTGCCACGGGTAAAAGACCGTTGGGTGAGAGACATTCTGTCTCACGGTTACAAGATAGAGTTCACCTCTCGTCCCCCGACTCGATTCTTCAGGTCATCCCCGCCTCCCGAGCGAGCCGAGGCTCTTCTGCAGGCGCTGGGCATTCTGAAGGCAGAAGGAGTGGTGGTCCCTGTTCCTCTTCAGCAACAGGGCCACGGTGTTTACTCCAACTTGTTTGTGGTCCCGGATGGAATCCCTCCGCTCCGTCATCGCCTCAATGTCCCAGGGAGATTTCCTTGCATCGATCGATATCAAAGATGCTTATCTCCACGTACCGATTGCTCCAGAGCACCAGCGCTTCTTGCGCTTCGCCATAGGAAACGAACACCTGCAGTTCGTGGCACTGCCGTTCGGCCTGGCAACAGCCCCACAGGTTTTCACCAAGGTTATGGCTACTGTAGTAGCTGTCCTCCACTCTCAGGGTCACTCGGTGATCCCGTACTTGGACGATCTGTTGATCAAGGCACCCTCTCTAGAGGCATGCCAACACAGCCTCGACGCTACCCTGGAGACTCTCCAGAGTTTCGGGTGGATCATCAATTTTCCAAAGTCAAATCTGACACCGGCCCAATCGCTGACATACCTTGGCATGGAGTTTCATACCCTCTCAGCGATAGTGAAGCTTCCGCTGATCAAGCAGATCAGAATTCAGTCAGACAATTCCACAGCGGTGGCATACATCAACCACCAAGGCGGCACACGCAGTCGGCAAGCCTTCCAGGAAGTCCGGCGGATTTTGCTGTGGGCGGAAGCCACGGCCTCCACCATCTCTGCAGTTCACATTCCAGGCGTGGAAAACTGGGAAGCAGATTATCTCAGTCGCCAGGGCATGGACGCAGGGGAATGGTCCCTTCACCCGGACGTGTTTCAGGAGATCTGTTGCCGCTGGGGGGTGCCGGACGTCGACCTCATGGCGTCCCGGCACAACAACAAGGTACCGGCGTTCATGGCACGGTCTCAAGATCCCAGAGCTCTGGCGGCAGACGCCTTAGTTCAGGATTGGTCGCAGTTTCAGCTCCCTTATGTGTTTCCTCCGCTGGCACTGTTGCCCAGAGTGTTACGCAAGATCAGGGCCGACTGCCGCCGCGTCATCCTCGTCGCTCCAGACTGGCCGAGGCGGTCATGGTACCCGGATCTGTGGCATCTCACGGTCGGCCAACCGTGGGCTCTACCAGACCGACCAGACTTGCTATCTCAAGGGCCGTTTTTCCATCTGAATTCTGCGGCTCTCAACCTGACTGTGTGGCCATTGAGTCCTGGATCCTAGCGTCTTCAGGGTTATCTCAAGACGTCATTGCCACTATGAGACAAGCTAGGAAACCAACGTCCGCCAAGATCTACCACAGGACGTGGAAAATTTTCCTGTCGTGGTGCTCTGCTCAGGGTTTTTCTTCCTGGCCTTTTGCCTTGCCCACTTTTCTGTCCTTCCTTCAATCTGGACTGGAAAAGGGTTTGTCGCTCGGCTCCCTTAAGGGACAAGTCTCAGCGCTCTCTGTGTTTTTCCAGAAGCGCCTAGCCAGACTTCCACAGGTACGCACGTTCCTGCAGGGGGTTTGTCACATCGTCCCTCCTTACAAGCGGCCGTTAGAACCCTGGGATCTGAACAGGGTGCTGATGGTTCTTCAGAAACCACCATTCGACCCAATGAGGGATATTTCTCTCTCACGCCTTTCGCAGAAAGTGGTTTTTCTAGTAGCAGTCACTTCACTTCGGAGAGTGTCTGAGCTAGCAGCGCTGTCATGCAAAACCCCTTTCCTGGTGTTTCACCAGGACAAGGTGGTTCTGCGTCCGGTTCCGGAATTTCTCCCTAAGGTGGTATCCCCCTTTCATCTCAATCAGGATATCTCCTTACCTTCTTTTTGTCCTCATCTAGTTCACCAATGTGAAAAGGATTTGCACTTGTTAGATCTGGTGAGAGCACTCAGAATCTACATTTCTCGTACGGCGCCACTGCGCCGCTCGGATGCACTCTTTGTCCTTGTCGCTGGCCAGCGTAAAGGGTCACAGGCTTCCAAATCAACCCTGGCTCGGTGGATCAAGGAGCCAATTATCGAAGCTTACCGTTTGGCTGGGCTTCCGGTTCCCTCAGGGCTGAAGGCCCATTCTACCAGAGCCGTGGGCGCGTCCTGGGCTTTGAGGCACCAGGCTACGGCTCAGCAGGTGTGTCAGGCGGCTACCTGGTCGAGCCTGCACACTTTCACGAAGCACTATCAGGTGCATACCTATGCTTCGGCGGATGCCAGCCTAGGTAGACGAGTCCTTCAGGCGGCGGTTGCCCACCTGTAGGAAGAGGCCGTTTTACGGCTCTCTTACGAGGTATTATTTTACCCACCCAGGGACTGCTTTTGGACGTCCCAATTGTCTGGGTCTCCCAATAGAGCGACAAAGAAGAAGGGAATTTTGTTTACTTACCGTAAATTCCTTTTCTTCTAGCTCCAATTGGGAGACCCAGCACCCACCCCTGTTTTTTTGTGTACACATGTTGTTCATGTTGAATGGTTTCAGTTCTCCGATATTCCTTCGGATTGAAGTTACTTTAAACCAGTTTATAATTCTTTTTCCTCCTTCTTGCTTTTGCACCAAAACTGAGGAGCCCGTGGGAGCACGGGGGGTGTATAGGCAGAAGGGGAGGGGCTTAACACTTTTGAGTGTAATACTTTGTGCGGCCTCCGGAGGCATAGCCTATACACCCCAATTGTCTGGGTCTCCCAATTGGAGCTAGAAGAAAAGGAATTTACGGTAAGTAAACAAAATTCCCTTCTTTGTTTACTTACCGTAAATTCCTTTTCTTCTAGCTCCAATTGGGAGACCCAGCACCCGCCCCTGTTCCCTTCGGGCTGTTGTTCTTTGTGTACACATGTTGTTCATGTTGAATGGTTTCAGTTCTCCGATATTCCTTCGGATTGAATTTACTTTAAACCAATTTATAATTTTTTCCTCCTTCTTGCTTTTGCACCAAAACTGAGGAGCCCGTGATGCACGGGGGGTGTATAGGCAGAAGGGGAGGGGCTTTACACTTTTAGTGTAATACTTTGTGTGGCCTCCGGAGGCATAAGCTATACACCCAATTGTCTGGGTCTCCCAATTGGAGCTAGAAGAAAAGGAATTTACGGTAAGTAAACAAAATTCCCTTCTTTGCAGTACGTGCCCTTTGTCTGTCATTGGCTGAATCAGCTCAGCTTGAGATATGAGTGTGCAATTATCGGGGGAGACCGCTAAGGGGTCTTTAGGATCACAGAGTCGGAGTCCAAATCAAATCTGTGCAGATGTAGGTATGAGAAAAAATGACCACACAGAGACATGTCTCTATCTGGGAGTAGCTCAAAGTTCTTCTCTCTCGTATATTATAAAATACACACAGTTATTCAGTTGAACATTGTCCCTGATTAGTCATAGATAAAGAACAGAGTCCACCATGTACATCATCAGCCTGTTACTGGCATCCTAATACCAGTTCAAACCAGCTACTGAATACTTCTTTGTTCATTGTACATTTTGGCTTCATTATCTTTAACACCTTGCTGACCAAACATCTTAGCTGGTGAGAATCAACGGATTATAAATTCTCTCAGTATATTATGAATACTTGCATTGTTCAGCCTAGTATAATTTGTTTCAATGACACTTTCCAAAGGTGCATCCTGGTATGTACATCATCATCTAAACAATAATCATGCAAACACAGATGATCTTATTATATGGACAATTGATTCATAGCCTGGACCTTCACACAATGTACATAACAGGATTTCTCTCTGTGCTTACAGGACTTGTGATTTTGCATAATTTTCCGAAACCCGTAGCATTCTCATTTTTCGGGATCTATGGCTCAGTGATGTCTTATTTTTTACGTCTCAAGCTGACATTTTGTACCACTTTTGCACAGATGCTACTTTTGGAATTTTTTTGCCGCTACGCCGATTAACGATCAAAATAATTTATATAAATTGTTTCTATAGATCGGGCATTTCTGAACGCGGCGATATCAAATGTGTATATATTTTTTTAATTTTTTTAACCCTTTAATTTTCACTGGGGCGAAAGGGGGGTGATTTGAACTTTTTTAGTTTTTTTTTTATCTTTTTTTAATTTTTTAAAACTTTAACTTTTTTTTTTTTTATTTTACTAGGTCCCTTAGGGGGCTATATGGATCAGCTGTCTGATCGCTCTGCCATATCTCCAGATCACAGCTACACAGCTGCTTTACTTTCAATGCCAGCACTATTCCAGCATTGAGAGAAGTGACTCATGTTAGCTACAGGCGTCACCGCATGGCAAGCACCAGAAGTCACGTGATTATGTGACGTGACTTCCGATGGGGGCGGGGTAAGTCATCATTATGGCTGCGCGCATATACATCTCACTACCAGATTTTGGCAGCGAGATGTAAGGGGTTAATAGTCATGGGTGGAATGATGTAAGGGGTTCATAGTCGCAGGTGGAACTCTATTCCACTTGTCAGGTGTTGAAATCAGCTGATGTGTGCGGATCGCCGCGGCCTGCCCACGGCAGGGGGCGGGGATTAACCTCACACGATCCATGACGTACCCAGTACGTCATGGGTCGCTAAGGAGTTAACCCTCCTATTACTGCCTGCTAGTTTCCTCCTTCTGTAGCTCGATCCTATATTACAGGAGGGTGCTCCAGTGTGCTTCTCTACATTGTGTATTTAAAGGTCTGTTTTTAAGGGATTAATGGTTATAAGTTATTTTACCACTTTGATTTGGGGGTTTTTTAGCTGGTTTAAAAAAAATAATCTTCGGTTTAATGTAATGTCTCCCACCATGTACTACTTAGCTGACTTGAGTGTATCTGAAATTTCTCCTCCATTTTTAGAAAGATGAACTGGATTGCGTTTCTCACCTTTGTACAGTACTGTGCAAAAGTTCGAGGCAGCTGAGGAAAAAATGTTGCAAAGTAAGGATGCTTACAGAAATAAAGTGTTAATAGTTAATTCTGGTCACTTAACAAAATGCACATTGAATGAATAAAAGCAAAATCTAAATAAAATCTACATTCGGTGATCGCTTTTGCCTTTAAAACACCATTAATTCTTCTAGGAACACTTGCACTCAGTTTTTCAATGAACTTGGCAGGGATGTTGTTCCAAATATCTGGGAGAACTAACCCCAGATCTTCTATGTAGGAAACTGTCTCTTTATGTAATCCCCGACAAACTGGATGATGAAATTAGGGCTATTGGGGTTGTATTGTCCCCTCCAGGACTTCTTTAGGCTGAGTATAGTTCTTAATGACATTGGTTGTATGTTTGGAGTCGTTCTGCTACTGCAAAATAAATCTGGAGCCAATCAGACTCCTCCCTGATCGTATTACATGATGGATATTTATCTACCTGTATTTATCAGCATTGAGGACACCATTGACCTTGACCAAATCCCAATTTCAGTTTCTGAAATTCAGCCCCAGACTTGCAGGATCATCCCCCGTGCTCCACTGTTCCTGCAGACATTCATTATTATGCTGCTCTCCATCACAGCACAAACTGCCTTCTGTTAACGCCAAATATTTAACATTCTGACTCCCCAGTCCAGAGCACAAGCTGCCATTTATCTGCACCCGAGCTCCTATGTTTTTGTGCATATTTGATTTCCCTAGCCTTGTTTCCATATAGAAGGACTGGCTTTATAGCTTTAAGGCCATGTGCGCACTAGAAATTGGCTTTTTCTCAAGGAAAATCCGGATCCTTTGAAAGAATCCCGCACCTACGGTAAAAAAAAATGCACCAAAACCGCAACGAAATCCGCATGCGGTTTTGCCGCGGTTTGGTGCGGATTTGCTGCGGTTTTTCCACTGGTTGGTCCCTGCTTTTTTTTTTTTTTTTACCATTATCCATGGCAAAAACCGCAGGTACCTGCGGAAAAGAAATGACATGCACATTAATTCCACAGCGGAAATTCCGCGGGTAAATCCGCAGGTATAAAAAAATGTACTTTGCGCACAGCATTTTTTTTATACCCATAGGTTTTGCTGGGGAATGACTGCAGAGATGTTAGAAACATTTTCTGCAGCAAATCTGCGGTAAAATCCGCTGTAAATCTGCAGCAAGCGCACATAGCCTTATTCTTCTAAGTAGACGACTCATGGCCAGATTTATTTTTCTGAACAGTGACTGGGTGTAGCTGGTGTCACTGGTTGCTACCAATTTTGAGCTGATTCCACTGCTGGAGATCTTCCAATCTTGAAAGGAAGTAAGCATGATCTGTCTTTCTTCTGATGCACCACGTTTCCTTAGCCCACCACTGTATGTACTGCCATCAACGTTGCCCATTTATTGGTGCTTCTTTAAAGACCATGACCCACACATCTTGAAACCCCAGTCTGCTTTGAAATCTTTACCTTGTAAAGACCTTCCTGATGCAGGATAACTACCTTGCGTCCTGTTGCTGTGCTTAGTCTTGCCACCGTCTTTAACCTGCGACATGAAACTGTCTTCCACAACCTCGCCCAGTTTTAAGTCACCTACACAGCTGTTTTTGTTTCAGTTAATGGCTTTTTCATCCTCCACATGAAATGATCATTATTTCCTGCTTGGTATAATTGATTACTCATACTATAACCCTACAAAATCCCTGACTTTGTGCAAGTGTACCTCAAACAATTGATCTAGTTTGGCCTTTGTTCATTCAGTTTGCATTTTAAGTTTATTTTTATTAATTTACGCTTGTATTATAAAGGTTACCATAAAACATCTGACTTGTGTCATTAAAGGGAACCTGTCACCACTTTTTCGGGCTATAAGCTGCGGCCACCACCACCGCATTGTAACATGCTGTATATAAGAGCCCAGGCCAGGGGTATAACCTAAAAAAACACTTTATAATACTTACCGAATGGTCATGTGGGAGGCCTTATGGGTGTCTCCGTTGTCTGGTGCTGGTGCCGCCTCTTTTGGCCATCTTTGTTCTCCTTCTTTAGCCGCAGTGCATGACTGGTCCGACGTCATACACACTCGCCGGCATTTGGGTCCTGAGCAGGGCAGATCAAAGTATTGTAGTGCGCCTGCGCAGGACCAGCGAGTGTGTATGACGCAGACGCGTCATGCACACAGGCTTCAGAAAGAGGACGAAGATGGCCGAAATAGGCGGCGCCGGCACTGGACAACGGAGACGCCCATTAAGCCCACCGCGCGACCATTAGGTATGTATTATAAATTGTTTTTTAGGTTATACCCCCGGCCTGGGCTCTTATATACATATACAGCATTCTAACATGCTGTATATAAGAGCCTAGTGGTGGTGGCCGCAGCTTATAGGCGAAAAAAGTGGTGACAGGTTCCCTTTAAAGGACCACGGATTGGTAAATATTTCCCTATCTGCTGGTGTTTAATAGCTGGTTTGCACAGGTAGCTTATGGTAATCGGCGCCTACTGAACGATCCCTGTTAGTGCACATAGGCTGCCATTGTTCTTGAGAGTTTTTCCTATGCACTGTATTCCACATCATTGATTGCGATTCATTTTAGTGATCCATACTCTGCTATTTTTGCCATCGCTCCTGGCAGCATGAGTTCTGTTTATGCAGCATAATGTGCTGCCGAGAATGATGATCTTTAGTGCAACACAAAAGATCATTTTATCCAACAATCACTTCTCCTTGTTTAGACCGTGAGATTATCTTCTAAGGATGTTTGTTCACAAAAATCTTCCAGTGTAAAGTCATCATCATTTTCATCATTTTATTCATTTATATAGCGCTATTAATTCCACAGCACTTTACATACATTGGCAATACTGTCCCCATTGGGGCTCACAATCTAGAGTCCCTATCTGTATGTTTTTGGAGTAAAGTGACCTTTATTTACAGCATTTTTTTTATTTCACACTTGCCTGAAACGATTGCGCAGTATGGTGTAGATTTTTGCTGCGTATGTTGTATTTTGCTGTATAATTGCTTTTTCCTTTACTCCACACTGCATTGAAGATGTTTGCTGTGTAGTGTCGGATCTGGCTACGCCTGGACAGTGAGAGGTATGGCCATTAATGTTATAATTTATATCTGCCAGAAATCATTTGAGAGAGTCAGGTGATCTTATGCATATCCCAAGATGAGCATACAGGATATCTAGTGGCAGCTCTGTAATTGTGAAGTAGCTCATTATATCAGAAGAGACCCTGGTATCTCATAATTGGGGCTCATTCAGACGTTCATGCACATCTGTCTAAACTCAGACCACAATGCACAGCTGGCCGTGGCTGTCTTGAGCTAAGCATCACAGCCTCATAATATATTAAGCTGTCGTCCTTCGGTCAGGAGATCCGTGTCAAGTCCGTGCATTGTAGTCCGAGATCAGAGAGATGTGCACTGCCATCTGAATGAGCCCTTAGGCTAGGTTCGCACACTGCGTCTTTTTGACGCTGCGTTTTTGTGCGTTTTTGGCCGCTAAAAACGCACAAAAACGCACCTGCGTCGAAAAAACGCATGCGTTTTTGCCGCAATTTGGTGCGTTTTTGGCTGCTTTTTGCTGCGTTTTTGATCTCTGCGTTTTGCTGCGTTTTTCCAATGCATTGCCTGAGGGGAAAACGCAGAAAAACGCAGGAAAGAACTGACATGTCCATTTTTTTTTTTTTAACTTAAAAACGCAGGTAAAAAAAACAGATGTGTGCGGACAGCAAAAATGAAAACTCAGACTTTGCTGGGGAAGCAAAGTCCTGCAGTTTTAAGGCCAAAAACGAACCCAAAAAACGCGCAACAACGCCGCGAAAAACGCACTGTGCGCACATAGCCTTACCCTGCCTTTTGTGTTACCACCATTGTATGATAATTTTTTTGATATAGGTGCACCACCACTGTATCGCGTTACAGGAAGATCTGATTTTCTACTGATCTGAAACCTCAAGTATCAGCTGTCAAATAAGACCCGATCGGGTAAAGACAATAGTCAGTTCTGTAATAAATTAGTCCATGATTTTGGAAAAGAAACAAAAAAATATTGACTGTAAAGAATGGCAAGTTGGTAAGTAAATGAAAATCAAACTAAATGAAAAGATCATAGGATCATACACTACACTTCTGTTGTAGAAATATACTGAAACTGGGGACAACTTGCCTCCTCCTCCTTCATGTCACAGAGCCTGTTCACTACAATATCATAGACCCTAATGAGTAATTTCTATTGAAATTTTCTAATGTAGGTGCCTGAATTAGAGTAACGCTCTTTACAGTTCAGGCACTATAGACACCTCATATAATCATATACAGGAAATACAAGCAAATCTGTACCGATATGGTGTTCTCTATTACACAGGTCTGTGACTAAAAAGCTGTTTGATTATTTTCATCTAATTTCCATGTATTTTGATGTGCTGAAAATGAAAAAAATATTCAAAAAAATCCTGGACGTCAGGATTTACCACAAAATGTAAAATTCTCTTCAAATTTAGTACATTTTTGATATTTTTTTTAGGGTTTTGAAAGTCAAAATTACTATTAATTCTCATCAATGCATTGAAGATATATAATGCCAAATAAATATAACTTTCAAATAAAAGAACTTTCAGAGTGAGCTAATGAAACAAGCATCAACATTTTGCAAGCTGAATGAGCGGGCTCTGACATGCCCGGGCTTGTTTCATTTGTTTTATCTTTGTTCTTGCCTGTTCACACTTTTTAATCTCAGTTCGTGTTAGCTCTTCATATTCAACCGTTTTTCCCAAAATTAGCATTATGGCTCAGCGGAAGTGTATTAATTCGCCTGACAGTTTCTGTTACATTTGTGGTGAATATACAGTGTTGTAGCAACAGCTGAATATTACAGACTTTGTGAAAAAAGTATACTTCGCATATTTCGGACTAAAGCTTGGAATCAAGATAAAGCTTGGGCGCCTCATAAAGTGTGCAAACTGTATGTTGAGGACCTCCGAAATTGGTTCAAGGGTAAGAAAAAAAAGCTTTTCCGTTATGGGATTCCTATGGTATGGCGAGAGCAAAAGAACCATAATGACGATTGTTACTTTTGTTCATGCGATGTGAAAGGGTATAATTCAAAATGGAAGCATTCCATTTCATACCCCAATATTCACGCAGCAATTCGTCCCATACCACAGATATACCAGTACCCAAGACCCCTGCTACCTTGGAAGAGATAACTATGTCTGATGAAGGTGGAGTCATACCTGAACCAGATGAATCAAGTTCTGACTTTGAAGATGATACAAGACCAAAATTGTTTTCCCAGGAGGAGATGAATGATTTGGTAAGAGAGTTAAATCTTTCCAAAGATGCTGCTGAGTTACTCAGCTCAAGGCTGAAAAGCAAGAATTTAGTGTCATAATCTAAACTATTTTCTAGTATACCTGTATTAAAAATTCCATATCATTCCCTAACTACAATATAAACTTTTCTACTTTTTTCTTCTTCCTACTTCTTCTTTGATGACACTTTGTATTAAAGTCCCAATGCATGCTGGGATACTCAAACGAAGTGTCATCAGTGAGCAGAGCTTTCTGTCACTGTCGGAGCCTCGGCCCTCTCCTTGAAATGAAGTGTCATCAGTGAAACGTTTCAGAGGCTGGGCAGATCCCTTCTCTGTCACTGTGCGACGTGCAAAATGACAGCATGCTCTGTGTAGGTGGCTCAGATCAGCAGTAACGAGCCAGCAACAGAACGGTGTCAGTATACCCGGCGTGTGGAGACCAGCAACGTCACTTGCAGGGGTGGCGAGGGTATACTGACATCACTCCCTGACTGCTCTGTTGCCAGCTCGATATTGCTGATTTGAGCTGGCAACACAGAGTGCACTGTCATTTTGCACATCACACAGTGCGCCATGACAGAAGGGACTACCCCAGCCCCTGAAATGAGCATCACTCATGATTTCAGGGGCTGCAGCAGTTCGTTTGAGTATTCCAGAAAAAAAAATAGAACAGCAGTTAATGTAAATTGGATTTTACAATGCAAGTATATTAGAAAATAGTTTAGATTATGGCACTAAATAAATAGTGATTTAGAATGAAAATGACTTTGGCCTTTGGACCACGCCTTTAATTTTTCTGATGTGCATCAGATACCGTTAAATATAATGGTGGAACAGAGATCCTTCGGCTCCCTCTTTCACTATTCAGCCTGTCTAATTGAGTCTCAGTGCACCAGGTGCAATGACATCACACAATTGCACCAGCTGAACATTGAGGAAACTGGCTCATGTAAGTAGTGTATTTATTTTGTCAGTCAGTACTTTGGGGGAAACTGAGGCCATCATACTGTGTGAGTGGCTTTGGGGGTATCATAGTGTGTTGAAATCAGTGTGGGCATCACACTGTGGTACAAGGGCTGAATAACAGGAGCAGTAAGGTTTATAAAAAGCAGTAAATATACCGTAGTTTACGTTTCAATAGGCTGTATGGTAGCATGTTAATTCTGCTCATTATAATAAATTACATTATCATTACTTGACAGGATTAAGTTTGGCCCTTTCATTCAGCCCTTCACAACAGTCTTCGCCCTTCATGTGGCCTCTTAGGAAAATTAATTGCCCACGCCTGGCATATAATAATAATGTGATACATTTCCCTTTTAGGCCACATACTCGCCTCCAGTATTTGTAAGACAAAACCAGGAGTGGAACAATTAGAGGAAATGTGTAATAGAAACACGAGCACCACTTCTGCATTTTTTACCCACTCCTGGTTTTGGCTACAAATACTAAGTTAAAATACTCATCAAATACTCAACATGTGCACATGGCCTTAATTGTATTGTGCTCATTCAAGATTTTAAACTGACCGAATCTGGTGCTTTGGTGTGGTCTCTGCAGTGCACGTATTGCTGGTTTGTTGACCGATTCCATGTCTGTATAATATTAAAGATGTTGTCCACTACTTTTATATTGATTGACCCTGTCCAATTAGATATTAATAACCTATCCTAAGGATAGGCCAACACCTGGCACCCCCACCGATCTGCTGTTCTAGGTGCCAGCGGCAGCAGGAAATGCTCAGGTTCTGAAGCTGCTCCGGCGTCCTGGCCGCGGTCAGGTATTGCAAATTCACCTCCTGTTGTTTTGAATTGGAGGTGGATGTACAGGACCCAACTGCAGCCACTATCAGAAGACTGGGCAGTTCCGGAACTGAGCATTTCCTGCTGACGGCGGCACAGGAAACGGCTGGTTGGTGGGGGTGCCAGGTGTCAGACCCCGGCCGATCAGACATTGATGACCTATCCTAAGGATAGCCCATCCATGTAATAGTAGTGGCCAACCTCTCTAAGTTACTCTAGAAACCTTGTAGTGACTGCTTTACAATATACCTCAGTCCTATCCAGTACTGCATTCTCTTGTTGCATCATGCTTTATTACGCCAGTTACATCCAGATCTGCAGTCGCAATTTTACTGTTACATCGGGTCTAGTACCGCAGTCACATTCAAAGCTGTACTCTTGATGCCACAGCTTTGTTTTTAACTCTGGGTTTGCAGGACGTCACTGTTGCCTCCTTCAAGTTTAGTGCTTGCATATACTGTATTATATAAAATTGTAGTTCCCATGTTGTCCACCAGAGGGTGACACAGACTAGAGGAACGTTTCCACCCATCCTTGAGAGATGCACATTGGTTTGACCCCCCAAATAGTACAGATGCCAAAGACAGACATTTAGATACAGCACATGGTCAGTTTTTTTTGAGTCGCAGAGCTCTCCTGACAGTGACATCAACTCCTGTGACGGGAGAATAAGATGAGATCTCAATATATCTGCTGATTATATACCTGTGGATTCCTGTGATTCCGGGCTCTTTTGTCACATTCCTGTCGTTTCTCACAGATCACTTTCCCAGCGTACAACTAAATTACATAGGAGCCAATAGTGAATGGATCCTGATTTGTGGGGGATAATTATACAGAATCTTATTATGTGGACTTAAAATAGGAGGCTGTCAAAGTGTCAGTCAGTGTGCGAAATTAGGGGCCCTGTAGCTGTAGAGTTAACCCTTGTGAAGTCTCATGGGATCGTTCAGGATTAACCAAAATGTGGCTGCTTTTTTCTGGAAACCGCGCCACCCATGTATTTTGGTTGTGTTTGGCATTGCAGCTTGGCTCCATTGAAGTGAATGAGGCTGAGTGCTACACACAATCAGTGGACAGGAGCAGTGTTTGGCTGGAATCACACTTGCGAGTGTAAAATCGGACCGAGTCTCATGCTAGAAAGTCGGACGATTTCTTTTCACATTTCATCAGTATGCTGTCAGTGTGCAATCAGTTTTTACACTCAGCAGCTGCTACTCATGTACTGTTATGTACAGGAGCATTACAGTGTTCTCTGCTACATGCGTGAAATGTATTGAGAAAAACGGATGTCACTAGGATGGTATTTGTGTGCCGTCTGTGTAACATCCTTTTTTTTTTTTTTCACGCACCCATAGACTTTCATTGAAGAGACTCGTGTGAGAAACTCACCAAAACGCAGCATGCTGCGATTTTTTTTCTCAGTCCGATTTGGACTGAGAAAAAATAGCAGATCGGAGCTGCCTCATTGATTAGCATTGGTCCGAGTGCAATGCGAGAATTTCTCGCATTGCACTCGTGCGAGTTAATCGCAAGTGTGAAGCCGGCTTTAGTATGAGTTGTACAGGCAGCAATTCCACTTCTACTACAACAGCTTTAGGAATGGTATCACATTGCTTTGAAGACTGTGACTATTATATTAATATCCTCACCTGTAGAGATTAAGTATATTGGAAGTAGCAAGATGATTCAATATAAACTGATCACGCATAATATTAAAACCATCTGCATAATATTGTGTACGCCCCTGATACTGCCAAAACAGTGGGTCAGGACTCCACAAGATCTCTAAAAGTGTCCTGTGGTATCTGGGGACTGTGGAGGCCAAGTCACCACCTTAAGGCTGGTTTCAGACATCCGTGTTTCATGTACTCATTTTAAAAACGGATGCCACACGTATCAATGTTATTTGCTGTTAATCACACGTCCGTGTCTTCACACAGACCGTGTGACCTCTCATGACCCGCACGCACACATGCAGGCATGTCCGTTTTTTCTCCGGCAGCATGGGTGTTAGACGGATTGCACACTGATGTGATCCGTGTGACATCAGTGTGACACGTACAAAAACACGGGTCTTTTCTTTATCGTTCCTTTGGGAGACCCAGACCATGGGTGTTTAGCTTTTGCCTCCGGAGGACACACAAAGTACTACACTTAAAAGTGTAGCTCCTCCCTCTGAGCTTATACACCCCCTGGTAGCCAGTTCTAGCCAGTTTATCGCTTTGTGTTCAGGAGGCCATACATCCACACATGCATTCTCATCTGATTGTTTGACTTTTGGAAAGAGTTTGAAGAAAAGCGGGTCCATGTCTGGACTCCCGGCATGTCCCTTCTCACCCCACTGTGTCGGCGGTGTTGTTAAGGTTGATTTACAAGGCTGAAGCCTTACATGCCGCGCTCCTTCACCATCCCTTCTGGGCTCTGGCTTGAAGTGGGAGCCAGCACGGTCTCCATGCCTGGCAGGAGTCCGGTCTCCATCCACCGCCCCTTGAGGATTCTGTTGGACCGGAGCACTCATCCCCAGGGACATGGCCCTGCGTCTCAGCAGCTAAGTACCTGAGACGTTTATGTTGGGGGTCCCGGTTCTTTATTGTATGGGGAGGGTATGCTGTATGTGATTGTTTTTAACTTTTCCGGCGGGTTCTCCAGCTTTTGCCAGAGAACCGCGCCGATGGTGCCTGCTTTTTGGCCTCGCCGATTAAATTTAGGCCCCGGCTTCGCCGGAGGCCTAGTTTTGTTTTCCTGCCCTTGCATGTCGCTCATGCAGAGGGACAGGTTCGGCTCCTCCCGGCGGCCGTTCTACACAGGGGAGGGACACTCCCCACTGCTGGGGCGTCCCTCCTTCCCTGCAGGTCTCTATAGCCCTCCAGTTCCCGCTCTTTTATAGGAACGCCCCCTCTCTTCTCAGGCAGAGTTCACTCTGCTCTGGGACATCCTGCATTCTGCATCTCTGCTGAAGTGCTGCGCACTGGGGGACCGGGCTTCGGGATCTGGAGGGCACACAACACCACGCTCAGCGGTCTGGTAAGCCACAGCCGGTCTCCGGTTGTGGACCTCTGTATATTCTCCCTGGGGTTCATTCTCTGCAAAACCCCCACTCCAGCAGCATGTCTCACACAAGGAGCAAGGCTCCAAAGCTTTATGCTGCATGCACTGCATGTAAGCTCCTGCTGCCCGAGCCGAGCATTTATCCACACTGTGATGGTTGCTCTAATTTGGCGGTGCCACAGCCTGGAGTCTCACCCCCAGTGGTCTCTCAGGCTGCTGCTGCACCTGTGACTGAACCCCCGGCCTGGGTAGAGTCCTTTTCTAGGTCCATATCCCAGTCATTTGCTGAGTCCATGGGACTTTTGTCCAGGACTTTGATGAATATGCATCAGCCCCCCTCACAGGGTGCCTCTAATACTCTTGACAGAGGACTCCTATCCTCTGACCTCCGTCCATCAGAGCTCACGGAGGATTCATCATCTGATCCCAGACCCCGTCCTTCTAAGAGAAGGCGCAGGGTTTCCTCCCCCTCCCCATCCCACGGCTCTGTCTCAAGAGCTGACTCTCAAGATGAGGAGGATGCCCTCACTGGGGGCTCGGAGGCTATGTATCCCATCGATTTCTCTGAGGGTGACTCGGACCTTTAGTGATTTGATTGCTTCTATTAATTCTGTGCTGGATCTCAATCCGCCAGTGTCAGAGGAGCAACTCTCTTTGGCAGAAAAACATCAGTTTACCTCGCCTAAGAGAGTGAAGAGTGTGTTCTTTAACCACTCCAGTTTTCAGACCGCTGTGACCAAACCCAGGGCCTGCCCTGACAAACGCTTTCCAAAGCGTGGTTCTGATGACCAGTTTCCATTTCCACCTGAGGTGGTCAAGGAGTGGTCTCACTCCCCAAAGGTAGACCCTCCGGTGTCTAGGCTATCAGCCCGGACCGTTGTGTCGGTGGCTGACGGCACCTCACTTAAGGATTCCACTGACCGTCAGATTGACCTTCTGGCCAAATCTGTGTATGAAGCTGCGGGGGCCGCGTTTTCCCCGACTTTTGCAGCAGTGTGGGCTCTCAAAGCCATCTCTGCTTCTCTAGAGGAGATGCATTCCCTCACCAAGGAATCTATGCCTGAGATGGTTACCTTAACTGCTCAGGCTTCAGCTTTTTCACCTTATGCCATGTCTGCCATGCTAGAGGCTGCTCACCGCACTGCGGTGGCTTCAGCTAATTCTCTTGTTATCCGCAGGATTTTGTGGCTTCGAGAGTGGAAGGCAGATGCTGCTTCCAAGAAGTTTCTTGCTGGGCTCCCTTTTGCTGGTTCACGGCTGTTTGGTGAACAGCTGGATGAAATCATTAAAGAAGCTACTGGCGGGAAGAGTACTTCCATGCCACAAACCAAGACCAGGAAACCCGCCCAGGGTAGGAATCAATTGAGGTTTCGTTCCTTTCGTTCCTCCAACTGGTCATCCTCTAAGCCTTCCGCCTCGTCCGCTAACTCAGCCAAGGATCAGTAATCCAACTGGCGCCCGAAAGTGCGTCCGCAGAAGACCGCAGGAGGTTCTGCCACTAAGGCAGCTTCCTCATGACTCTCGGCCCGCTCCAACCACGTCCTTAGTCGGTGGCAGGCTCTCCCACTTTGGCGACGCTTGGTTAAAGCAAGTCTCCGATCAGTGGGTGAGAGACATCATATCTCACGGCTACATGATAGAATCCTCTTCCAGCCCTCCAAACAGATTTTTTTCTCTCAACTCCCCCCTGCTCCAAGGCCGCCGCCTTCTCGCAGGCCGTGGCGTCCTTGCAGGCAAACGGAGTGATTGTCCCAGTTCCCGCTCAGGAACGGTTCAGAGGTTTTTACTCAAATCTCTTCCTAGTTCCAAAAAAGGACGGTACCTTCCGGCCCATCCTGGATCTCAAGCTTCTCAACAAGCATGTTCGGGTGCGGCATTTTCGCATGGAGTCCCTGCGATCAGTCATTGCCTCTATGACCCAAGGGGAGTTCCTGGCGTCCATCGACATCAGAGATGCCTATCTACATGTGACAATCGCAGTGTCACATCAGCGTTGGTTACGTTTTGCGATAGGAGAGGATCATTTCCAATTTGTGGCTCTCCCCTTCGGGTTAGCCACGGCCCCTCGGGTATTCACCAAGGTCATGGCGGCAGTGATTGCGGTCCTGCACCTCCAGGGGTTGGCAGTGCTCCTCTACCTGGACGACCTTCTGGTCAAGGGTTTATCCAGCGCAGACTGTCAGCGGAGTGTTTCGCTCACTCTCGCCACCCTAGCCCAATTCAGGTGGATTGTCAATCTTCACAAATCCACTCTGACTTCGACCCAGAGTCTCACGTACCTAGAGATGCAGTTCGAGACTTTGCCGGCACTTGTGAAGTTGCCCTTAGACAAACAGCTGTCACTCTGGTTGGCGGTGCGCTCTCTCCTGAGGCCCCGCCGTTATACCCTCAGGCGCCTGATGCAGGTGCTGGGTCAAATGGAGGCGGTTCCCTTTGCCCAGTTCCATCTGCGTCCTCTGCAGCTGGACATCCTCCGCTGTTGGGACAAGCGGCCTTCCTCCTTACAGAGGTTAGTGGCTCTGTCGCCACGGACCAGGAGCTCTCTTCAGTGGTGGCTTCGACCCCTCTCCCTGTCCCAAGGGCGCTCCTTCCTGGCTCCGTCCTGGGTGATTCTCACCACAGATGCCAGCCTATCTGGCTGGGGAGCGGTACATCTCCACCACAGAGCTCAGGGCACTTGGACTCCGTCCGAGTCAGCCCTTTCAATCAATGTGCTGGAAACCAGAGCTGTGCTTCTAGCTCTCCTAGCCTTTCACCACCTGTTGGCGGGCAGGCACATTCGAGTCCAGTCAGACAACGCGACAGCGGTTGCCTACATCAATCACCAAGGCGGGACACGCAGCCGCCTGGCAATGTTGGAGGTCCAACGCATTCTTCAATGGGCGGAGGACTCCAAGTCCACCATATCCGCAGTCCACATCCCTGGCGTAGAAAACTGGGAGGCAAATTATCTCCGCCGTCAATCCGTGGACGGTGGCGAGTGGTCCCTGCACCCGGCAGTGTTTCCGTCAATCTGCCGCAAGTGGGGCACTCCGGACGTGGACCTAATGGCATCCCGTCACAACAACAAGGTTCCGGTTTACGTGGCTCGCTCCCACGATCCTCAGGCCTTCGCCGTGGACGCTCTGGTTCAAGACTGGTCCCAGTTTCGTCTGTCCTACGTGTTTCCCCCTCTAGCTCTCTTGCCCAGAGTCCTGCGCAAGATCAGAATGGAGGACCGTTGAGTCATTCTCATTGCACCGGACTGGCCCAGGCGAGCTTGGTATCCGGACCTTCTCCAACTGTCCGTGGAGAAGCCGTGGCATCTTCCGGACCGTCCAGACCTGCTCTCTCAAGGTCCGTTTTTCCGCCGGAATTCTGCGGCACTCAAATTGACGGCGTGGCTCTTGAGTCCTGGATTTTGACGGCTTCTGGTATTCCTCCTGAAGTCATCTCCACTATGACCCGGGCCCGTAAGTCTTCCTCCGTCAAGATCTATCACAGGACTTGGAAAATTTTCCTGTCCTGGTGTCGCTCTTCCGGCCATTCTCCTTGGCCATTCTCGTTGCCGACCCTTCTGTCTTTTTTACAGTCCGGTCTGTAGCTAGGACTGTCCCTCAACTCTCTCAAGGGACAAGTCTCAGCTCTATCAGTGCTGTTCCAGCGGCGTATCGCCCGGCTGGCTCAAATCCGCACCTTCATGCAAGGTGCGTCTCACATCATTCCGCCTTATCGGCGGCCCTTGGATCCCTGGGACCTTAACTTGGTCCTCACGGTATTGCAGAAACCCCCCTTTGAGCCTCTTAGGGAGGTTTCTTTGTATCGTCTTTCTCAAAAGGTGGCCTTTCTAGTTGCCATAACTTCTCTCAGGAGAGTCTCTGATTTGGCTGCGCTCTCCTCGGAGTCACCTTTTTTGTTTTTTCACCAAGACAAGGTAGTTCTCCGTCCGACCCCGGACTTTCTTCCTAAGGTGGTCTCTCCCTTCCACCTTAACCAGGATATTTCCTTGCCTTCCTTCTGTCCGGCCCCTGTTCATCGCTTTGAGAAAGCGCTGCATACTCTAGATCTGGTGCGTGCTCTCCGGATCTATGTGTCTCGCACCTCTGCGCTTAGGCGGTGCACCTCTCTTTTTGTGCTAACCACAGGGCGGCGCAAGGGTCTCTCTGCTTCTAAGCAGACCTTGGCCCGTTGGATTAGATCGACCATTTCGGACGCCTACCAGAGTACTCGGGTGCCTCCCCCGCCGAGGATCAAAGCACACTCGACCAGAGCTGTCGGTGCCTCTTGGGCTTTTAGGCACCAGGATACGGCTCAACAAGTCTGTCAGGCTGCCACTTGGACTAGCTTGCATACCTTTTTCGAAGCACTACCAAGTGCATGCTCATGTTTCGGCAGATGCGAGCTTGGGCAGACGCATCCTTCAGGCGGCTGTCGCCCACTTGTGAAGTTAGGCTCCGCCTACTTCTTAGTTTTTTCTGTTTATTCCCACCCAGGGACAGCTTTGGAACGTCCCATGGTCTGGGTCTCCCAAAGGAACGATAAAGAAAAAGAGAATTTTGTTACTTACCGTAAATTCTTTTACTTATAGTTCCGTATTGGGAGACCCAGCACCCTCCCTGTTGCCTGTTGGCAATTTTCTTGTTCCGTGTGTTATCACCGGCTGTTGTCATGGACAGAGTCTCCGGTTGTTCCGGTTCTTACTTGGTTCTACTTGTGGGTGGCTATTCTCCTTCAGCTTTTGCACTAAACTTGCTAGAACTGGCTACCAGGGGGTGTATAAGCTCAGAGGGAGGAGCTACACTTTTAAGTGTAGTACTTTGTGTGTCCTCCGGAGGCAGAAGCTAAACACCCATGGTCTGGGTCTCCCAATACGGAACTATAAAAAAAAGAATTTACGGTAAGTAACAAAATTCTCTTTTTTAATAAAAAGATTTTCTATATTTTCCCCTCTCCAGTGATGCTGTCTCCGGCTCTGCTGCCTCCCGCTCCTTATCGTCGCTCATTATACTCCCTGAATATTCAGTGCCCTGTGGAGCTGGAAGCAGGAGCAGCACTGAGGACTTCAGTGCCGGGGACCGCATCGCTGGGTGAGTATACAGCAGAGTGTGTGTGTGTGTGTGTGTGTGTGTGTGTGTGTGTGTGTGTGTGTGTGTGTGTGTGTGTGTGCGTACTAAGAACCTGGAAGCCGGAACATCGCGGGGACAACATCGGGGACTCATCACAGTTCCCAATAAACTCTGATGAGCCCGTGAAGCTGTAGCGCGTGTGTCGCGGGGGTCATCAGGATGTCATCAGAGTTCATTGGGAACTCCAGTGACCTCCTGGATGTCACTGTGCTTGCAGAATACTCACCTGTCCCCGCAATGCTGTCCTCGGCGGTGCTGTATCCAGCTCTGTCCCCGCAATGCTCCGGCTTCAAGATCCTGAGTGCGGTGAATAATCGATGACTATAATGAGCGGCGGTCAGGAGCGGGAGGCAGCAGACAGCAGGTAAATATGGAAAATCTTTTTATTTCACAGACACGTGTTTTCTTCGGTACCTGTCACACGTATGCAAACACGGATGTCACATGTGTGACACTCGTATGACACACGTGTGACCATAACCATGCATGTGACTGGTACCTGATTAAACACGGACATCTGAAACCGGCCTAAAGGGAATCTGTCAGTAGGATCACCCCTCCTAAGCCATCTATATGGGCATGTAGATCATAGGAAGCTGAATAAAATTATACTTTGATATCTGGGGTCTTATTCCCAAGAAATCCACATTTGTATTATATGTAAATGAGCTCTTCCTGACTATGGGGCGAATGCTGCCTGGAAGATAACTCCGTCTGCAGAGATTATTTTATATAGAGGGGGGAGTTACAAGTGTACGACAAGTAATAGAACAGGACAAATAAACGTCTTCTTACAAACACATTTTTTTGCAGCTCTCAGAACTCTGCTATATTATAACAATATTGCAGCACTGGCTGCCTGTGAGATGGAGACTGAAGCTGAGAGGAACCTGCAGATGAGTCAATTAGGCTAAGGACACACAGCGAGTAAAACGGAGTGAGTGGAGTGCGATAAAAAAAAAATCATATTCTACCCAGACCCATTTACTATATGGGGTCGCTCCCATGAGCGATTTTTTTCTCTCAGCCCTGATCAAACCTAGAAAACAATTGCAGCATGCTGTGAGTAGAATCCAAGTTGTTTACACTCGCACCCATACAAGTCTATGCGTGCGAGAGAAACATTGCACTGCACTCGCATTACAGCAGAGTGCAGTTCGATAATCGCATCAGCTGATAATGGAGGAGATGGGGAGATTAGTCCCTCCCGCCCCTTCCTCCGCAACTGTGCTCCAATTGCAGGATCGCATCCCAGTATAATGACACTCTGCTTACATTCCAGCAGAGCGGGAGCTGGGGGTTATTCATATAATGAATCGGATGCTCTCACATTGAACGCTAAATGCCTGTGTGTCCTTAGCCTTATAGTCACAAGGACCACCATCTTGGCATTGCTGCTCTTACTAAATGTGGGTGGCGCAGGCCCAAGGGTAATCCCTTTGTACTTTATTAAGCCCCAGGCCCGGTCCAAAGTCATCGTCGCAACCCGCAGCTGCTTACAATACATATGGGCTGGCCGCAGCAGATGGAGCCGGCTGCGTCTGACAACAGTGACGTCAGACGCTACCGGCCCACAATCTGCTCATTATGAAGTTTTTACTGCTTATATGGCTGCCATGCATAGTTTAAACAGGAAGTTACTGAAGAAGGACATTGAGGAGAGAGGATCCTCCAATCGCCACCGAGTGTACTAGGATTAAAATCTTCTGTCTGCAGTGTCAGAGCTGCCCGCAGCTGGTGAGTATAATTTGTCTGTCTTCCGTTTCGGCAGCTAGACAGCACCATACTGTATATACAGGTCCACATTATATCCTGTATTACAGTATGTCATATACATAATATATTATTAGTGTTGTGTATCTGTGTGTACAGTATAATGCTTTGTATACACTATATGCAGCCTCTGTGTACACAGCTAACAAACCAACAGCCTCTGTATTCTACATATTTAGCCAGCCCAGCAGCCTGTATATTCTATATACAGTGTGTCCATCTATATTCTGTCCACCGCCATTAACTTGAGAACGGTGGAAGCTATAGGCATAGAAGTGGTGTCTAGGTATAGTAAAATATCCATGCGCTACGCAATAAAACCACCTATAGCGCCACCTGGTGGAAAACAACGGAGTTAGCATTTTTATCTCAAACGGAACGAGATAGAGAAGAAAAGTGAATTACAAAGTTGTAGGCATCATCAATTCAATACAAAGCGACACCTTGCATACAGAAATGCTATGATTAGAACGTGTAAAACTCTCACAAGGCTGCGGACGTGAAGCGATACCTCATGGAGACCTTCCTACAAGTCATTGGGTATGGTGGCTCCGTGGAGTGGCCTCCACGCTCACCTGACCTGACCCCATTGGACTTCTTTCTGTGAGGTCACATCAAACAGCAGGTGTATGCGACCCCTCCACCAACATTGCAGGATCTACGGCGACGTATTACAGATGCTTGTGCAAATGTGTCACCTACCATATTGCACAACGTGCAGCAAGATACAGTATGCTGTCCAGAGTCCAGATGTGCATTGCAGCTGTCGGTGGCCACTTTGAGCATCAAAGTTAAATGCGCGCCATATGCGTAACCAGCATTCAATGTTTTGGGGGGTCATGAGTTTCATATCCTAGCATTTCTGTATGCAAGATGTCGATTCGTATTGAATTGATGATGCCCTACAATTTTTTAATTCACCTTTTTTCTCTATCTCGTTCTGTTCTCGAGATAAAAATGTTAACTCCATTGTTTTCCACCAGGTGGCGCTATAGGTGGTTTCATTGCATAGCGCATGGCTACTTTACTATACCTAGACACCACTTCTATGCCTATAGCTGCCGCCGTTCTCAAGTTACGGTAATGGCGGTGGACAGGATATGGGTGGACACACTGTATACAGCCAGCCCAGCAGCCTCTATATTCTATGTATACAGCCAGGTCACCAGCTTGTATATTCTATATATACAGCCAGACCAGTAATACACAGTTAGCCCAGAAGTCTCTATATTCAATACATACAGTACATATACTGTACATATACATGTATACACCCATCCCGGAAGCCTCTCCATCATCCTCTATATTCTATACATACAGCCAGCCTAGCAGCCACTATACTCTATACATACGGCCAACCCAGCAGCATCTCTCGCTCTCTCTATTTATCTATATATATATATATATATATATATACACATACAGACACAGTGTGTATGTGTACATATACAGTATATATACGTGTGTGTGTGTGTGTATATATATAATATATATATATATATATATATATAATGTGTGTGTGTGTGTGTGTATATATATGTATGTATGTATGTATGTATGTATGTATATATATATATATATATATATATATATATATATATATATATATATATATATATAATATTATACAAGAAGGTGGCCCGATTCTATCGCATCGGGGATTCTAGAATTTATTGTGTAGTTAATGTATGTTTTTTGTTATATATATCGATGTTGTTGTGTGTAGTTGCCAGTGTTTGTGTAGGGCACTGTAAATGTTCTGGGTGTTGTCTGGGTGTGGGGGTGTGAGAGCTGTGTTGTTTGTGTGTGTTGCGTTGTATGTGGAGCGTTCTGTGTGTGTGGTGCTGTGTGTGCTGTGCGGTTTGTGTGGGTGTGGAGTGCGTGTGTGTGTTTTGGGGGAGGTATGTTTTGTGCAGTGTGTGTGTTGCGCGGTATGTGCGTATATTTATGTATGCCGCGGTGTTTGTGTGTTGGGTGTTGTGTGTGTGTGGCGTTGTCTGGTTGTGGGTGTCTGTGTAGGGCGGTGTTTGTGGTTCCCAGTGTGTGTGTGGTGTGGTGTCCGGTGCGCATGTGGCGCTGTGTGTGTGTTTTGGGGGGAGGTGTGCACCCCCATCGTGCTCCATCCCCCATGCTGCGCACCCCCCCATCGTGCTCCATCTCCCATGCTGCACACCCCCATCGTGCTCCATCCCCCATGCTGCGCACTCCCCATCGTGCTCCATCCCCCATGCTGCGCACCCCCCATCGTGCTCCATCCCCCATGCTGCGTACCCCCCATCGTGCTCCATCCCCCATGCTGCGCACCCCCCCATCGTGCTCCATCCCCCATGCTGCGCACTCCCCATTGTGCTCCACAGTCACACATCAGACAGTATACACGCACACATCTGATCGCATACACTCGCACCCCACTTCTCCCTGTGCCCTCCGGTGGGTGGTCCCAGCAGCTGTGCTGCACGCCGTGCTCCTCTGCCTTCTGCCGACACTCACAGATCCGATCGCATACACTCACACATCAGAACACACGCACACATCTGATCGCATACACGCACACATCTGATCGCATACACGCACACATCTGATTGCATACACGCACACATCTGATTGCATACACGCACACATCCGATCGCATACACGCACACATCCGATCGCATACACGCACACACACACACTGACGATATCGCACATACGCGCTCCCACACTCACAACATCCGGAGATACCACATGCTTCCGGCCATGTGATCCTCCGGCAGATCCTGGAAGGTCACTGCACGCACAGTATCGCCGCCGAGAAGTAAGCAATATCACTGGATGTTGTGAGTGTGTGGATGCGATCTGAGGTGTGAGTGAGTGTGATCTGATGTGTGTGTGTCTGTTCTTATGTGTGTGCGTCTGTTCTTATGTGTGTGCGGGTGTGTGTGTTCCGCCGCTGCAGGACCTTGATGCGCTCACCTGCTCCCGGACGGCGTCTGGTGAGTATGACTGCGGGATCTTCTTTCTTCTGTCTTCTCTCTTCTGGGGGTGCCCGCTACCTATAATGAAGTGTCTTGCAGTGTCTTTAACTCTTTCACCGCTGCATGACACTTCATTATTGACCACAGCGTATACCGGCTTCCTGCACATGTGTACCGGGAGCCGGTGTTCGCTGGTAACCATGATACACATCGGGTAACTAAGGGAAGCGCTTCCTATAGTTACGCGATGTGTATCATGGTTACCAGCGTACACCGGCTCCGTCACGATCCCAGCATCGCAAGGTTATGTCCGCCGGGGGCGGGGCCGAGTGCGCCAACGTGTGGCGGGGGCGAGGCGTCAGCGTATGCCGGCTCCCTGCACATGTGTACCGGGAGCCGGTGTACGCTGGAGTGGGCGATGCGTGCGGGGGGTGGGGCCAGGCCGAGGCGAGCGGCCAATCCGTGGGAGCGGCGGGGCTAGGGCCAGCCCAGCGGCCAATCTGACAGTTGTCACTTTTATGACACTGTCACGGTGACGCTATGTGTGTATATATCTATATATATAATTGCCATATTCTGTCTGTCTGTCTGTCTCATGCTCCAAAATTGTGTCCTTACGGTGACACAAAGCTGATTGGCCGCTGGGCTCGCCATGGCCCCGCCCCCGCACGGATTGGCCGCTTGCCTCGCCTCGGCTCCTCCCCCCGCACGGATTGGCCGCTCGCCTCGCCTCGGGTCCGCCCCCCCGCACGGATTGGCCGCCACTCACTCAGACTCACACGCACACTCACACTCAGACTCACATGCACACTCACACTCATACACACTCAGACTCACACGCACATTCACATGCACATTCACACGCACACTCACACGCACACTCACACGCACACTCAGACTCACACGCACACTCAGACTCACACGCACACTCAGACTCACACGCACACTCAGACTCACACGCACACTCACATGCACACTCAGACTCAGACTCACATACACACACTCACACTCAGACTCAGACTCACACGCACACTCAGACTCACACGCACACTCAGACTCACACGCACACTCAGACTCACACGCACACTCAGACTCACACGCACACTCAGACTCACACGCACACTCAGACTCACACGCACACTCAGACTCACACGCACACTCAGACTCACACGCACACTCAGACTCACACGCACACTCAGACTCACACGCACACTCAGACTCACACGCACATGCACACTCAGACTCACACACACACTCAGACTCACACGCACACTCAGACTCACACGCACACTCAGACTCACACGCACACTCAGACGCACACGCACACTCAGACTCACACACACTCACACGCACACTCACACTCAGACTCACACGCACTCAGACTCACACTCAGACTCACACGCACACTCAGACTCACACGCACACTCAGACTCAGACTCACACGCACACCTCCCGGTAGCTACACTACTGCCGGCCATTAATAGTCCTGGTCTTCTCATATGGACCAACATGGAAAAGGAGAAATAGATTGCAGTCACCTGTCCTACAGTCTCCTCCCCCCAGTAATGGCTGATAACAGGGATTAATAGATTGCAGTCGAGTGTCCTACAGTCTCTTCCCCCCCAGTAATGGCTGATAACAGGGAGTAAAAGATTGCAGTCACCTGTTCTACAGTCTCCTCCTCCATGGCTGATAACAGGGAGTAATAGATTGCAGTCGAGTGTCCTACAGTCTCTTCCCCCCAGTAATCTATATATATAATTGCCTTATTCTGTCTGTCTGTCTGTCATGCTCCAAAATTGTGTCCTTACGGTGACACAAAGCTGGCCGCTGGGCTCGCCATGGCCCCGCCCCCGCACGGATTGGCCGCTTGCCTCGCTTCGGCTCCTCCCCCCGCACGGATTGGCCGCTCGCCTCGCCTCGGGTCCGCCCCCCCCGCACGGATTGGCCGCCACTCACTCAGACTCACACGCACACTCAGACTCACACGCACACTCAGACTCACACTCAGACTCACACTCAGACTCACACGCAGACTCACACGCAGACTCACACTCACACACACACTCACACGCAAACTCACTCACACGCACACTCAGACTCACACGCACACTCAGACTCACACTCAGACTCACACTCAGACTCACACTCAGACTCACACTCAGACTCACACTCACACGCACACGCGCGCACACACACTCACACGCAGACTCAGACTCACACGCAGACTCAGACTCACACGCACACTCAGACTCACACTCAGACTCACACGCACACTCACACGCACATGCACACCGACACGCACACTCACACTCACACTCACACGCACACTCACACGCACACTCACACGCACACTCACATGCACACGCACACTCACACACATGCTCAGACTCACACGCTCACTCAGATGCACACGCACACTCAGACTCACACGCACACTCAGACTCACACGCACACTCAGACTCACACGCACACTCAGACTCACACGCACACTCAGACTCACACGCACACTCAGACTCACACGCACACTCAGACTCACACGCACACTCAGACTCACACGCACACTCAGACTCACACGCACACTCAGACTCACACGCACACTCAGACTCACACGCACACTCAGACTCACACGCACACTCAGACTCACACGCACACTCAGACTCACACGCACACTCAGACTCACACGCACACTCAGACTCACATGCAGACTCACATGCAGACTCACATGCAGACTCACATGCAGACTCACATGCAGACTCACACGCAGACTCACACGCACACTCACACGCACACTCACACGCACACTCACACGCACACTCACACTCACACGCACACTCATACGCACACTCACACGCACACTCACACGCACACGCACACTCACACGCACACGCAGACTCACACGCACACGCAGACTCACACTTAGACTCACACGCACACTCACACGCACACGCACACTCAGACTCACACGCACACTCACATGCACACTCCACACACTCACACGCACACTCACACGCACACTCACACGCACTCAGACGCACACTCAGACGCAGACGCACACTCAGACGCACACTCAGACTCACAAGCACACTCACACGCACACTCACACTCGCACGCACACTCACACGCACACTCACACTCGCACGCACACTCACACGCACAGACTCACACGCACACTCACATGCAGACTCAGACTCACACTCAGACGCAGACGCACACACAGACGCGCACACAGACGCGCACTCACACGCACACTCACACGCAGACTCACACGCAGACTCACACGCAGACTCACACGCACACTCACACGCACACTCAGACGCACACTCAGACGCACACGCACACTCAGACGCACACGCACACTCAGACTCACGCAGACTCACACGCAGACTCACACGCAGACTCACACGCAGACTCACACGCAGACTCACACGCACACGCACACGCAGACTCACACGCAGACTCACACTCACACGCACACTCACACTTTCACACTCACATCAGATCGCATCCACGTCCTGCAGCGGCGGAACACACACACCTCACACACACATAAGAACAGACACACACACACACACACATCAGATCACACTCACACACACCTCACACACACATCAGATCGCATCCACATACTCACAACATCCCGTGATATCGCTTGCTTCTCGGCGGCGATACTGTGCTGTGAGCTTCCAGGACCTGCTGGAGGATCACATGGCCAGAAGCATGTGGTATCTCCGGATGTTGTGAGTGTGTCAGCGCGTATGTGCGATATCGTCAGTGTGTGTCTGTATGCGATCGGATGTGTGTGAGTGTGTGTGATCGGATGTGTGTGAGTGTATGTGAGTGTATGCGATCGGATGTGTGTGAGTGTGTGTGTGTGAGTGTATGCGATCGGATCTGTGAGTGTCGGCAGAGGAGCACGGCGTGCAGCACAGCTGCTGGGACCGCCCACCGGTGGGCACAGGGAGAAGTGGGGTGTGTGTGTGAGTGTATGCGATCATATGTGTGCGTGTTTACTGTCTGATGTATGACTGTTGAGCACGATGGGGGGTGCACAGCATGGGGGATGGAGCACGATGGGGGGTGCACAGCATGGGGGATGGAGCACGATGGGGAGTGCGCAGCATGGGGGATGGAGCACGATGGGGGGTGCGCAGCATGGGGGACGGAGCACCATGGGGGGTGCGCAGCATGGGGGATGGAGCACGATGGGGAGTGCGCAGCATGGGTGATGGAGAACGTTTGGGAGTGCGCAGCATGGGGGATGGAGCACGATGGGGAGTGCGCAGCATGGGGGATGGAGCACGATGGGGAGTGCGCAGCATGGGGGATAGAGGACGATGGGGAGTGCGCAGCATGGGGGATGGAGCACGATGGGGTGTGCGCAGCATGGGGGATGGAGCACGATGGGGTGTGCGCAGCATGGGGGATGGAGCACGATGGGGGGTGCGCAGCATGGGGGATAGAGCACGATGGGGAGTGTGCAGCATGGGGGATGAAGCACGATGGGGAGTGCGCAGCAGGGGGGATGGAGCACGATGGGGAGTGCGCAGCATGGGGGATGGAGCACGTTTGGGAGTGCGCAGCATGGGGGATGGAGCACGATGGGGGGTGCGCAGCATGGGGGATAGAGCACGATGGGGAGTGTGCAGCATGGGGGATGAAGCACGATGGGGAGTGCGCAGCAGGGGGGATGGAGCACGATGGGGAG